>NC_140937.1:67258224-67628224 GCF_014529385.1 Adiantum capillus-veneris
CCCCACCCCCCCCCCCCCCCCCCCCCCCCCCACCCCCCCCCCCCCCCCCCCCCCCCCCCCCCCCCCCCCCCCCCCCCCCCTCTTCCTTTCAAAGTCACATTCCTTAAGTTTTAAATGTAATATCCTTAGCCATTCGTTAATCATCTAGTAAATTAATTCATTTATTCATAAGTCAGGCATTTAGAAGATATGCAATCTGTCACATGCACATGGTTCTGTGTGCCACATGGGCATGCTTCATCGACTTCTAGAGCCATTTTTCCACCTATCCCTAGATAGGAGTGTCTGAAATCCTAGGAGGATTAGTACATGCAACTTTGTGAGCTTGTTCAAAGGACCTACATGTCCGAAAGAGTCCATTAGATTAGGTTTTTGATGTTGGAACCCTCTTGTATAAATGGACTGTACAAGCTTTTTGACAGATGTATTACACTACGGTGGGCATCTAGCATGCCATGCATGTAGTTTTAGGTTAGAGGAATCCAACGAGCCATTCCTACATCAATCGGATTTTGGGTGGGTAGATGTGCAACAGTTTCACCCAGAAACTAACCTTGGTCATTAATAAATCATTTTAATGATTTATCTTTAATGAATTTCACAGAGGTTTTGCCCTATCTAAGCTTGTTAATCCATCAATTGGTATCAAATGAGAAAGCGCTAGCAAGAGGTGCAGAGCAACCCTATCTACATCATCAAGATCTGTGTTTTAAGCCCTTCATTCCTCACATTGGGAGCGCAATTCAGCCCCATATCTACCCCTTGGTGGCCATACGCAATCCCGCATCGAGACGGATCCAAAGGTGTATCAATCAACCCTGGAGGTGCTTCATCTACTAAGGTGACATCCTCCTTTTGAGTTAGTAGAGTTTTCACGAGGTATTGCATGTGTGCACTGTCCATTTATGTAATCAAAATCAAATACCACATCGACAATGGTGTGGAGGGCCCTTGAGAGGTTGGTTGAGACCCCACCGGGTGTCATTCTCCTCTTCTCTCTCCCTCTACGCATCTCTATACCTCTTTCTCATTCTCTCTCTTCAGGGAAGTAAAAGGAACCATCATTCATGCTAAAAGAAATCAGTAATGCAAAAAAAGGAGTAAAAAATTTGTGGAAGTGTAAAACCTACATCTTCACCATTTCAATTCCACTCCACCTGACATTGATATTCGAGCCTTGAAGATTTTGTACTAATCCCCAAACCATTTTGTTTCATGTTTTTTGTTGTGTTTGTATCCCTTCGGTGATACTCCTCCCATTCTTGGAATAACATGCATGTCATTGCCTGTGGGGCCGTGCACCTTGAGCGTCAAAAAATAGCAACCAATTGTATATAGGGTGTTGCATGCGGGGTGCATGGACGAGGGGGTAGATAGTCTCTTGAAGATTAGTCTGCAACCTTCCTTGAAGCAAGAGAAAGAATCCTTGCGTGGTCAAGACATGGAGCGGTATGTAGACCTCCACCAACACAAATGGCAAGCAAGTTCTACCTATGGATCCTCCCATGGTCCTTCCCCTACCCATCCATACTTTCCACCAAATCCCATGGATTCCATGATGCGGATGATGATGATGTAGAAAGAAGAAGCACGTGGAGTAGAGCGTGCGAAAGCAAAAGAGCAAGACGAACGTCGATTGGTGGCCAAAGCCAAGGGTCGTAGATGGGAGCACAAAGCAGATGTCGAGGCTTGAAGGCAACAAATGGAAGCCATGCGTGATCTCATCGCCACTTTGGAAGTCCGATCTGATATATCTCCTTTGGAGCCGAATTACGAAAGGCTTGCCAAGACCATCACGAAGGTGACCAATGCTACACGGACTGCCAATGAATACATTCAAGAGAAGATTACGTATAAGTATGATGGCAGAGTAGCTAAAATTGGTGGATGCTGTAAGTTTCGTTGGGGGCTAGGTCTGAGCAAATTTGACCGCCTTAGTATGTGGGTCATCAGGAATTCTCTCGAGCTTGCCAAGGTTTTCAGGGATCGTATGAGGGCTAGGTCTAAGCAAATTTGACCGCCTTAGTATGTAGGCCATCAGGAATTCTCTCAAGCTTGCCAAGGTTTTCAGGGATCGTATGCAATGTATGAAGTTAGAAAGAAGTGACAGAGCCTTAATTTGAGTTGCATGCATGGAGATAAGCCTTGGTTGAAGTTTGGAGAAGATGCAAGGGTAATGATAGCGGATGTTTTTTTTTGTAATTTTGGCATCAATGGCTTTCAGTCACGGAAACTTTGGAATGCGTAGCAAGTTTTGGGAGTTGGGGATGAGAGTGCAAGCTTCGGACATGACTTCACTACTGCTTCATTGGATCTTTGAGCAGAGAGGGATTTTTTTTCAAAGAGGCACCAAAAATGAGTGTTTCTTTGAAATTGTGGGGGGGGGGGGGGGGGGCGTTTCTTGGGAGGTCCTAAAAGAAGATCTACCGATGAATGCCACATGGCTAGTGGGATAACCCACATACTTTGGAGAGAGTTGAGGGTGTGGGGTATAACACCTGCAACGGGTCATCCTCTTGGGCATCAAAATGGTGAGGTAGAGCATGGGGCGCCAAGCAATGGCTATTGCCATCTCCTACCCTACCTAGGTGTTGCTTGGCAGCCTCTTGGCGATGGTGGGAGGCTCTCAAAAATGTGCTAGCGTTCGATACCGTGTCGTGGCATTGCCGATAACGACACTTATTGGTGACATGGCGAATTGACCTAGCAGGGGTGGCATTCACACGGGGTGCCATACGGGCCCACCCTCTTTTTAAATTGAAGGTGAGGGGTGTCATCAAGATCAAAGGTGGCATCAAAGATTCCACAGACCTTATGAAATTTATCATCAGCTCTTGCAGATATTACAAAGTCAAAAATCCTTTAATCAATGACTGCAAGTTCTTCCACAATAAGTGTCTCCTTTTTCATCTTCTCTTTTGTGTTGCGCTTTGTAGGTGGACCAGAGACAATGCTTGATGAATACACATCAATATTCAATTTGTGTGTGATTAAAAACCACAAAAACACAAGGTATATGGATGTAACATTTATAACTATATATTACTATATATACCATCCTGGTTAAACAACACACACACACACACACACACACACACACACACACACACACACACACACACACACACACACACACACACACACACACACACACACACACACACACACACACACACACACACACACACACACACACACAGAGGTACATGTACAACTGCCTAGTTTTGTTCGGACACTTCAATTGGCTAGGAATCTCCACTCCTTTTGTGGGATGTTCTCCTAAAACTGGCAGTTGGCCTTGGGATTCTAGTTCTCATAAAATTCCCCTCTGAGGGGGGCGTGAATTTTTTCTCCTCCTTGGGAAGCATACCATGCAATAAATCCTCCTTCCCCACTCTCTACGCATTACCCGTTTATGTCACCACACTCTGCTCATGACCATTCTCATACACACACACACACCACACAAACACCCCTCCCCCCTCTTGGGTTAATGTGGCGGCTGCCATGGAGCATCCTCTCATGATAACACAGTGGCCGCAATTTGTTGTGAATATTACTCCTCAAAACATGTACCAGAACCGGTATTTATAAACCAAGTGAGGGCTTAACCCTCACTTAGCCTTGGCGTTTGTTTTTTCTGTGTGTGAGTGCATAAAAAGTGAGATGTTTTGAGTGCTTGAACTACTGCGTAATGTGTTGCAATGGAGATGGTGGAACACAAGGTCAAATCTTAGGTTGGTTAAAAGGCTATGTTTCTTTGCAATACTCTGCAAAGCATGCTTGAACTTAGTAGGTTAATGGTGGTTACATTCGTTTACTATTTGGATTTTGGAGTTCCTCTGCGTCATCTCTCTGACATGGGATTGCACGACTCATTATTGTCTCACTTGCAGTTTTTTTTGACCTTTTGGCTTTATAAAAATCCCACATTAATGAAGTTTTGGCTCATGGTTAAGGATATTTTTGTACCAGCCATCTTGGCATTGTATTTTTCTGGTTTTCTGTCGAATACTCTCTGTCCATGCTTTATGTTGCCATAAAACTAGTGGGTTTTAAAAAAAACTTAGGGTGGTGTACTTTACCCATGAAAAGTAGATGGTGGTTTTTGTACTACTAAACACCAAGGGGTGACTGATTGTCTGATTGACTGCATACTGTGATGTTACTCTTGTCTTTTCTAAAAATTGAAGCTCTTACCAAGCTACTAGTGTGGTAATGGGATTACCTTTGATATTGTAGCGTTTTTAACATAAGGATAACTTGACTAGATTGGATTACTAATTGTGGTATGGTAGATTCCATATAGGATTTGGCTTTGCCTAGCCAAGTTGGCTACCTTGAAGCTATCAATGGTATATTGTTTGTTTCTAAAGCTGTGGATTCGGAGACGTTTTTATGACTTATGGTGCTTGGAGAAACAAGACAAAAGCTAGGCTAAAAATCAAGCAATATAACTTGAAAAATGTAAAAAATTGACCTATGGATTGCTTGGGGGATTATGACACATGGATCAGAAGGGGTAGTGGCCTTCTGATCAAGAATCATATGTATGCCATTACGTTAAATTTTAAGAAAATGGGGCTAGATAGAAGCCAATACCTATAATTACTTTCATATTTTACAAAAAGCTTCTCAAAACAATAGAGAAGTGGAATACATAAACACTTCGGACACTAGTTTTAAGTTGAAAAAATTGTAAGTTGGACATGGATAACAACTGATATAGTCCATTAACACCTGTAAAACACATCCAAGGCTAACGTATGTGTTGTCTTGTTTGAATGGATGCACATGAGGACTCTATCCTTTCTTGGTTTTTTTTTGTCTTGAAACAAATGTCTGTTCGTGACTTCACTAGCTCTTGCTACTGTCTGGAAATTACTTCGTTGATGGTATTGTAATTTTACATTAGAATGAGATCTCATTCGTATAGACATGTACAAAGATAATTCTAATACTGAGTTGTTTTTGTACTAATCATTGTCACTTTTCTAAAGCCAACTGCCTTTTGAGTGTAAAAGTTCATTTATGTCTTATTATATAAGTAAAACAGCTACACACACGTCCTATACATAAGGTTTCTCCAACTCTTTGGGAAAACCAGGACGCTGGCTTTGGAAACTAATTCAAATCATAGTTCTAAGATGGACCAACTATCTATAATTCCTTTTTGGATTGGTTGTTGTTAGGTGGTCCCTCTTAGGCTATTATCCTGGATACCTGCTCATGGCTATTATAGTCTCTGACTTTGCTGGTTTAAGGAGTGCAGGTCCAACCAACAATACTAATCATAGTTTTCTATTAACTTGCAGGATCACATACATTATAAAGTGACTACTTGCATGAGAGTGATACACCAACTGGAGAAGCATACAAGGATTTTAGAACAAATTAGGTTCTACCTAAAGGACCATTCTGCAAAAAACGCCTTGGCTGTTCGGACTCGACCTTTTTTGGCTCGATGAGCCAAAAGCCATGTTACCTCTTACCCTAAGTAATCCTTGCTTACTAACAATTTTGTTTATTGCAAACCCTTGTCCTTTCGCAAGGCATGTAATTATCCTTTGAGCCCCTTTTTGTGGCTACCTCTCTTGTCCTCAGATGTATTTGCAGTTTGGACGCTTTTCAATTATCTATCGTTCAGTCCTTGCCATGGATGAAAAGTTATCTATCTTACACATGCTTTCTTTCAAAGATTGGTTCAAGATTTTGGCTACCTTGGACAAGGACTCCAAAGATGGGGTGAGAACTGAGCTATCTAACTTTCTCAAAAAACTGTGTGGCCTCAATCCATCTTTCATTAGTATCCTTGCTACTTCGACTATCCTGCAAACTGTGGCATCTTTTGCAGAGTTAGTGCAGCGCTTGTAGCTGTCAAGGAGTTTCAAAACAATCTTTGCTCTCTTAGTGACTCTAATCTTTTGGAAATAGTACCCAAAGTGTCAAAAGTGTTTCCTTTCTTACCTATTAGACAAATCCTTTGGAGTGGATCATCAGCTCTAGGTTTTACCTAACAAAGCTTTTTTGGCACTAATTCTTAATGAAACCTGGGTGTATTTAGCTAATCTTCCTGCCTCCACAATTGAGGATTGTAGACTCAGTATTTTGAAAGGGGGGTAATTCCTTGACAAAGGGGAACTCACTAAATCCCCCTTCAAACTTAATTTTATTGACCATTCCAAATGCTTTTCTAATGTTGGATTGTACATTTGGACAAAAGGTAACATGGAGTTTGCTAAAAGTAATCCTGACTTCTACACAAAATCTATCTAGAATGTATTTTGACCGCATGTTAAATGTGCATGCAAGTTTCTTGACCCTAAAGCCTCATGCGAATCTAGCATTATGTGGTTTGACCATGCTATTTGGTTTTTCCTCAACCATCTTGACCAACTTTTTTCCGAGAAGCCAGTGGTCTTTCATCTATCCCTTATATGCTCTTGGTTAGGAGGCCAAGTTAAACAATTGGTGGTCATTCAAATCGCTTTCAATATTTTTTGTGGGCTTATGCTGGAGATTGTGAAAGAGCTCAAATCTGATGAACCAAGAATTTATCTGACCACTTATGCCAACTACAAAGGTGTTAAGATAATCATCAATTTACTCAAACCTTGTATTGAAGATGATGACTCCCCCTCACTGAAAAGACCTAACTCTTTAGCCACCCCCAATAATACATTCACATCTTTTTTAACACGGTCTCGTAGCTTTACTAGGGGGAGAGGAAGAAACACTCCTATCCGGAACCTTCTTTACTTATGATCATCAATACTGTGCAGGTTACTTTTGGCCCATGTGGAAGGATACATCTTATGAGGAAGATCTCTTGCAAGGAGTATATCTACGTACATTGTCTTTTCCAAAGTGAACTTTTGGATTGGGTGCACCCAAAAACAAAATTTTTGTGAGTGTTTTGACTTACTCTTTGGCAATCATGAATTACTTGATAATGTGCTCATTGGTTGGAAGTATCAACAACCTATAAAGAATCTTGTCTACAATAATGATTTTTTAAGACACAACTCTGGTTCAGAACGTGTTTGTGATAAATATGCCTCTTTTTGTAAATTTTTTATATTTATGGCAAGCATGTCTGCACTTGTGAACTTGATTTAGTTAAAGCTACCATAGTCCTGAAAATTTTAGCTAAAGGATTAAATCACATCCCCATTTTTCCAAGAAACCCATATCTTGCTCTATCATCTTTACTTAGCTGCTTAATTGACCTTGTTAGTACTCTCTGATTGGAGAAGAAAGTTCTACTAGACTTAGCTAAATTGGTTGAATGAAGTTTCTTTCAAAAAATCTCCCTTATACCATACAAATGGTTGTCTACTGAAAGTTCCTGGATCACACCACATCTCAGAGTTGAACTTCAGAAGCTCTCACAAGATTGGTTTATAGTAGGACTGGATAAAAGCTCCAACTATCCCACTCTTATATGCAAAAATTTGGCTTGAAAATCAGCTCACTCTGAGAACTCTTCTTGCTTAGCATAGCATAATAGCATAGTAATGAAGATGAATAAGATAGCAAGATTAAGCATTGAAGCATGGCTCTTAGTTGGATTTGCATTCCATAGCCAAGAGTGTTGGTGTAGGCTCTCCACTTCTCAGCAAGCTTGGAGAAGGAGATGGAGCTCTTACACTTTGCACTCCACACAATGAGTGTGTGTGTGTGTGTGTGTGTGTGTGTGTGTGTGTGTGTGAGAGAGAGAGAGAGAGAGAGAGAGAGAGAGTATAGAGAGAGTATACCCCCCTCTCATGCTTGGTCCACACCTCTCTCTCTCTCTCTCTCTCTGTGTGTGTGTGTGTGTGTGTGTGTGTGTGTGTGTCTCTCTCTCGCTTGCTCTCACGTATTATTTAATTATTTCATTTGGACATGTGTCCTCTTTTTCCTCTTTGAGAGAAAGAACTTAATTATTTATTTTTATGTATCTATATTCTCATTGGAGCCCTATCCAATAGGATTCAAGCACATCATGAGGGCCACATGTGGAGGATCATTTGAACATGTGTCTTTTATGCTTATTAAGTAATTTGGTTTGAATTGAATACTTCAAGCACTTAGTCAATCAAGCATGGAAATTTTTTATGCCTCTTGAGAGTTTATCTTTGAATTGAACGCTTCAAGAACTTAGTCATTTTAAGCATAAAAATCACCTCAAGCTTTGGGCAAGGTTCCCACAAACACTTTAAGAACTTTAGTTAGCAAGCCGAAAAGCACCCCATGCTTGGGTAGGGTTCCCACCTCAAAATTAGCCCTAGCTTGCCTAAGGTCAAATGACTTTTTAACACTAACTTTTGGAGGTCTTTAATGAAGCTAACCCTAAGGTCTTTTAAGCTCCATTAGATGCACGTTTCTCTTTGATAGAATACCTCCTTTTGGACCCCTATTGAGATGTAACCATGTCTCCTTTTGGTCCCTTGCTGAGGTAAATATAGAAGCACTTATTGCATATTGATCTTTGGTAGACTATCTCCTTTTGGACCCCTATTGAGATGCAACCATTTCTCCTTTTGTTCCGGCCTATTGAGATAGGTCTAGAAGCACATATCTATATCCTAACTCTTGTTCCCCTTTTATCTTTCCATATTAAATGATCAGTTTAATATGAAAAAATCATTTGGTAAAGTTGGATATTATATTTTATGATATTACCTCTCTCTTGAAATCATAGTCGTCCTCGACTATGAGGTAGAGAAGATAAAGCCTAGTCATTAGTCCATGTTTCTTAGCGGGTAGAGGATCCCTTTTTACCCTATGACATCATTCTAGAATGGATGACTAATACATTTGGTGCTCGAAAGTCTTAGCTACCGCAAGAATGTCTGCTCTTTAGTCCATATCATACTTCCAAAGTAGATTAACAACGTTGTCACCACAAACATGATCCTAAGCATGCATACTTCTTAAATTTTATGCACAATAAAAGAAAGATAATGAGTCTTATAAGACAAAAACACTGTCCATTTAAAATGCATTTTCGTTTGCTTACTCTAGTGTAGCATTGTAAGCATTGACAAGGTTCATATTATCCTTAAGCTAGATTCCTTGCATTCATCTAGCATCTTTAAAAGGATAATTCCTAAACTTAACAAGATATCATTGGATAACGTTACCGTTTCTTTGTACCTTGTCTTCCTGTCAAAGAATCAATTTGGGCTGCAACACCTCTTCTTGATCTTCGATCTCTGGCGGGTCCTCCACTATTGGTTCTTTTGGTGGCTCTCCTTTGTAAGGCTTGAGTAGGCTCACATGGTTAGCATTGTGAATGGGCCAATGGTTTGGCAAATTTAACTAATAAGCCATCTCATTGACTGGCTTAAGAATTTTAAAAGAAAGGACCATAGTATCTTTTTGCTAGTTTAGCCTAATACTCTTGGTGGCCCGTAGGATTCTTGCTCGTAGTATGCCTTAGACGAGCCTTGTGAAACTTTAGCAAGACCCAATCATTTTTCTTAAAGCCTAAGGCTCTTCTGTGCTTATTAGAAACAACCCTTTTTGACTTTGCTGTGAGATGTATATAACCCTTTTAATCTTTGGAAAAGATTCTTGTGAGTCTTGGCTATATTCATCAGCAGTGAAGATCTTCCCATGTAATTTAAGTCGTAAGGGACTTTTGGACCTTCCCTCTTTAACCTCAAAATGTGCTTTCCCCAAGAAGTATGTACAATGTCATTGTACACATACTCCATAAGAGGTAGGTACTTCTCTCATTGAGAATGTTGATCTACTTCCCTGACATAAGCTTTTAGTAGATTCAAGAATCGTTAGATTAGTTATTTCACTTTGGTAATCCATTTGTGGATGATAGGCTGAAAGAGAAATTTAATCTACTTCCTAGATTCTCAAAGAGGCCCTTCAAGAAATTACTGGTCATTCTAGGATCTTTGTCCGACATTATGGATGTTGGCAAGCCATGATACTTGAAAATTTGAGATCTAAAGAGGGTTGCTGTTTGATGTGCCTTAATAGTCTTTTTGACAGGCATAGAGTGTGTTTTCTTTCTAAGCATGTCAACTGAAACAGTCCAAGTTTCTTCTCTCGATCAAATTTCAATTTTTGGTATACCACACATTTTGAAACATACTCTTGTATGTTTACTTTTCATGGTAGACAAACATAAAAAAATTCCTACTCCTCGAAGAGTAGATTATGGAACTCCTTCTTTGCCCTGCATAATGAGAAGCATGGGATTCATACATGACTTTCTTATTGTATGGGTGAGTAACACATAGCCTATTGCCGTTTGGAAGATAACGATCCTCCAAGGTGAATGGTTCTTTTATTTCTTCCCTAATGCAAAGGTTGTAGTTACATACTTAAAGTCTTGGTCAGTAGCATACTCATCTATCATAAAAGATAGATAATTGTAAGTTGCTATAGACACCACATTTACCCTTGGCCATTGTGAAAGTGCATCCACAACTTGATTGTGCTTGCCAGCAATGTGAGCAATATGAAATTTAATTGCAAAAGAAAATTTGCCGTCAGAAAGCTTGGTTTGTGTCATGAAGTACTTGAGACTTTGTGATCCATTCATAGGATGAATGGAGCCCCCATGAGATAGTGCTTCCATGTGTCTAGGGTGTGTAGAACAACTAAAAGCTATTTTTCGTATATGCCCAAGACCCGTTCATCGACATTGAGCCTTCAGCTCTCATATGCTATGTCATGCTCTTATTGAAGCAAAACTGCTCCAACGAAATCACCACAAGAATCACATTGGACTTCAAATGGCTTTGAGAGATCTGGAAGAATAAGGACTGGTTGGGAGGTAAGCTTCTCTTTGAGCTTGTCAAAAGAACTTTGTTCTTTAGCATTCCATGAGTACTTAACATTCTTCTTTGTTAATTCATGCAATGGTCCTGCTATTTGAGAAAATTTTGCTATGAAGCGTCTTTAGTATGCACATATACCAATAAATCTTCTTAGCTCATGTAGATTCCTTGGATTAGGCCATGCTTTTATTACCTCCAACTTTGATAGATTCATACATATACCATCTTGAGAGATAATGTGACTTAAATATTGAATCTCTTGTAGGAAAAATTCACTTTTCTTTTGATTATTGAAAAGATTATTCTGTCTCACAACTTGAAAGATTACGTGGAGGTGTCACTTGTACTCCTCAAGAGAATTTGAGTGGCCTAAAGATTTTTTGTCCATCATGAGTTTGAATACAGCTGAAGCATTGGTCAGGCCAAAACTTATAACTTATCAAATAGATCTTCTGCCCGTGGCACGGGAATTTTTTTTTAATAATAGTGATCCTATTTAGTGCTCTATAGTCGACACACATATGATATGTGTCATCTTTCTTTTGCACTAAAATTACTGGTGAACAAAATGGAGAGGAGCTAGGCCTCACTATCCCTTTTTACACCAATTCATGCACTTACCTCATGATCTCCTCTTGTTGAGCTTGTGAAACTCAAAAAGGAGGTTTATTAGGCGGTGAGCTTCCTAGTAGAAGCTCTATCGAATGGTCAGCATCCCCTCGTTTTGGAGGTAGCTCACTAGGGATGTCATCAATGAAAGCATCTTGGAATCCATTTAGAAAATTAGACAACTCTAATTCCTCTTAATTACCTTTATTGCTACCATTAGGAGAAACTTGGACTCAATTTTGGGCCCTGTAAGAAACGCCAACTCAGCATAGAGAGAGGTAATTATGAAAAATGAAATTTTTTTTTTTTCGGAATTCTATTTCTCATAGTATATACGTAAAAGTTTGCTCAATCACTTAAATGCATGCTCGTACAAAATGATTTTCGAAAGCCTAACTTAAGTGTCTTAATCCTAGGGCCTCATAAGGTCAGAACCAAGCGAATAGAGGTCCCAGAGATCCCTCAAGTGCCTCTATTCGCTTGGTTCTGACTCCTTCATAGTCTTAAATAGTACCTATCAATCACTATCAAGTACAATCTGTTCGAATTTAAATTGTGAGTACTTCATAAAAAGGTGATTGATACTTGTGCGAGATGCACAAGTACAAGTACTTCACTTTATATGATAGCAACAACGGGTCATAAAAAGGCGTTCGGCGCTTGTGCTAGATGTCATTATCAAGCGCCTTACTTTTCTGATGATAGTGACAATTTCACCAAAATGGTTTTCATGGACATTTTCAAAATGTGAAAAAATATTTTTTCAACGTAACGTTAGCCTTCTTTCTATTGGCTAAGGAGCATTCTCTCACTAGAGTTGAAAGGCCCGAAAATGAGTCCATTTCTTTCCTAATGTTGTGAAAACATTAGAATCATTTACAAATTCTTTAACAAAAATCATATAGGCAAAAAATAGAGCTTTTCATTGACTTATAAAAAGCAAGCATACTTACCAGGGATATGGTGTTCCCTGACTCGTTAGCTTCTATGTACATGCTCTTTTCCTTGTAGGTGAAGTAGATTCTCCTTTTAGAGAACTTCATGTTGACAGCCATGCGGTTGAACCATGGTGCCCCTAGGATAACATCCTCATGTTGGAGAGGAGAGATAAAAAATCTTCTTTGTCGACGTAGCTTTGGACATGAAGCCTCAACTTCCCAATCAAGGGAGTAACGGAGGCTTGCTGTCCCTTGAAAGATGTGTCAGCAGTTACAGTATCTCCCATCTCAAAAGCTTGAATGCCCAACTTGGTGGCCAACTCCATTGATATGAAGTTGTGAGTAGAGCCAGGGTCAAACAAGATGAAGGCATCATGTTTCCTCACCTTTCCCCAAGCATAGGCGAGGAATGAGCCTTTGCAATGAGTATCCTCTTTTGGAGCTTCAACCATAGAAGCTCTAGGAGTGTCATTATGTACATTTCTTTTGGGGCAAGAATGATAACCATGTCCTTGCTCTCCACACTTAAAGCATTTATGGTCTTTATGAAAGGCCTCTAATTCTTTGGGAGAGAGCTTATTTTTACCTTGTAAGCTCCTTTCTCCTTGGCCTTGTTGTTGTTGGTGTTGGTGTTGCCTTGGGAAGAGTTTTGAGCATTGCTCTTCCCTTTAGCTTCATTTCGATTCTTGTTTTCCATGGGCTTTAAATTTCTTCTCGCTCCTTGTTGGAAATTGATCCTTGAAGCAACCATAGTGTGGTGGATGACTTCGGTGATAGTGCTAGGCCATTGTGAGTTGACATACTCGGCCATTTCTTCAGGTAATCTTGCAAAAAATTGTTGCTTTTGTTTGGCAAAGTCTATCCTTTGAAAGACTGTAGCTTTGAGATGTAAATCCCAAAACTTGTCTACATATTTGTGGATAGACTCATTGAAGAATAGCTTCAAGCTCCGCCATTCAGTAAGCAGTTTGTCCTTTGCATCCCTTGCAAATAATTGCTTCATGATGAAAACTCATAGAGTTTTCCATGTCTTTGGGGACTCATCGTTGCCACAAAGGCTAGCCCACCACATTGAGGAGCAGATTTTTGGAAGTGCATAGCTACACGACGTAGCTTGGAGGACTTTTGTGAAGTCCTCGTCTCCAAAGGACGAACCAAATTGCTGGATGAAGGACAATACTTTATTGGTGGCACCAAAGGTGCCATCATAGGTAAGAAAAGAGATACTCTTTCCTCCCTCTTTGAATTTCTTAAGTTTTTGGGACCTTCGCCATGTTGGGTAAGTTTTGCAGTGTCCTCTCCTCTTGTATTCTCTAGGAGAATAGTTGTTGCTTTCATCGGAATAGGAGGAAGGTGAAGAATAAGGAGAAGAGGGTGACCTCTTTCTTGCACTTTTATTCCTTTGTTTCCTCTCTTCCCTTTTGGAATGACAAGGAGAAGGACTATGGATTGACCGGTTCCTCTTGGGAGGAGTTGGCGTTAGTCTAGACTGCCGTCTTCATGGAGACACATCTTTAGAGAAACTTAGGGATTCACTTCTTTCTTGTTCTTTGGATTCCTCCTCTCTTATGGGAGAGAGTCTTCTTTTGGCAGTCTCATCAAGAGGCCTCCTAAACTCTCTCTCCTCTTGGAGAGGAAGGAAAATCCCATAAGTACAAAGTTGTTGTGTAACTTTGGCTTGCAAAGTAGGGTTTCCCATAGCTTGATGCAACCTAGTAACAAGATAATTGGTAAACATGGAGGCATCATCATTAGCACCTTCATGTGCAAAATTAAAGTATCAATGTTCATTCTACTCTCTTGGTTATTGTCAGCCATGCTAATTATACTTATGTGTTTACTTAGTGTATCCTTTGGCAATTCAAAACCTTAGTTGCTACTCCTCTTAGCCTTTGAAAATAAGCACTTAAGTATCTACACCTACGGCTTGAATTTGTTAATTATAGAGAGTAGTGGGGTGGGTCTAATATAGCAGAATTGCCAAGGGATAGCTCCTTTCAAACTTCTTATGGCTCAATAATGGTAAAGCCGTAGGCAAGTTTAAAAAGACCCCATTATTAATACCAAAGCTCCCAAGGTGTGCACCATATCCCACATAGTGGCCTCAATAAAACCGTTAATAGATCCGAGTCCCACTTACCCTAATATAAAAAACAAAATCAACCATTAATAGACTACTTAAGGACCTCTCTTCTTAAGTAAGAAAAGAGAAACCAAATCCTCTGATACCAATGTAATGGGAATGGCATATGAACTTTGAGAATAGCGAAATTAAGAGAATTAAAGTGAGCATTTTTGAGAGATCACTTTGAGAACATAGAGGGTGAACTTAATTGATGGTAGCAACATGAACATAGTACTTAATTAACTTGGCATGAACAATACGTTTGCGAGTGCGAGAGAGAGAGAGAGAGAGAGAGAGAGAGAGAGAGAGAGAGAGAGAGAGAGAGAGAGTATTAGAGAACATGACAATAGTTGAGGACCGGATTTACTTGGAGCCGGTCCCCCCTCCAAAAGGTGTTTGTATTATAAATTATCCCATCAAGAGAGACTTGGTACAATACAATCTTTTTGCTCCTTTGTGACCTTGATGATGCTATGAATATGGAAAGCTTCATGCATCACGAGCATAACATAAAATTTGCAAAAAACATTATCTATCCAAGGCCTCAGTCCCAACAAACACCTTCGAAGATGGAGAGAGCTAGGGGGGAATGAATGTTTCGGAGATGAAGACCATGGAGGACTTGATGAAGCCACTTGACGACTTCTACGAGAAACCATCGACATCCAATAAGGTATTTCTTATGAAGCGCTTGTTCAATCTAAAGATGGTAGAGAATGGTTCAGTTGCAGAACACCTAAAGGACTTTAACACAAACATAAGTCAACTTCGATCAATGAAAATCAATTTCGATGACGAAGTGCGAGCTCTCCTTATACTATCATCTCTACCGGATAGTTGGGATAGCCTTGTGATGGCTGTAAGTAATTCTATCTCTGGCACAAATACTCTTAAGTTTGATGATGTTGTGGGTGTTCTCCTAAGCGAGGAAATGCGAAGGAGAAGCACAGGATAATCATCAAGTGCTGCACTATCAGTGGAAACAAGAGGAAGACCTAAGGAGAGGTTCAAAAACCAAAAGGGTCGTGATCGCTCAAGGCGGAGCAAGTCACGCACAAAGTCAGTTCTTGAATGTTGGAACTGCGGCAAGAAGGGCCACGTCAAGAAGGATTGTTGGTCCAAGAAGAAGAAGGAGACAAAGTCTCAAGACAACAAGCCAACATTGGAGGCCAATGTGGCAGGTAAAGTAGAGCAAGATGCTCTAATTCTCTCATTAGACAATGTGTCTAATTCCTAGATAGTAGATTCCGGGGCTTCATTCCATGCGACACCACACAAGCAACATTTCCAAAACTACACCAAAGGTAATTTTGGGTATGTATACTTGGGAGATGATGAAGCTTGTGAGATTGTCGGCAAAGGTAAAGTTTTTGTCAAAACTGCTAACAGAAATGAATGGAAGCTTAAAGATGTTAGGCATGTTCCTTCTCTTCGCAAAAATTTGATCTCTACATGACAATTGGACGATGAAGGTCACAACATTGCATTCGGAAACAAACGGTGGAAGATCTCAAAGGGATCTTTGGTGGTTGCCAAGGGTGAAAAAGTCGGTACACTTTACTTATGTACTGTTAGCATGCAACCTTCAGCTTGTGCAGCAACTACAGAAGTTGACAGTGCGGTGTGGCACTACCGACTTGGGCATATGAGTGCCAAAGGAATGCAAATCCTTCAAACAAAGAAGCTTCTACCAGGTTTGAAAGAAGTGGACTTAGAGTTCTGTGAAGATTGTGTTTATGGTAAACAAAAGAGGGTAAAATTTCAAAAATCAGGAAATGAAAGAAAAAATTAAAAACTTGAGTTGGTTCATTCTGATGTTTGGGGTCTTGCAAGTACACCATCACTTGGTGGCTCGTTGTACTATGTAACATTCATAGACAATGCAACTAGAAAAACATGGGTTTATGTCTTGAAGAATAAATCCGATGTATTTTCCATATTTCAAAGGTGGAAAGCCTTTGTGGAGAATGAAACAGGGACCAAGGTTAAATGCCTCAGATCCGACAATGGAGGCGAATATTGCAGCCAAGCTTTTGAAAGATTTTGTGCTAGAAATGGCATTCGGAGGCAAAGGACAACCCCAAGGACACCTCAACAAAATGGAATTTTGGAAAGGATGAACAGGACAATCATGGAACGAGCACGAAGCATGCGGCTATATGCAGGCCTACCGCTTGAGCTTTGGGCAGAAGTTGTAAGTACGTCTGTGTACTTAATCAATCGGTCACCCTCAACGACATTGGATGGGGGAGTTCGAGAAGAGGCATGGACAGGTAAACCGGTGAATTATGCATTTCTCAGAGTGTTTGGGTGTGAGGCTTTCATGCACATAGATAGAAGCCTAAGATCAAAGCTAGATGCAAAGTCCAAAAAGTGTTTCTTCATTGGCTATGGAGAAGGAGACTGTGGGTATCGCCTATGGAATCCTGAAGATGGAAAAATCTTAAGGAGTAGGGATGTAATTTTTAACGAACAAAATATGTACAAAGATTACTTGGAAAGAAAACAAACAAAAGAAACAGGTGATGAGTACATGGAGCTTGAGGACGGTGAAGACTCAAGGACTGTAAACGGTGACAATGTGCAACAACGTCAACCAAATGAGGAGCCTCAACCTATTCCCCGAAGATCTAAAAGAGCAAGTAGACCTCCTGAAAGGTTTGTTCCTTCCTTCAACCATCTCTTGATCTCAGATTATGGAGAGCCAGAATCATACGAAGAAGCTATGCAACATGAATCCAAAGAAGAATGGACGAAGAGCATGCAAGTGGAGATGGACTCACTACATCGCAACCAAACATGGGAATTGGTTGAGTTGCCTAAAGGTAAGTGGACACTTCAAAACAAATGGGTGTACAAGGTGAAGGAAGAAGAAGGTGGGAAGAAAAGATATAAGTCTAGGCTTGTGGTAAAAGGTTTTTCTCAAAAGAAAGGTATTGACTTCAATGAAATATTTTCTCCTGTTGTAAAAATGAACTCAATTAGGCTTGTCTTAAGCCTTGTGGCTGCTCATGATCTAAATCTCGAGCAAATGGATGTAAATACGGCATTCCCTCATGGTGACTTAGAGGAGGAAATCTACATTCTTCAACCAAAGGGGTATGAAGTAAAAGGTAAAGAGAAAATGGTTTGCAGATTAAAGAAGAGCTTGTATGGTTTAAAGCAAGCATCAAGACAATGGTACTTGAAGTTTGATCGATGGATGGTAGATCATGGATTCACAAGATGCAACTCGGATCACTGTGTCTACACGAAGAATTTGGGAGATGGGAAATTCATCATCCTAATGTTGTATGTTGATGACATGTTGATTGCAAGTGCTAACATGCAAGACATCAAACACCTAAAAGAAGAGTTGTCCAAATGTTTTTCAATGAAAGATTTAGGTGCTGCAAAGAGGATACTTGGTATGAAAATATCAAGGGACAGGACGAAGAAGACAATAAAGCTATCTCAAGAAGATTACATCAAGAAGGTACTAGAAAGGTTTGCAATGCAAAATGCAAAACCAGTTTCTACACCTTTGGCTCGTCATTTTAAACTGACGAAGGATATGTGTCCAAAGACACAAGAGGAGATAGCCTATATGTCTAAAGTTCCATATGCTGCAGTGGTAGGTTCTCTAATGTATGCTATGGTCTGGACAAGGCCAGACATTGCACATGCAGTGGGAGTTGTGAGTAGGTTCATGGACAACCCAGGTAAAGAGCATTGGCAACCTATGAAGTGGATACTTAGGTATCTAAAAGGGACAACAACAAATGCTTTGTATTTTGGAGGAACTAATATTTTTCTAGAAGGGTATGCTGATGCAGATATGGCAGGTGACAAAGATACTTGAAGGATCACTACTGGCTATGTGTTCACGGTTGGAGGCACAGCAGTAAGTTGGGCTTCAAAGCTGCAGAAAGTGGTTTCACTTTCTACCACGGAAGCAGAGTATGTAGCAATGACGGAGGCAAGCAAAGAAATTCTGTGGCTTCACAGATTCTTAGAAGAGCTTGGATTCAAACAAGACAATTGTGTCTTGTACAGTGATAGCAAAAGCGCTATCCATGTTGCGAAGAACTCAGCCTTTCATTCAAGGACAAAGCACATTGAGGTGAGATGTCACTTTATACGCACTCTTTTGGAAGAGGGACAACTAAAGCTAGGAAAGGTGCATACAAGTGAAAATTCTACAGACATGTTTACAAAGGTTGTCAACAAGGAGAAGTTGAGCTTTTGCTCATCTTCAATCGGCATTCAAGGATAAGAAGCCAGAATGGAAAGCAGTCACAGGTTTGGTTTGGAGATTAGTCTCCAAGTGTGAGATTGTTAAGTATGGAGCCTGATTTACCCTTGTAATTTTCTGTGGTAAAAGCGCACATTTGTAAGGCCCCCATTATGAGGAGAATCCATCGTGCGTGAAGGAAAATCACTCACCGGAAACCAAAATATTCACGGACAAGAATCAGGGGCAACTTTAGAGGCCTCAGGGGCGGAGGCCCTTGAGAATTTTTTTTCGCCGGAATATTATGGCCGGACAGCGGCCCGAAAGTGGTCGGAAAACAACGGGTCGGTTGACCGGTGGCCGGTAGTCAATGGCCGATGGCCGGTTGTCGGAAGTCAATGGCCGGTGGCCGAATTCAAAAGCGGACTTGTCTTCTCAAGGGCGGCCACACATGGGCGGATTGGAGGGTCCGATTTGGACTTATTCGCACAAGGGTGGCTACACAGGGCTGTCTCTCATAAGAGAGGGCAGCCCTTTTGGCCTATAAAAGGAGGCCATTTCTACACACATTTCATAGTGTGAAGTTAATGCAACAAGGTGAGTGTGAGGTGGTGAGAGTGAAGCAAGGCGGGAGCTCTATCAAGGGTTTAATCCCTTTGTAAACTACTTCTTCTTTTGAAGTGCTAAAGCCATTGAGTGGCTGCTTTCCCGTGGACGTAGCCCACATTGGGTGAACCACGTATATCGTGTGTACTCTCTCTCTCTCTCTCTACTCTATAATCTCTTGTGTGTGAAATCTATCTCTCTTTATTAAGTAATCTACTCAAAAATCTATTTAGCTACGTCTTATTTCCTAACAAGAAGGGTATAAAAGGAAGACTACAAAAGGAATATTAAGGAAGTACTTACAGTTGCATCATGGATGATGCACCATTGAGACATTGCCACCTTTTGCAACCACATCAGAGTGAGTGTAGACATGCTGAACTAAAACCTCCTTCACTGTTTTCTTGCCAACCTCCACTTTGAAATCTAGCACTCGTGCTTTCCATGCAAAAGGAAATAGATTTGTTGTAGAGGTTCTTTTCCTCCATCTTGGTTGCATGAGAACCCAAGAACCTTTGCATATCATCTGCTCTTGCCATTGACCATCTATAGTGATGGAGTTTGAGATGGAAATAGAGTAGCTGTTGTTGCTTGGTCTCCTTGGTAGACTAATGGTGAGGCTAGCTGGGCAGAGAGTACAACAGCCCCTAGAGCTTTTAGGGTGGGAAGAAGAAGAAGAAGAAGCCATGGTTCTTTCTGGGTGGAAGAAGAAAGCCTGAACTTTCTTGTAATGGAGGAAGGATTAGTTTTGAATGCTTCCTCAATGGAGGAATAGCTTTTTGTGGCGGGAGTATGATAGATTTTTGTAGCTCTCTTTTAGTACCTTTATAGCTATCAGAGTCCGTTTACAACGGGTCCACATATGGATATCGCAAATCCTATAATAACAAGATGTTACCTCACATTTGATCTTTTTTTTTGTATTTCTTGATTTATTTCAGCTATTTTCTACGTTACATTGCCTCGCTGCTCATTGGAAGTGCTTTCTTTTCTCTCTCTTCAATATGGTCCTCTAAAAGACCTCCAAAATCTCCTAACGCTGCTAAAGAAAGATGTGGTCAAAATTTTTCACTTTTCACTAGGGTGGAAGACACAAAAACATGGCTACAAGATTGGAGATTGTTTTTGCTAGAGAACAATTTGTCAAGGATAGAAGGTGCGATTCAAGTTCTTCTACTCGTAGTTTATGGTAAAGCGAAGAAGTGGTATGATGGATTATGCGATGAAGAAAAGGTGACCTTGGTAACGGCCGTTCAATGCAAATATGTGATGAATATGCAATTGAATGAAGAAAAGCGAAAGTTGGAAGGTCTAAAGCAGAGCTTGCATGGAAATTTTTGAGAGTTTGAGTTGGCATTCAAAGCCCTTTGGAGAAAACTTATCAATGTAACTATTGCAGAAAATGTCAATTTTTAAAATTTGAGCAAGTTTATGGATTACCTGCATGAGAATGTTTGTGAAAAAGTCAGAGTGGATGGATCTATCACGTATGCAGATGCGGGGGCTTATGCAAGTATCCAAACAAAAAAGATTTTGAAGAAGCGTCAAGCAAAGTAGGGTTTGTCAAGTCCAATGGTGCCAAAGCCAATTGATGTGGTGGAAGGAAGGGAAAAGCCGATGGAAAAAAATCTACATGTGCAAGAGGAGCTCTTTGGTTGGAGAGAGAGAGAGAGAGAGAGAGAGAGAGAGAGAGAGAGAGAGAGAGAGAGAGAGAGAGAGAGAGAGAGTAGGTGGACAACGGACCACTCGATCAACTTTGAAGTGAAAGCCAGTGATCCGAAGACATTGCAAGAGGCAATATACTTGGCTCAACTCCAAGAGACAAAGTTCAACAAGGGTAAGCTTAAGACGACCAATGGTAATGGTAACTGGTTCTCTTATACCTACTTTAAAGACAAGGACACAATTTCTAATGGGAATGGTAACAACAAAAATAAATCTCAAAATTCTTCGTCTCAATCTAAGTTTTCATCTACATCTCTCTCTTAGAGTGACAACGATAAGGATAAGAGTAGCGGCTTGCAAAGCTTGAAGAAAAAGGCCAACCATCGGGGTCACTTCCTAGGCAAAGACAGTATTCCAAAGAAGGGTTTGGCCATAGATATATTTGGTGTGATAGTAGTAGTCATAAAATCCTTTAAAGAAAAGCAATGTTTCAAGCAAACATTTGGCCCAGAGTCAATGTTGAAACTAAAACAAGAGTGTAGCAAAGAAGGTGAAACCAGTAGCTTCACCCCTATCACTCAACAATAGGGAAAATATTGAACATGCTTCTTTGCAACCAAGTTTGAGAAATCCTAAAAATATTGGGCACACCTTCACGAAGGAATATTTTTAGGAGTTGCAAATTGGCTGTGAGGAGTTTCTAACACAGGAAGAGACCAAGTGCTTCAAATAAATGCTTTCAAAGCATGGTAAGGCTTTTGCATTTGAGCCACATGAAATAGGATGTGTTGGTCCTTTTATTGTAGATCCTATGATATCTTTTACAATACCTCAAGTACCTTGGAATTTGCGACCTATTCCCGTTCCAAAGGCTCATTTGCCAAAATAGAGCTATTGAATGAGAAGATCAAAATGGAGATTTTGAAGCCTTCTTGTGCTCCATACTCAAATAGATGGTTCACAATCCCAAAAAAAATTGGTGCTTTACGCTTCATGCAACAAGTGAACAAGGTGACAATTAGGAATGTAGGTGTTTGCAGGGAGAAAAATCCCTGCAAAAAAGGCTATGTTTGGTTCAATGAAGTGCTCATTGTGGGGCACATGTACGAGCCATATGGTAAAAAACCTTGTCCAACAAAGGTAGATGTCATCAAAAGAATGAAAGAAACATGCACTAGCATCACTAAGATTATAAGGTTTTTGGGAGCATGTGTCTTTATGTTCTTTGGATTCCACATTATGCACATGTAGCTGATTCTCTTTATCAATTACTTAGAAAGAATCCAAAGTTTAAATGGAGATATGCACATGTAAAAACCATGAAAAATATAAAGGAGTTGCTCCAATCAACACCAACTTTGAGAAAGATAAACTATGAGTGTAAAAGGATAGTAATTGTGACAATAGACATCGGTCCTACATGAATTGGATGGGCAATAGGGAAATGATGAAGAAGGACATAGGTATGTGGTGAGATTTGGAGAAAAAGTACTAAGTGCTCCCCAAAGAAACTATCCACTAATAAAGAGAGAGTTGTGAGATATTGTCCCTTGGGGGGGTCACTATGTATAAATTGTTTATATCATGTGCGTTCAAGGAATATTTTTTAGACTCCTTATATGTGAATTTTGTACAAATAATATACACCCTTTTCCTATTCAATCTATAATTTTTTTTCCAATTTCATTTTATGGTACCCTTTTGTATGTGAAAATGTGAGAAAAAATGAAAATAAATAACCCCTTCTGCTGCACTCACGTGATAGTCACATAATTATTAAGTGACCCCCTTGAGGGCTAGCCTCATTATCAGTCATAGGCTTTGTTAGTGTCCAAGTGCAATACAGCTTTGTTGTGTATGCACAACACTTGTTATAGAGCCTGAACACAAAATTATTGTCCACAGTGTTTGCTTCACATACATTATCAGTCATAGGCTTTGTTAGTGTCCAAGTGCAATACAACTTTGTTGTGTATGCACAACTCTTGTTATAGAGCTTGAACACACAATTATTGTCCACAGTGTTTGCTCGACAATTTTGCTTCACATACATATTTCTAAGGGAAATATAAATCAATGACACAAGACTTTTTTGAACCTCGTTATGCCTAGCTAGGGTGTTTTAGCTCGTGAAATTAACTTACCCCTCATTTCCCTAACTCAAACAACACATACACAAAACATTGTGATGCAACCTACTAATCTATATTGCACTAGACCAATTGCCATGGAAAGCTAAATATTATTAATGTTTAATGTTCGATGATGGCCAGCTTAGAATGATTTTGATTCTTATGGTATTCAAACGAGTCAACTTCATAATCATCAAGAAAATATGGATGGCACCACACAAATGACTTTTGATCTAGTAGCATATAATAAATTGTCAACATAACCAATGGCACATTGTGCAATCCTTTCTTTGAAAAATGTGTTACCATGCTTGGTGACATTGCACAAATACCCCTACTATGTAGAAACACAATGGATATTTATAGCATATTCCATATTACGAGCATGCAAATATCTACCCAATGTCATACTCTATATTAAATTCCACTAACCCAGAGTTATTGACCTATTGATGAGCATTTGAGGAAAGAAACCCACAATTCAAGAAATTGAGTCCAAATTAGGTGCATGTGTTGCAGATTAAGTGGAAGCACACCATTACATCAATACTTTTACGACAATAATATGTACTCTCATCGAACGAATGCACAATACTATAACACCATTTCCATAGAAAAATTGCTCTATGGAGATGAGATTTCACAAGTGGATATAAAGAAAAATGCGGGTGGCCTTTAAGTTCTCCAATATAGGCTCAAAGATCCAAGCTCCATGAGCTTGAATCTTTTGCAATGAATGCCTTAACATTTAGCTCACAATTAATGTAGCGAATGGTGTTGCCTATATCATTGATAAGACAATCCCAACAACCTAAGTATAGGTCGATTATGCAAGTCTTATGAGTTAATGTAGCGGTAAAAGGATCACAATGCAAAAAACCAAACACAAATGGAATTTTGTCAACAAAAAATGGTACTACCCTAATTCTACATTGCCATTAACATTGTCATACACCATGACAAGACACAAGGCACAATGTGAAAGAATCTTCAATCGAGTTTTGGTAGACTTTAGAGATGCTTTTGCATGGAGCCTTTCCTACAGGATGTTGGAACTAGGGTGGCAAGGATGGACACATAACTTGGAGAAGATGAAGAAGCTAAAGGCACACAATGGAGAGTGCATTGCTTAGTGCGCAACTAGAAAGATAAGTTAGTACTAGAGTGATAGGCATATATACAATGCACAGAGGGAGAAACCTCCTAGCGAGGGAAAAAGTACCCCACCAGTCCTGTGTGTTCACACACATCACTACCACATATATGGTAGAAAATCCCTCTTAGGAGTGATGTGGTGAACAAGAGTTTCCATGTATCATATATGGAAGTGCCATACCCTGAGGACATGATCAATCCACAAATGGAAACAAGCCCAAAGCTTTGTAGAAAGCTTCAAACCTCTCATGAGTCAATGCCTTTATGAATAGACCTGCAAGGTTGTCCTATGTTTGCATGTAAGCCAAGATGATCTCTTCTGCATAGGGTCTCTCCTTGACATAGTGATAATACAGTGCTACTTCTCCCTAAGTAGCATTCTCTCCTAAACCCAGTTTTTCATAGTTACTTATCCCTATTGCCACATAGTTACTTGCAAGTGTCAATGCACTCTGACTATCAGTGTAGATGATGTTGGAAATGTCTTGCCCAACACCCAAATCAGTCATAAGCGTCTGAGACATACACACTCCATTAGGAAGAGGATGGGGTGTAGGAGGGCCTCTTTATTTGCCATGAGCTTATGAGGTGATTAACAATTTGACGAATAGGTGTATGCCATGTGTGCAAGAATGGTGGGTGTGTAAGAGATGTGTAAGAGTGGTCAAAGGATGTACTTTTCTCCCTAAAAAAGAGGTGGACAATTTTATGATTTTCGGCCTTCTATAACTCCCACATATGATCTCCCCATTCTCTTCCTAATGCAACCGTAGCTATAAATTGTTAGGGTTCAGGCCAACTAGCCGAAAACCCATCACACTGATCGTACTAACCTTATCTATTGTTTTGATCATATAGAACAATAAGGAGTAGTGGGGTAAATGAAATCCTCACTGAGATCTCCACCAACACTACGTGTGTGCTCTTGTACTCTCTCACACTCCACACACATCGTGCACTCTTCAATTGGTATTAGAGATGAAGGTGGCAGTGCTACTTCACTCTTGCCGTTTCCATCTTCTCAACGAGATTCACATTTTCAATGGATCAAAGCTTGAAGCTTCCATGGATATGGAGGCATTGTGAGCTTGGCACATAGGACTCACATATCAAGGTTGCAAGGTGTTAATTGAGTCAACGTCAGTTATCAGAAGCTGCTAAAGACCAAAGACGTACGGATGCACATCGAAGATCAGCATAAAGAAGTAGTGAAGATTGGAGTTACACATTTTCCATATTTTCTCGAAATGGTCGTGTATTATAAATTCCCGATTTCTTTCAGGCCATTGTAATATTTTTAATGTGCCATGGGCTCAATGGGAGTTCCAAGCTATAAAGAACACGTCAGTTAGTGTGCCTAGGTAGCAGATTCAGTAAGTGGTGGAGCCCTAAAGGCCTTGGGCATCCGAACATTGCATATTTTTACCCTAGGTATATAAGGCAGTGTGTAAAAGAAATGAGGGTTCTTAAGCTCATTTGTTGAGAGCACTCTTTGGTGAGAGCTCTTGAGGTGTGTGGCTATGGAATCCTTGCGCTTCTCCTTGCTCATGTGACTTGGTTAACACTAATCAATGCTTAATTCTCTGTCACTATGCCTCTCTCATGCTTCTTATGATTGCCTATGATGCTTTGTTTAGCGAGATCTTAACTAATTAGTGGTTAATCCCTCTCTAATCTTGTGTGATTGCCCTCTTTTGCTTGTGTGTGCATGTAGGTTTGATTAGAGTGTGGTGCTCGATAGATCTATGTGTGTGTGCTCGTGATTAGTGTGTTGCATGATAGGATTAGTGTTGTGTGCATCTTGCAATCATTAGTGTGTGAAATTGGGTTGATTAGAGGTGAAGAGAAGTGGATGTGGAGATTGCCCTTCATTATGGATTAGCTCCTCCTTAGGCCGAGAAGCTCACCTCGTAGAGTCAACCATTCGTGTGCCATGATTATCTCACTAATCATGTGAGTGTTTCCATGCCCTAGCCGGGTAGCTCATCCCTTTGAATTGATAATTTTGTTGGTTATTGGAGCTATGCAACGATGGGACTCCCAACATTTGGCCCCAATGTCGGGGACGATGGCCTATGCTAGTGTAATTGTGGCATAAGCGAATGTGTTTCTCACTAATTTCACTACTAATTTCACTTGTGTGTTTATGTTTTTGTGGATTTTGGATGTGTATGCATGAAGCAATGTGTTCATTATTCTCTAATTTGTCACCGTATCTTACCATTTGTGTATTTACACACTCTAATTTCACACTAATCCCTTGCTAATTTGACTAATTTTGCTAACTTACACACTAATTTGCTACGAAGAATTGGAGCTTTCAACCGTCAATCAATCTTCATTGGAAAGGTAATCAAGGTGGTATTCTCAACCTCCCTAGAATCTAAACATGTGTAAAGACTCCACAATGATGATGGAATGTCAATGCCATGTTGTTTCAATGCAATGTTGCTATGAAATTTTTTGGATTGTTCGTTTTCATGTTGTCATAATGCCGAAATTTTCTAGGTTTGGTGGCGTATGAAATTGACAAGTTTCAATTGTTAATTGGTGAACGTGTGTTGCTAATTGTGTGCCTAATTGATCTAATTGTATGCTTAAATGGTCAATTACAAATGTGTGTGCACTAAAATCAAGTGTGTGTGCATTCTAATTGAGTGTGTGTATGCCTAATTTTAGGTATGTGTGCACTATTTTGCCCTTGTGCATCTTGCAATTGTTACTGTGTGTGATTGGGTTGCTCAAAGGTGAAGAGAAGTGGATGTGGAGATTGCCCTTCATTGTGGCTTAGCTCCTCCATAGGCCAATAAGCTCACCTCGTAGAGTCAACCATTCGTGTTGCCATGATTAACTCACTAATCGTGGGAGTGTTTCCATGCCCTAGCGGGGTAGCTCATCTGATAATTTTGTTGGTTATTGGAGCTATGCAACGATGGGACCCCAACACAAGGGGCTGAACACCACAAGCCACAAGGGGTGAGAGATTGAGATTTTTGTGAGCTCAAAGAGAGAGAAGCACGTTGCTCAATTTAGGGCAAATTGATGGCATGTCACTGGTTTGCTCATAATTTGAGCTACAGAATCCCATTTAATTTTTAAAAAAAAATATCAAAACGAAGATCACTTCAAGTTTTATGACTTTGTAGAGAACTCATCAACTGGTTTGGAGTGTAGGTATGTCTAACATTAAAAACACAAAATCTATTTTCTTAGGACAAATTGTGCATTTGAGTTGAGTAAAAGAGGAGAGAGATAGTGTAGAGAGAGAAAGAGATAGCTTCATATCAACTTCAACATTGAAGGCCTCGAATACACACACTCTCAACAAAGAAGAGAAAGGGGATTTGATAAAAAGATAAAGGGATTGTGTGTGTAGTACAACATACGAACACTCACTCCATTTCTTGGCATCGACAACTACTGTTTTTAATTATGGCTTCTGTTATTTTCATAATTCAGGAGGGTGTTCGTGTTCAAAAGGGCATCTATCTATTGTGTTCATGATTGGAGTTGAAGTGTCTAATTCTTGGATAGTAGATTCTGGGGCTTCATTCCATGCGACACCGCACAAGCAGCATTTCCAAGATTACACCAAAGGTACATTTGGGTATGTATACTTGGGAGATGATGAAGCTTGTGAAATTGTCGGCAAAGGTACAGTTTGTATCAAAACTGCTAACAAAAATGAATGGAACCTTAAAGATGTTAGAAATGTTCCTTCTCTCGTAGAAATTTGATCTCTACAGGACAATTGGACGATGAAGGTCACAATATTGCATTTAGAAACAAGCATTGGAAAATCTCAAAAGGATCTTTTGTGGTTGCCAAGGGAGAAAAGGTTAGTATACTTTACTTGTGTACTGTCAGCACGTAATCTTCAACTTGTGCAATAGCTACAAAAGTCAACAGTGCGGTGTGGCACTATCGGCTTGGGCAAATGAGTGCCAAAGGAATGCAAATCCTTCAAACAAAGAAGCTTCTACCAGGTTTGAAACAAGTGGACTTAGAGTTCTGTGAAGATTGTGTTTATGGTAAACAAAAGAGAGTAAAATTTTAAAAATCAAGAAATGAAAGAAAATATAAAAAACTTGAGCTGGTTCATTCTGATGTTTGGGGTCCTGCAAGTACACCATCCCTTGGTGGCTCATTGTACTATGTAACATTCATAGACGTTGCAACTAGGAAAACATGGGTTTATGTGATGAAGAATAAATCCGATGTGTTTTCCATATTTCAAAGATGGAAAGCTTTTTGTTAGAAAATAAGACGTAGCTAAATAGAAAATTGAGTAGATTACTTAATGGAGAGAGACAGATTTACATACACGAGATTATAGAGTAGAGAGAGAGAGAGAGAGAGAGAGAGAGAGAGAGAGAGAGAGAGAGAGAGAGAGAGAGAGAGAGAGTACACATGATATACGTGGTTCACTCAATGTGGGCTACGTCCACGGGAAAGCAGCCACTCAATGGCTTTAGTACTTCAAAACAAGAAGTAGTTTACAAAGGGATTATACCCTTAATGGAGCTCCCGCCTTGCTTCACTCTCATCACCTCACACTCACTTTGTTGCACCAACTTCACACTATGAAATGTGTGTAGAAATGACCTCCTTTTATAGGCCAAAAGGGCTCCCTCTCTCATGAGAGGCATCCATGTGTAGCTGAACGTCGCCTTCCAAGTCTTCTAAATAACGTTCATGTAACCCAACGGTCCCCTAACTAGCCTAGACTTGCACTAATTTGCCATAATTGTGTGGCTTTCAAACCTATTTATCAATTTTCTAATTATGCGTTCGTATTTTCCTTACATTACTATGCTTCGTATTCCAACTCTCTAATATGCAAGATTAGTCATGTATGCTCTCCAAACATGCTATTTAGGGTTAAAATCTGAGTTCCCATATACATTTTTAATGGAATTTTTAGTCAAAATTCATCAGCATGCAATCATTTAGATATTTACTTGATCGCTAGAGTTCAAAACTACACTTCAAAACTCACAAAACAAATCAATCACTTACTCGACTTCAAATTATTGAACATTTTAACTAGAATCACTGAACAGTTTTGCAAATTTTCCAATGAAAAACACCAGAATAATCTTGTAAAATGTAAAATTTTTATTGAAATTGCCAAAAACTGTCAATGATTCAATTTCTCTTCCCAAATGCCACTAACCATGCAAAAATATGCAGCATTTCATTTCCACGTATGATTTCAATACAGATATGTCTTCAAACAATCACATTTGTTTTCAATTATGAAGCTAGCAATGCAAATAATGAAACTAACAATACTTCTTTCTAGTTTTATGAACTTGTTTAGAAATCAAGAAAAACTAAGCCATTAGGAAAAATATGAACCCTCTAGGGGCCCTTTGGGATTAAGGTTAATTAGAGGTCAGCCAATAGGAAGAGGGTGGTGGACACACTCTATACCCTCAAAAAAGTAGGGGGACAAGGTAGCCTTACACCTCTTAATTGTCTCTTACCTAGTGAGAAGGTAAGGGAGGTGGCTAGGGGAAAGAAGAGGGGGGGGGGGGGGGGGGGGGGCACTTTGACCTCTTTTCCCCCACTTTTTGGCCCGGATTTAAAAATACACTAAAATTTTCAAATTTTCAAAAAATTTCAAATTTCAAGTTTTCCCTCCTTAAAAGGTCCCCAAACCTATTTCATGGTCAAAAAAGTATTTTTGACCTTCAAAAGTTAAAAACGTGCACTAAAAAATCCAAAAAATTGATTTTTTTAAAAAACAAATCAAAAAATCATTTTCACCCTCCAAAGTCTTTCCAAACCTATTGTATAGCTAAAAAGTGTTTTTCTCTCTCTACAAACCTTTTTCCAAGCTCTCCATTGCTGCAACAACCACATGCACCCCCTATAGTCCATCATTATCTCTCTGCTAGCTTTCTCCCACCTCCATCGTAGCAGCAAGCAAGCTCCTCCTCCATCTCTTCCCCTTACCCACCACATAGTTTCACACCAAGCTAGCTCCTCTCCCTTCTCTCATCTCCATTACAACATGAAACAAGATACTACTCCTTCTACTTTCATTCACTCACACTACATGGAAACCTCTACTCCCGAAGGTGGCAAAAGTATGAGCTCACATGAGTTGCATACCACAACAATAGGAGGTGTGAATATCGCGTGGGCATTGCAAGGGTTCATCTCCAACATAAAGATAGAATGGTAAGAAAACTACCCTTGTAGCTTACATTCAGAGCTTAACATCATCTCCATCTTTAAGTTTATCATGCTAGAGAGAATTGACCTCTTTATGGATTTCAGTGTTTAGGCTTCACACCTCATAACACTGGGTGGTGCTATCTTGTTGATGACTTTGGTGCGCCATCTATAGTTGTGTAGCATGTGATTTGAGTCTCACAATGTAAGTAAGTTGTGTTATCTATGGAGAGTCGTCAAAGATTTTTCTTGTAATTTATTCTTCGTATAATTGTCATTAGATAATTGGAATGATATCATTTTGTACTTTATAACTTTGTGCTCACATAATCTTTTGTTTACTTACATATTCAACTTGTTTTAAGAGGACATGAGAAAGCAACCATGTGCAGAGATGGAAATCACTCTATTTTTGTTCCTTGAGGAACCTTTCACTACCATGTTAAAAGATTTTGATAAGAATAGTAGGTGTTTTTTAGAATCTTGAACCAATAGGGACTCTCTAGAAGCTCTCATAGAAGCCATCCATATAGTACTACTATCTTCCCTAGTGTCATAGACACACAAATACTCAAGTGTATATGAATCTCTAGATGAGGAAGACAAATACTTGTAAGATAAGCCTAACAACAACAACATTGTCTCCATTTGTAATTATTTTTCATGAGGCTGGATTCCTCTATACATGCAATATAAATATGTTTTTTTGTTAAATGGTGTCGCATTGAGTGAGAGTATTTAATTTATATTACTGAAGTTTCATACAGATCTGAGAAATATTGTTTACTTTTATGGATATTTTGATTTGCCTGTACGATGATTCAAGTCGCAAGTCTTAATCACTCCACCTTGAAGAAATTCAAGCAATATTTTGATTTCAGTTTAATCATTAATGGTTATTCTTATTAAAGTGGATCATAAACTTTGTCACGATGTCCTCATTTGGGGATGTTGAATATATATCATTAGCAATGTTTCACAAGAACACTAGGTGGACACAAGGAAGTAAAAATTGGCTCCTTGTTTGGTCGATTTCTAGTGTTTAATGTTTAGTGCACAGGATTTGTGAGGCCGTTGACATGGGGAGTTCACTAAAGTATATGTAACATAGCACATGTGTTCAACAGAAGGGATTTTATATTCTTGTAAAGTTGCAGAAACATGTGTAGATAAGGCCTATAAGGGGTACTTTTAATCCATTCTAGTGAACGCACGTGATATAGGAAAATTTTACATAGTGAATGCTCCGGACCTTTGAACACAAAGAAAGGGGAGGGGGGGGAGCTCTAATTACATCTGAGTGAAAAGAAGTGGAATTTGTACTGTCATGTTGCATAAAGATTTTCTTTCACTTAATCTAAAAAAAAATTGGTATCCTGGGGTGCAGACAAGGCCATATAGTGCAAAAAAAGGGGTGGCCACAAGCGCGCGTAGTGAGCCATCCAAAACTGCTGGATGGGCCATATGTGGGCCCTTGTGGCCACCCTTTTTTTGCATAATTAGGCTATTGCTGCACTCCAGAACCCTGGAAAAGATGAGATGAACCTAAAATTGAACTTTTCAAGCACATTATGCCTTCCTTCAACTCAACTTACTAGTTCCCTGCACCAAAAGGGCAAATCACATTCGACAGTATAAAAATCTAGTCTCATGCTGCATAAACATATGGTTTTATCAAATATTAACATTCTTGCTATTATAAGGGGCAGACAAGGCCATATAATGCAAAAAAAAGGGTGGCCACAAGGGCGCGCAGGTGAGCCATCCAAAAATGTTGGATGGGCCATCTGCGCGCCCTTGTGGCCACCCTTTTTTTTGCATAATTAGGCTATTGTTGCACTCCAGGACCTTGGAAAAGGTGAGATGAATGTAAAATTTAACTTTTCAAGCACATTATGCCTTCCTTCAACTCAACTTACTAGTTCCCTGCACCAAAAGGCCAAATCACATTGGACAATATAAAAATCTAGTCTCATGCTACATAAACATCTGGTTTCATCAGCTATTAACATTTTTGCTATCCTAAGGGGCAAACAAAGCTAGAAAATGCAAAAAAAAGGGTGGCCACAAGGGCGCACAGATGAGCCATCCAAAACTGTTGGATGGGCCATCTGCACGCCCTTGTGGCCACCCTTTTTTTTGCATTTTCTAGCTTTGTTTGCCCCTCAGGATGGCAAAAATGTTAATATTTGATTTAAATTTAACTCTTCATGGCCAAAACCACTTAACTTTAAACACATGGATAAACCGAAAAGCCAAATCACTATGGAGACAGTAGACACAACTCTTAATCATTTTGTCATTGCAAAGTCATCTGAAATGATGTGAGCCTCTACAACTTCCTGAATAGCCTCCAACGCTATTGCTTGCATTTTATACTGATTTCCATAGCTTTGAAGCACCTCCTTCACCGTGTGAGCATATTTTTGATGCATGGCCATGATTCAAATGTTACGTTTTTAAAAAAAATTTAAGTGTTGAACTTTTCGGTTGTTTTCAATAGCTTCTAGATTTCAATCGGCTCCGAATCTGTTTGGGCTTGTCTCACATGAATTTGTTCATCTCATCGCATTCTTCGACCATCATGTGATGAGAAAAAATCATATCTTGCTCGCATTCTCTAGAAATCAACGTGCAAGTTGACAATTTATTTAAAAATGATGTAAAACATACATTTTTTACTTTTTTCTTAATCTACGGGCTCCAACGAGCATTAAAACCATGGAATCTGAAAATACTCAAAGAACCATTGTTTTTTATTGTGTTAAGGACTGTATTTCCTACATACAAAACTTTCCCAAAATCTCGCCCTAACACCTTCAAAAGTGGCTTCCAAGGAGTGTACTCGGTCAAAATTTGAAACTGAAGAAAAACAATCAGAATGAACTCCTAGACTGTGTATAAACTTTAGAATAACCAAAATTTCCTTCAAAAAAAATTTATGCTAAAAATTTGAAAATAGCCCCCCATTGGACTCCCCACAACGATAGAAGTCAAAGGGTTCAAGGAGAGGTATGGTGTCACAAGTGCATGGTGGGAATCTCATCGAGGTTTATTCCGTCAAGATCTCTTGTACTTTATCATGTCTTCTCATGTACAATCTTACCAAAAAAAAAATGACACTTTAAATGACTACAAATCTTATTTAACTTATCAAACAATCTAAAATATGGTAGACCAAGAGTGCTCTTACACATCAACAAACAAAAAAGTCCAAACTTCTTCTCATTAACTTTGATTAATATACATTCGTGAACAACTTCCAAGGGGTAGTGCAGTCATAGTTCTTACATCCATTCCATGACATGGTATGCTCATGGGATGACCTATCATATAAAAATATCTCTGGTGGGGGTGCCCTCATGTTAGGAAAGGGTGTGCTGCTGATGAAAAGTTATTGTATTGTCCTACTAGGGATCTCTCCATGTTAGCATAGTGATTTTTGGTGTAGTGGGAGCCACATTGCTTGAGGAGAGCTTTGTGCCACCGTAAAAGCTTCATGTTATGCTAGTTCCTTGAGCCATTTTTGCATTAGGATGAGATTACCCACCTCTAATAAGGATGGATTTGAAGCACCTACCTGCAAGATGTAACAAAGAAGGTTGTTTTAGAGGAAAAGTGGTGACACTTGACCTCTCTAACCTGCACCCACTGTTTCTTGTGATGCCACTGTTTTGAGCTGAAGAGCTTGACATTCGTGCATCCACGAATGCAAAGAAGCACCTGCACCCATACACAACCAATTGCAATAGCCTAACAAGCCTACTTATCCCCTCCCAAGATATAGAAGAACCATACACATTCGTCTCACCAACAGTATGACGATCTTGGGATGACCTCTGCTCACCCTCACGTGCGGCCTTCGGTGCAAACACTGCGGACAAGCAATATGTACACTTTTGTTGTGCGGAGTACATGGTGGTGGAGGGATACGATTTGTGATGTCCGTGAGCACCATGGCAGTTGTTGCGTGAGGAAGCAAAGAATGAAAAGAAAGAGGGGGGAGGGAGAAAGAGGAAGATGGGAGGAGAGAAGGGGGTAGAGGGGGAGAGGGAGAGAGAGGGGAGGAGGAGGAGAGAAGGGGGTAGGGAGGGAGAGGAGAGGAACATGGGAGGAGAGAAGGGGGCAGAGGGGGGAGAGGGAGAGAGAGGGGAGGAAGAGGAGAGAAGGGGGTAGGGAGGGAGAGGAGAGGGAGAGAGGAGGAAGGAGGAGGAGAGAACAAAGGTTTTTTTTTTGGGGGGGATTTTTTTTTGAAAAAGTGGACTTTTAGTGTTTGTAGGTTTAAAAAAATGTCAAAAATTGATTTTTTGATGTGTATATATGTTGGGAGGGAATTTTAAGTCAAAAATAAGTAAAAATAACTTTTTTGAAAAAAAGTCAAATTTTGGCTCTTAGTGACCCACGTTTTTGCTGATGTGGCCACACCCCTTTACTCCCTTCACTTTCCAAAAGTTAGAGAGAGAAAGTGACCTCTTAGATCCACATCCTACATGTGTCTAAAAAAAGGCTAGAAAAGTCTACTCAAAACTAGCTTCTTGAATGCCCTTGTCCCCTTAACCCTACACAACATTAGCCTTAATCCCTAAAAATTAGGATTTCTTACAAGGCCCATGCAAGGTTCATATTTCTCCTAATGCAGTGAATTTTAACTTTTGATTTCGGGTGTTTTGCTTTCCGTCTCCGTCCGAATTCGAGCAGCGGCTCCTCTCACTTGAAAGTGAGTCACTCCGCATCAAAATTTTGAATTTGCTTTCCAAATTTCTCTTTCTTTCTCTCTTTCCTCTAACTCTAACTCAGCAAGGTTTTATATTCTCTCTCTATCTCACTAATTCTCATACACACCACCTTCCTGGCGGCCTCCTTTAGAACCCCATCAAGTCCTCTCAGTATCTTCCTTTCATTCAGGGTGCAACAAAGGCAACCCCTACTCTTACTCGCTACAGCAGGAACGAAAATCTCTCTCTCTCAGTAATTCTCCAGCGCAACGCCTCCTCTTGGACTCCGTCTTGCTCTCGATTTTCTACAAAGAATTCATTTTCTCTCTCTCTCTATGCCTCTTACTATAGCGCTATACTATGCTGACAAAGAGTAACACATACACACACAGAAATTATCAATGCGATCCACACAGGAAATCACAAAATGAAATCTCTCTCTATCTTTCTTAACTTCAACATATTGGCAGTCTATTCTCTCTCTCTGTCTAACTTAGCGCTACGTCAAGTTCATTCTCTCTCCCTAAAAACACACAAGTGTTTCTGATTGGTAATCTCCTCTCTCAACCGCACTAGGCTTAGCCTGTAGCGCCTTCTCTTTCTCTCTTACTAATTATGGAACACACACAATTACCGTATACAGGGAAGCCTCCTCGCCTCCCTCCTCCTCGGGCGCGCGAACTCACCAGGTAGCGTTTGGCTTCAGGCGGCTCTCCATACATTCTCCATGCAATCAACATACACACAGTGAAGCAAATGAATAGATATACACTCAAGAAATCACAAAACAGAAAATCCCTCTCTCTGTCTTTCTTCAGCGCTACCCATTTCTCTCTCTACTTTCTCTTACTGTGTATGCTATATTATGCAAGCAAGGATAACACACACAGAGAGACCTTCTCAAGCTGGTCAGTACACACAGGCAATCGGAAATCTCTCTCTCTCTCCTTCTTTCTCTCTCTAAGAAAAACCAGCGCTATACTCTCTCTCTCTCATCTCTGTCTAGAGCGCTAACTTCCCGGCTCCCTCTCTGGCAAGAAAATGCTAACCAACTAACTCCCCTCTGCTCGCGACTCTCCACTCCTCCAGGCGACCCCCTCGTTCTGGCAACCCTCTCCCTATGGCGCTCTGGCGACGCCCTTCTCAACCACGCCACCTCGCGGCTCTCTCTCTCTCTCTCTCTCTCTCTCTCTCTCTCTCTCTCTCTCTCTCTCTCGTCCTATGCTCTGCACACCCAGTGCATCCCTTCTCGGCCCCTCATGGGCTCGCCTCTCACAGCGCCCTCTCGGGCTTGCATGATGGCCTCACACACTTAGCATCCCTTGGTGGCTCCTATCTCCTCTGCACACACACAGTACACGCAAGGGTAGCCCTCTTGGGCTCCCTTCTTCCCCACTCTCCTGGCGACAATTCCCCCTCTCAGGTTTCGACCTGGCTCAATAACCATAAAAAAACCTTTATTGTAAATGAGTACCCATAAGTCCTTATTCCCACTACACACAAAAAGTTATTCTCGAAATCTTGTCCAGCAATCGCAACTCGGCTCTCATCGACTCAGCCCTTCCTGGCGTCCCTCAAACTCTCTCGTGACTTAGGCTGGCTCGTGCCTCCTGTACTCGGCCTCTTTCAGGTTTCTTCTCATCTTTAGTTCAACTCTCATCCGCTAAATCTTTAAGGTCTCTTGGGATAGTTTCCTAGGACGTTAAAACTCTTTTCTTTTTTCACCTCGACTTACTGCAGAGCAGGGCTCGCCTTTCCTCTAACTCTCAACCCGCTCGGCAAGGAAACCTAAAACCCTTGTTCACAGCTCGTCTCTCTCTCTCATTATCTGCCCCAAAAGAAAGTTGGCTTCTTTCATGTTCTCTCTCTCCCTAAACTTCATACTCAGTAACCTTGCGGCACACAGTCCTCTCTGTCAATATCGCACTTATGCTTGACACTTTAATTATAAGCTTCCCGCAAAACAATGACCAATCATTCAAATTTCAATGGCAGTTATATGCAACAGTCATAAAATCATACTAAACAAGCATTATGATGCAGTGATTTACATGCATATGCTCCTAATATGCCCATGCACGTTCCCAAATTAATGTCAAAAGTTTACAATTTTGGTGTAGATTGATGGGTCTACATTCCCCCCACACTAAAATTTGAAGTCGTCCTCGACGAAAAAGTAAATAACTTGGACATTGCCAAAAAGCTTCTTGACTTGCTGCAACATTTCCATCTTGGCAGCTATGCTTTGAAAAATAACTGGCTCCTCTCCTTAACTGCGAACGCCCTCGTGAGCATAAAATCTGAAATACATGACACTAACACCAGTAGTCTGTCCATTTTTTACTTATTTTAAAACAAGGATTTGTTTCAACAATAAAACCATTAATTAATCAGTCAGTGACAACTCAGTGACAAATTAATAAACACTAAACATAGTTATATAAACATGTTGGGCCCAGAAAACATATATACCCTCACTAACTAGCATTTACAAAGATTTAAAAATCACAAACCTAAACCTCACCAATAGAAACTAAAATTAATAATAAAGTGACTAGTTAATAGAATAACTATAAACCTCCCTAGGCAAGACCATAAATTTATTACTGTTTAATAGCAAGAACAACCCCTCTCCATGGTGCTAGATCTCTATAGAGGTAAACCAATTAAGCCCTATATTATAGAAACTATACAGTATTCACATCTAAGTGGAAGTCATCACCTTTTATTTATTTCCATTCTTTTGAATTCCCAAGTTTTTAGTGTCTTTTTTAATGCATTCTTTTTCTTGTTTTTGTTTTTATTTTGATTTTTAGCAAGTCACATCAGACTTGATTGTTTTTTTTTTCGCACACATTCCACTCTCACTGCTGCGTCGAGCAGGAATTATTAGCACTTTCACTTCCACCCCATACAAAACCTGGCTACGGCTCGTGGCTCTGTCACTAGAGACAAAGTGGACCACCCGCCTACCAAACTTGTACGGCGACGGTCACACAACATATAACATATAAGTTTTGTTTTATTCTTCCCTTGGCTCATCACTAGTGTAAATTAACTAGCATACCGACCATAATCTAGAGTTTAAAGGTCTATACTCCCAACCACAAAGACCTACATCACTTCTAAGGGATCGTTAGATCACCATTAAGAGCATAAATATATTGCCCAAAACTAGTTTAGCTAAAGTGATTCTATTAAATAATCACCTTGACTACCTTTCTCAGCCACTAACAGCTTGGTCACCAGTCAGTGATTGCTAAGTCTAGATAAAGGAAAGTTAAAAAGAACATATAAACCCCCTAAGCTAACAAGTCTAATATAACTATGAATAGTGTTGTACTAACTTGTCACTGACACATCTATTACAACGGGCACACAAATAATCAAAACTAAATAGCTGAACAGTATAGGTAGAAGAAAACCACCTGGTTAGTCTGCTTGAAAATGCCCCTCTTTAGAGCTACATCCCCAGAGATAGCTCCAATTTGTAACAGGTACTTCTCCGCAAAATTGCTCGGTTCTGCAAAAAGATTAGACTACACTCCCCCTAAAGGAATGTAGTTATCCTACTCCTAATTTTTATGGGTTTTTGTTTTATTTGTTTTGTTTTTGTTGTTGTTTTTCTTTTTAGTGTTTTGTTTTCAATTAAACCAAAGAAATCAAGCATACAAGAAATGATTCTTTTTGGATTTTGTGAAATTTTTTATTTGTTTGGGTTTTTGTGGTTTTGTTTTGTTTTTTTTAAAAGCATCTCGCTACATATGACGGAATAGTGAAGGTGCATTGGCTAAGGCAAAGGGTGTTACATGCTATGGACTACAGATATCCACACATGGTCCAGTTGCCTACTCTGAGTAAAAGCTTCAGAATCCTACTTGTATTCAATGCCCTATCCACTACACAATTTTTTAAAAGAAAAATTTCTTCTTTTCAAAAACCAAAATGTATATGCAAATAAATTAGCATCATGTATTATAACTCACTAGGTACAATCAATAATATTTTTGCATTGCATTACTCTCATGCACATCTAATCCTTAAACACACATTTTCCTTGCACTAACATATGTATTTCAATTTTGAAACACAGATCCCACTAAACATGGCATCTACTAAGTCTAAAGTACCTATTTCAATTGTCATAGAATTATTCATTGAATTTTTCTCATTTGGTCAACTCTCATGGAGAATTTTGCTAAAATTCTATTGGTCAAACACCAAAGTTTTGCCAAATATGTTTGAATTTGGATTTCACTGAAACTCATCATTATTCCTACAAATGAATGAAAATAACTTGCATATGAGCAAGAATAAACAAGGAACCCTCTCCTCAACAAAACTTATCTCACACCACTCAAGTCACACTTACTCACTCCTACTCTTTACACTTTCCCTCAAACTCACAATCTTTTTTTTAGCTTCTCTCCTCACACAATAACTTAACCACTTAATCAAATTCCATTAAAACATGGGTTTTTATTCATCTTGCACACACATAAAATCACTAAACATCCAAATAGGAACAACAAAGACTCCTTAGTGTAGCCCAAATATCTACACATAAATGACAGTACATTAGAACTCACACTCACTTTCCACATGACATGAAATGACATCTCCCTTATTATATCGTATCTCAATTAAAATGAGCTAGCTATTCCATATTACAAACAAGAAAATATTTTGTTTTGTTTTTCAATTTTCTAAACCAAGCAGCCACTACTCACTCTCTCCTATAATTCTCTCATCATTGAGCTCAGGTAATTTGGTTTACTAATTATATTACACCATAATATTTATACCCAGATTGTCTCTTTTCATAGATTTTACTATCCTTGTTCTCTATCCTGCATTTTCTAGGCTCTATTGAAAACCTTGTGTGGACATTCGGTCTCCTAAGATTTCTATTATCCTCTCCTCTCTCTGTTTCATCTCCCTCTTAATTATACTTCGTTTTTCTCTAATAAAAAAGTGAATATTGAAAGGTTGCACGCTGATATCTCAGCTACATGGCAGTCTGTAAAGCACTATGTGTAATATATTGTCTAATCTCATTTCTTAAAATGACTGCATTTACTTGAAATTCATATCTAATATGTCTCTTACATTCCTCACCATTCCCACTAACATGTTGAGTATGATTTTCTCTCAATCTCTTAGGTTCATTCAAAATTAAAGTTTTTTCTATATTTAACTCGTCACAATCATGTCTAGTCTCAAAGTTAGATGAACCTAATTCAATTTCAATCTCAAAGTATTGCTCACATGCTAAGTGCTTTGTGAATGCATCCTTATAAGTAAGTATACATTCTATACTATATTCCATCAAAAGAAAAGTACAGCTCTCTTCTTTACTATAGCACACACCACTTAATTCATAGGGTAATAGACTTTCAAAACAAATTTTCTCACACACTTGTACCTGCTCTTTATCAAGGTATGCTTCTAACAAGACTTGTCTTTTGTCAATATCTATCAAGGTAGCTATGTTATTATCTACTAGGTCTCGTTCCTCCCTTTCTATATCTCTCAGTAAACATTGGTCATCAATAGAAACATCTATATAGTTAGTGATAGATTTGCTAATATTGTCAATACAATATTCATTATTGACTATAGGAGTCATAGGCTTCTCACTCTCATGTGGCCTCTCATCATTGGAAAGTACTTGGCATCCAAATATAAGCTGATTACACTCATTAAGCTCCTCTCCCATTGTATTAATGCACCCACTCATGGTTTTCATTTCCTCAACATGCGATTTAGGTTGCTTATCTAAAATTTGACAAGTTTTTCCTATTTCTTTATTAAAACGTATTATATCTTGTTGAAACAGATTATATTCTAACATGGCAGACTCTTTATCTTGTCTAGCCTTCATCAAAGCTTGTCAAGTTTCTATTTTTAATCTAGTCAACTTTTGCCGCATTTGAGCAAAAGCCTCATCAACTAGTTTTTGTTGTTTATGTAGTTCTACTTGAAAATCCTTTTCTTCTTTGAGTGCACTAGGATCTCCTACACACCCACCTATGTCTACTTCCACCAACTTCATGTTCCTCTCTGTTTGTTCTTATAACATGCTAGCTCTAACAAGAGATTGAATCTCTCAGCTTCTATAAACTAGCAGACGGCTCTGGACTAACATATTCTATTAGCAAACTTAAGGTCATCAAGACCAAGGTATGCATTGGGATAACCCAAAGTCTATTTAAGACTTGCCTCTCCTGGCGTTACTACACACACATTGCCTCTTCTTTATTGGCCAAACCCTGGGTACCAGCATGCAAAATATATGCACCGGGTGCCCCATAACTTTAACAGCCAGTTGGCTCCCGACGGACGCACCAAATGAACGTCGCCTTCCAAGTCTTCTAAATAACGTTCATGTAACCCAACGGTCCCCTAACTAGCCTAGACTTGCACTAATTTGCCATAATTGTGTGGCTTTCAAACCTATTTATCAATTTTCTAATTATGCGTTCGTATTTTCCTTACATTACTATGCTTCGTATTCCAACTCTCTAGTATGCAAGATTACTCATGTATGCTCTCCAAACATGCTATTTAGGGTTAAAATCTGAGTTCCCATATACATTTTTAATGGAATTTTTAGTCAAAATTCATCAGCATGCAATCATTTAGATATTTACTTGATCGCTAGAGTTCAAAACTACACTTCAGAACTCACAAAACAAATCAATCACTTACTCGACTTCAAATTATTGAACATTTCAACTAGAATCACTGAACAGTTTTGCAAATTTTCCAAGGAAAAACACCAAAATAATCTTGTAAAATGTAAAATTTTTATTGAAATTGCCAAAAACTGTCAATGATTCAATTTCTCTTCCCAAATGCCACTAACCATGCAAAAATATGCAGCATTTCATTTCCACGTATGATTTCAATACATATTTGTCTTCAAACAATCACATTTGTTTTCAATTATGAAGCTAGCAATGCAAATAATGAAACTAGCAATACTTCTTTCTAGTTTTATGAACTTGTTTAGAAATCAAGAAAAACTAACCAGTGAATTTTAACTTTTGATTTCAGGTGTTTTGCTTTCCGTCTCCGTCCGAATTCGAGCAGCGGCTCCTCTCACTTGAAAGTGAGTCACTCCGCATCAAAATTTTGAATTTGCTTTCCAAATTTCTCTTTCTTTCTCTCTTTCCTCTAACTCTAACTCAGCAAGGTTTTATATTCTCTCTCTATCTCACTAATTCTCATACACACCACCTTCCTGGCGGCCTCCTTTAGAACCCCATCAAGTCCTCTCAGCATTTTCCTTTCATTCAGGGTGCAACAAAGGCAGCCCCTACTCTTACTCGCTACAACAGGAACGAAAATCTCTCTCTCTCAGTAATTCTCCAGGGCAACGCCTCCTCTTGGACTCCGTCTTGCTCTCGATTTGCTACAAAGAATTCATTTTCTCTCTCTCTCTCTATGCCTCTTACTATAGCGCTATACTATGCTGACAAAGAGTAACACATACACACACAGAAATTATCAATGCGATCCACACAGGAAATCACAAAATGAAATCTCTCTCTATCTTTCTTAACTTCAACATATTGGCAGTCTATTCTCTCTCTCTGTCTAACTTAGCGCTACATCAAATTCATTCTCTCTCCCTAAAAACACACAGGTGTTTCTGATTGGTAATCTCCTCTTGCTCTCAACCGCACTAGGCTTAGCCTGTAGCGCCTTCTCTTTCTCTCTTACTAATTATGGAACACACATAGTTACCGTATACAGGGAAGCCTCCTCGACTCCCTCCTCCTCGGGCGCGCGAACTCACCAGGAAGGGTTTGGCTTCAGGCGGCTCTCCATACATTCTCCATGCAATCAACACACACACAGTGAAGCAAATGAATAGATATACACTCAAGAAATCACAAAACAGAAAATCCCTCTCTCTGTCTTTCTTCAGCGCTACCCATTTCTCTCTTTACTTTCTCTTAATGTGTATGCTATATTATGCAAGCAAGGATAACACACAGTCACACACACAGAGAGACCTTCTCAAGCTGGTCAGTACACACAGGCAATCGGCAATCTCTCTCTCTCCTTCTTTCTCTCTCTAAGAAAAACCAGCGCTATACTCTCTCTCTCTCATCTCTATCTAGAGCGCTAACTTCCCGGCTCCCTCTCTGGCAAGAAAATAACCAACTAACTCCCCTCTGCTCGCGACTCTCCACTCCTCCAAGCGACCCCCTCGTTATGGCAACCCACTCCCTATGGCGCTCTGGCCACGCCCCTTCTCGGCCCCTCATGGGCTCGCCTCTCACAGCGCCCTCTCGGGCTTGCATGATGGCCTCACACACTTAGCAGCCCTTGGTGGCTCCTATCTCCTCTGCACACACACAATACACGCAAGGGTAGCCCTCTTGGGCTCCCTTCTTCCCTACTCTCCCTGGCGACAATTCCCCCTCTCAGGTTTTGACCTGGCTCAATAACCATAAAAAAAACTTTATTGTAAATGAGTACCCATAAGTCCTTATTCCCACTACACACAAAAATTTATTCTCGAAATCTTGTCCGGCAATCACAACTCGGCTCTCATCGACTCAGCCCTTCCTGGCGTCCCTCAAACTCTCTCGTGACTTAGGCTGGCTCGTGCCTCCTGTACTCGGCCTCTTTCAGGTTTCTTCTCATCTTTAGTTCAACTCTCATCCGCTAAATCTTTAAGGTCTCTTGGGATAGTTTCCTAGGACGTTAAAACTCTTTTCTTTTCTCACCTCGACTTACTGTAGAGCAGGGCTCGCCTTTCCTCTAACTCTCAACCCGCTCGGCAAGGAAACCTAAAACCCTTGTTCACAGCTCGTCTCTCTCTCTCTCTCTCATTATCTGCCCCAAAAGAAAATTGGCTTCTTTCACGTTCTCTCTCTCCCTAAACTTCATACTCAGTAACCTTGCGGCACACAGTCCTCTCTGTCAATATCGCACTTATGCTTGACACTTTAATTATAAGCTTCCCGCAAAACAATGACCAATCATTCAAATTTCAATGGCAGTTATATGCAACAGTCATAAAATCATACTAAACAAGCATTATGATGCAGTGATTTACATGTATATGCTCCTAATATGCCCATGCACGTTCCCAAATTAATGTCAAAAGTTTACAATTTTGGTGTAGATTGATGGGTCTACAGTAGCCGCCCTTGTGTAGATAAGTCCAAATCAGACCCTCCAATCCGCCCATGTGTGGCCGCCCTTGAGAAGACAAGTCCGCTTTTGAATTCGGCCATCGGCCATTGAATTCGGCGACCAGCCATTGACTCTCTCTCTCTCTCTCTCTCTCTCTCTCTCTCTCTCTCTCTCCTAACTCTGGCTGTACACAGACGTACTTACTGCTTCCAGCCAAATACCACTTGACCTACTGCCAATGTCTCCAGTAAGTACGTCTGTGTATTTATTGGAGACGTACTTATTGGAGACTCTGGCTGTACACAGACGTACTTACTGCTTCCAGCCAAAGTCAGTAAGTACGTCTGTGTATTTGATCAACCGGTCACCCTCAATGACATTAGATGGTGGAGTTCCAGAGGAGACGTGGATAGGTAAACCGGTGAATTATTCATTTCTCAAAGTGTCTAGGTGTGAGGCTTTCATGCACATAGATAGAATCCTAAGATAAGCTAGATGCAAAGTCCAAAAAGTGTTTCTTCATTGGCTATGGAGAAGGTGACTTTGGGTATCGCCTATGGAATCCTGAATATGGTAAAATATTTAGAAGTAGGGATATAATTTTCAATGAACAAAATGTCATAATAATCAATATCTAATTCTCCTAAATGATTTTCTCATGTTAAACTGATCATTTAATATGGGGAAGTGCCAGGGGAGAAAAAGCTAGAATATTGGTTAAGCTAGCAGACCGGCCACAGTAGGGATCCAAAGGAGGGAAAATAGGGATCCAAAAGGGGGGGGGTGTAATGGCTATTGCCCACACAGGAGAAATAGGCATTACGGGAATGATTACCCGCAACTACATTATATGAAAATCAACGCACAGAATGACAAGAGAAGGAAGTACAAAGTACACAGACACAGAACAACCCTTGCTTCATTCATCTGTAATCTAGAAACAGAGTACAATAGATGATGCCATGAATATCATAGAGATTGGTAAAGTTACATCAAAAGACAGGTATGCCCCTCCATATACAACCGCTGCTCCAGCGCAGATCGAGAACGGTGCACACACTCCTGTCCCATGATATCCTATGAAGAACTGCCGCTCCGGCCGCCGCATACCTCATGACTCCTGACTCCTGATCCGTAGTGTCCAGACCTCCGCAGGACCGCATGTGCGGCTAATGCCGTAACACCACTTTTTAGGTCAATCCTACTGAAGTAGGTCGATCCTTGTAGCTTATCAAATAGGTCTTCTACCCGTGGAACGGGAAACCTATTTTTGATAGTGATCCTATTTAGTGCTCTATAGTCGACACACATACGATATGTGCCGTCTTTCTTTTGCACTAATAGCACAGGTGAGCAAAATGGAGATGAGCTAGGCCTAACCATGCCCTTCTCAACTAACTCATGCACTTGCCGCATAATCTCCTCTTGTTGAGCTTGAGAAACTCTATAAGGAGGTTTGTTAGGCGGTGAACTTCCTGGAAGAAGTTCAATTGCATGGTCATCATTACCTCGTTTAGGAGGTAGCTCACAAGGGATGTTGTCAATAAAAGCATCTTGAAACCCCTTGAGAAAATTGGATAACTCTAATTCCTTTTGGTTGCTTTTATTTTCTTTTGTTAAAGCATTAGGTTCATTTTGACAATCTTTAACAAAAATCATGTACACGGAAATAGAGCTCTTTATTGACTTATTGAAAGCTGGTGTATGTACAATGGGGATAGTGTTACCCATTTCCTTAGCATCTGTATACATGTCTTTTTCCCTGAACTTAAAGGAGATTCTCCTTTCAAGAAATTTAACATCGGTAGCCAGGCGGTCAAACCATGGTGCCCCTAGGATTATATCCTCATGCTTGAGAGGAGAGATAAAGAAGTCCTCTTTGTCCACATAGCCTTGGACATGAAGCCTCAATTTCCCGATTAAGGGAGTGACTGAAGCTTCTTGCCCCTTGAAGGCACTGTCTACGGCGGGTAGTACATCTCCCATCTCGTAGGATTGTATGCCTAGCTTGGTGTCCAACTCTATAGATATAAAATTGTGAGTAGAACCAGGGTCAAAGAGAATAAAAGCATCATGTTCTCTTACCTTTCCCCAAGCCTGGCATAGAGGAGATCCTTTGTGATGATTTTGGTGAGTCTCCTCCTCTTGGATTTCAACCAAGGAATCTCTAGGAGGATCTTGGCGGTTGTTCTTTTGGGGACAAGCACGGTACGCATGCCCTTGTTCTCCGCATTTGAAACACCGGTTATCCTTGCGATAACGCTCAAGCTCTTCAGGAGAGAGTTTGTTCTTACCTTTGTAAACTCCCTTCTCTTTAGCTTTGTTGGAGTTGCCCTTAGGAGACTTTTGGACATTGTCCTTCCCCTTAGGCTTATTGGAACCCTTGTTTTCCGGGGGCTTATTATTTCTTTTAGCCCCCATTTGGAAATTGATTTGTGAGGCCACCATAGTATGGTGTATTACCGCTGATATGGTACGTGGCCTTTGGGAGTTGACATACTCCGCCATTTCTTCGGTTAAGCCCGCACAAATTGTTGCTTTTGCTCTCCAAAATCCAACTTTTTAAAGACAGTGGCTTTGAGTTGTAGGTCCCAAAACTTGTTTACATATTTGTGGATGGATTCATTGGGAGAGAGCTTTAAGCTTCGCCATTCGGTGAGTACTTTGTCTTTGGCATTGGTGGCCAAAAACTGCTTCATAATGGAAGCTCTTAAAGCTTTCCATGTTCGTGGAGCTTCACCGTTGGCTCATAGGCTAGACCACCATTGCCTGGCGGACTTTTGAAAGTGCATAGCCACATGGCGTAGCTTAGAGGACTCCGTGAAGCCCTCATCTCCAAACGCTGTCGTGCTGTAACATGTACATAGTGGGAACACATGCTACAAGAGTTATCTTATAACTTTTTAGATACATAATTATATTTCCTATAATGTACATATGCATATGTAAGTATAAAAATAAGCTTTCTATCTCATCTTATTATTTATCTCAAGGGTAATGTATTCTTACTTTACCATCAAAAAAATACTATGGGAAAAGTGTCAATAGCTCCGCCTCTTTAACTTGGGGCAAAAAGCATTGATTCTTTATTTCTACTATTTCATTATCATCTCACACCCTAGCTAGATCCTATATCTAGGGTAAACTCCAATATATATATATTCTATGTATTTTTTATACTTTTTTTATATTTAAATAGCTACTAGGAGATAATCAAATCCTAGAGGGACACTAGGTGGCATGATTTCAAAGATACACTTATTTTAATGCATTATTGCAAGCATGGTTACAAAACTTTGTCAAGGAGAAATGTCATGCTTCATATGGCATGAGGTGTCCTTGGGAATTAAATGAAAGTCAAGGCTAAGGAGACCACATGAAGACTTTTGCTGCCATAAATGGACCCTATTTTGATGAATTTTTTACACAAGGTTCCAATCCGAATTGGAGAATGATTTTAAAATGAAAATCGTAGCCAATGAGCTGAAGTTTCTGCCCATATTTTTACTTTTTTATTTGGAGCTACGGTTGAGGAGATATGATTAAAATACTGGACCCCAGTCTGCCCACATCATGCAGGGACAGCTCATTTCCAACTTTTCCAATTCCTGTTCACACTGGCTCCTCTCTTCTTGTGTAAACCCTTGTGGGTTCCCTTCACCTATAAAAGGGGACCTCTTCTTCCTTGGAGGGAACTCAAGCATTCAAGCCATTGATGAGAGGAATTCTTGAGGAAGTGAGTAGTAATGCCTAATTGTACTTAGCCATTAACATAAGCCCAAGCCTACACTTTCTCCTAGAGGGAGACTAGCCATTCTTGCAACAAGCTAACCTTGGAAGATCAACTCTAATCAAAGAAGGTCTTACACTTGGTGTATCAATCAAAGTGGAATTCTCCACTCTTCTTCTCTCTCCCATCAATAATGGTGCCGAAGGGTTTCAAGTAAGATGTGTTCTACATTGATGTTTTCTTGATTTCTTGTTGTTTTCATTTTCATCTCTAATCCAACATATATATATGTATCTAATCTCATCTCCTTAACCAAACCTATCTCTCTCATTCTTAGTAATTCATCCTCTCTAGGTTCTCTTTGCTACAGGTACATCTCTCCCCGCAGTATCCTTATTGCTTACGGGCAAGAATAGGGCTTGGGAGGGAAACTTCTCATCTCTTCACTTCTCTCATATCTACATTTCTCACATACTATCCTAGATGAATAACCCACATGATGATCATTTCTATCGCTTTCACTCTGTACGATCTATTAGAATTAACGTATGGATTAGCCGTAAAATACACTTTCAACAACGTATAGTGTTTCTCTTCGGCCCTGAAAGGCTCAATGAAATACTTCTATCACCGGATCCCATCATACTACCTCTCATAGACTATAATTTTTCTTTTGATGTAAGCGTAGTTATCTTGCTATGAACCAAGAGGATTTGTACACACAATTAGTCCCAATCACTAGACAAAATATCTATATTATGGTAAGCACAAAACTACAATTCCAAAGAACAATTCATAGCCTATTTGGTCAGTCAAGATTGAATGCCATTAACTCATCCATTAACCCTTTCATATTACCCATGATACGATATGACCATAGCCTTGATGTTTTCATCTTTGTGTTATTTTGACATTTTCTTTTGTGTTCTTTCTTTGTGCGTGTGAGTGCAAGAGAGAATGGGTGGGATTCTTTGATTGTACTTCTTTCCAAACCCTAGTCTTCATGGCATCTATGGTTTAACTCCTTCATAAAGTTTTTGTCGAGTTCTCTCACAAACTCTCACAGCCATAAGCCCGGTGCTTTCCTGGCAAGACCGCAAATTTCTCGACATATTTTTGGTGAACCCGACGCGAAACTGCTAGGGTGAGAGTTTGTGGGTAACCATGGGTGATCATGTTGAACAACAGGGTATGCATTTTGACCCAGCAACAATGCAAATGTTTCAAGCATTTGCAATGTTCATGCAAAACCAACATGCTACTGAAAGAAGGGAGATTTCAGCAACGAAGGCCATACAAGCGGTCGTCAACAGAATGGATCAGTTCAATGGCAAAGATGTAACCAAGTACTTACGCGAGTATGTGAAGGAGATGGAGCTGCATCACGTGTCAGAAGGTGAGATGATTCAAAGCTTTGAGCTAGTTGTTGCTCCAGAAATTAGGGAGCATGTTAGGGCAATTAAAGATGGGCATGGGAGAAATTGGGAAGAACTCAAAGTAGCTTTAAAGGAGAAATATTTCATGGAGGACTCTGAGAGAGTGACCAAAAGGACATTCTTAGAATGGGTAGTCAAGCCAAAGCAAGGACTATCAATAACAGAGCTACTTAGGGAATTTGAGCGGCGCTATGCACAACTCACTAGGACAGAAAGGGCCACACTAGATGCAGAGAAGACAGATCTTTTCTTACAAGCTGCAGATAAAGAGTTTCAAGAAAATTTGGAGCTTCTTCTTGAAGATAAAGATGCTGAGCAAGGACTAAAGACCGATTGGAATGAGGTTGAAGGTGCTGTCTCACTGCTTGCCAAACGACAAAGAAGAAGGGACAAGATGGTAGTAAACACTACAAGTCCTTCCACCTCAACTTCTGACAAAATGGTAAAGCCTACTTTTATCGCTCCTAAGTTTGATGAGTCCATGCTAGATGAGCTTGTGAAGGGGATGCGTGACTTGAAGGTGAAGTTTGCAAAGCTTGAAGAAAAAGGCCAACCATCAGGGCCACTTTCTAGGCAAAGACAACAGCCCAAAGAAGGGTTTGTTAATAGATGTATTTGGTGTGATAGTACAAACCATGTAAGAAGGGATTGTGATGATTTTAGTGATGCTTTGTCAAAAGATGTTGTCTTTTTTAAGGATGGTAAAATCCACTTAAGAGAGACAGGTCTACCCTTGAGAACTAACTTTGGGAAGGGGGGAATGCAAACCTTAGTTGAAGATATGGCAACCAAGCATGCCACCTCTTCAGTTGAGGCAGCTACTTATGGAGTAAAAATTGAACATTTTTGTGATGAAGAAGTGAGTGACCATCATGGTCAAATTTGGCCAAATGTCATGCAATTAGCTACAAAGGGGAAGTTTACAAAAGAGATTCTACATGAAGCAGGTGATTGCATACGTCTAGAAACAGGATGGAATGATCCAGTGGACTCATTGTCAGTGCATGCCTACATTACAAAATGCCAACAAAATGAGGCAATTGTAGAAGAGAAGCGCAGACGTGAGAATGCTGATGAAGGACCATCAAAAAGAGCTTCTAAAAGTGGGGGAAGAAGCGACTCAATGCCTTCTCAAACACCCTCAACACAAGGAGCATCTCCACCTGAAGTACTCATGGAGGAGTCTACAACAGGAAAGAAGAAAGAGTCAACGAAAGGTAAGACAAAAGGCCCAACTTATAAACTACAATCTGATATTGAGGTTGCTACAGATTTAAAGAAAGTCTTGGAGGAAAGGATCTTGAATAGCAAGATTGAATTTACTCTGGGAGAAGTTCTTGGCATTGCAAAGCGTGAATTCCATGAGGAGATCATTGACATCATCAAGAGAAAGAGGCAAACCCTTGCTGAAGTTTCTCGTCCACAGGTTGAAGGGGAAACCTCAAAGACACAAGGGATGCAACTGCAAAATAAGGAGAATGATGGAGCTGTGGTAGGATGCTACCAATCTAGTGGGAGAGTGAAGCAAGTGCATTTCTCAAATGATGATGAAGAAGTTGAAGAAATTCCTAGGAGTTACTATTCACGAAGTCATTGGGCAAGGGCTACTACAGAAACTTTGGTTAAGGTAGGTGATCTTGAAGAGCCATTTGTTGCCTTGATTGACCATGGTTCAGAAATAAACATAATGTCAAAGAGTCTCTACAACAAGTGCAAATGGCCGATGGACACAGATCATGGCTGGATGGTAAAAGTGGCAAACAATTCATCCGGTGAATTGTATGCAGCATGTCCAGGTGTGAAGGTAACAATAGGTGATGTAAAGATTGACCAAAACTTCTTTGTACAGGATACATCTTCATATCATCTCATCCTTGGACAACCCTACATTGTGGGAGTTCGAATGGAAACAAAGGTAATGGACGATGGTTCAGCATATGCTAGGATACGTAGCAAAGATGGTAAATGTGCTGTCCAATTCCTCACAGTTTGTGTAAACCATGAAAGAAATCGTGACAACCTCAGAGAACATCCTCTACCAAAGGTGAGCAAAGAGTTTCATGATCATAGAGAAATGATGGGTTTTGGCCAAGTACCATTGTAAAGCGGGATTGCAGTGGTACAGAAAGAAAAAGGGTCTCGCCTGATCCAAAAAAAGGTGAAGCATTTTCAACGAGCTCCTTGGTAACAAAGAATGGATCAGTATGTTTTACAAAACTTGAAGATTTGAAGAGATGTGAGAAGCAATATGTGCATAATGTACAAATAGGCATGAAAAAGAGTGGGCTGCTAAAGCCTACTGAAAATGTTTTGGGTTTGTGTGAACAAGTTTCTTTTGTAGATACTATGGGTGAGCTTGATGCTATAATGAGGTCTAGTTTGCATCTTGAAAATGAAGTTGTGGAAGTTTGCTCTATGGAAATGTATCAAGTAATAGAAGCCTTTAAAGAAAGCCAAACAGTAGGCCCAGAAGTCCATGTTGAAACTAAATACAAGAGTGTAGCAAAGAAGGTGAAACCAGTAGCTTCACCCTTACCACCCAACAACAGGGAAAAGATTGAACAGGCTTCTTTACAACCAAGTTTGCGGAATCCTAAAAAGATCGGGCATACCTTCACAAAGGAGTCTTTTCAAGAGTTGCAGATTGGTTGCGAGGAGTTTCTAACACAGGAGGAGACAAAGTGCTTCAAAGAAATGCTTTCAAAGCATGGTAAGGCTTTTGCATTTGAGCCACATGAGATAGGATGTGTTGATCCTTATATTGTAGCTCCTATGGTAATTTTCACAATACCTCATGTGCCTTGGAATCTGCGGCCTATTCCGGTTCCAAAGGCTCATTTGCCAAAGTTAGTAGAGCTACTGAATGAGAAAATCAAAATGGGAATCTTGGAGCCTTCTTGTGCTCCATACTCAAACAGGTGGTTCACAGTTCCAAAGAAGAATGGTTCTCTACGCTTCATCCAAGATATGCAACCAGTGAACAAGGTTACAATTAGAAATGTAGGAACAGGTCCAATTGTGGATGAATTTGCAGAGGCGTTTGCAGGGAGGGCAATCTACTCAATGGGGGATCTCTACTCAGGGTATGATCAATTTCAGCTTGCAATCGAAAGCAGAGACTTGACAACCATGAGGACACCTTTGGGTTTGGTAAGGATGTGTACCTTGCCACAGGGAGCAACCAACTCGGTTGCACATATGATGAATGGAATGAATAAGGTCTTACGTGACTTTATTCCTCAAATCACAATGCCTTTCATTGATGATTTGCCTATCAAAGGATGTGAAGAAAGTGACAAAGATGAAGCTTTGGATCACAAGGGATGTCGCAGGTTTGTGGTAAATCACATAAATGATTGTGATAAAATTTTGTCTAGGTTGGAAGAAGTGAATCTTACATTGTCAGGGAAAAAGTCTATGTTTGGTGTCAATGAAGTGCTCATTGTGGGGCACATGTGCGGGCCATATGGTAGGAAACCTTGTCCATCAAAGGTAGATGCCATCCAAAGAATGAAAGAGACATGCACTAGCATCACTGAGGTTAGAAGGTTTCTGGGAGCATGTGTCTTCTATGTTATTTGGATTCCACATTATGCACATGTAGCTAATCCTCTTTATCAGCTGCTTAGAAAGAATCAGAAGTTTAAATGGACAGAAGCACATGTAAAATCCATGAAAAAGCTAAAGGAGTTACTCCAGTCAGCAACGACTTTGAGAAAGGTAGACTATGAGTGTCAAAGGCCAGTGATTGTGACAGTAGATACCAGTCCTACAGGGATTGGATGGGCAATAGGGCAGGATGACAAAGAAGGACACAGGTATGTGGTAAGATTTGGAGCAAAGGTACTAAGTGCTCGCCAAAGAAACTATCCACAGATAAAGAGAGAGTTATGGGGTATGGTTACAGCCTTGAAAAGTGGAAAAGAGTACCTAATTGGTGCATGTGTGGTTGTAGAAACAGATTGTCTACCACTTCTTGGGATGATTACAAGCTGCTCAACACCAGACATTGCTATGTTGCGGTGGATTGCCTACATTAAGTCCTTAAATCCCGAGTTTAAGCACATTGCAGGTAAAGACAATACAGTGGCAGATATGCTATCAAGGGCAAGGTATGAAGATGAGTCACAAATGATTGATGAGGGAGATGATGTAGGCACAAAATTCTATTCTATCTCTCATGTCAAAGGTAACAATGTCTGCATGACTAATTCACTTGAATTGTTCTTGAAAGATCTTTATGAAGGTGATTGGCTTTCTATTGGAAGGTACTTGAGTACTCTAACAAAACAGGATGATTGGTCTGAACAAGAATTCAAGAGGATACGCAGGAAAGCATATGGGTACTTTTTAAGGGATGGTTACTTGTGGAAGCATCCTAAGCAAAAGGGTGCTACACCACAACGGGTTATATGTAAAAAAGAGACTCAAGTAAAGCTCATGCAAGAGTTTCATGAGAGTCTATGGGCTGGACACAGGGGTGTGTGGGCAACCTTCTCCAAGTTGAAAGAAAAATACTGGTGGAAGGGTATGTATAAAGATGTATCTCAGTTTGTAGAGTCATGTGTAACTTGTCAAATGTATTCAAATGTTCGACATCGTGATGGATTGCACCCTACATATCCACTAGCCATGCACTATAAATGGGTTGTGGATCTAGTCACGATGCCTTTAGGACTCTGGCAGATGAGATACTTGGTTCTTGCACGAGAGGACCTAACTAACCAAGTTGAAGGAAGAGCATTAAGAGCTAAGACCACAGAAGCTGTGTGCAAATTCCTTCTTGATGAGGTGATTTGCCGTTATGGTTGTGTGGGAAAAATCACTGCAGATCGAGGTGAACTGGATGCCGAAGAAGCAAGAGAGTTCTTTTCTAGATTAGGAATCAAGCTTTCTCTTACTACAACTTACAACCCTGAAGGCAATGGAAAGAGTGAAAGAGGGCACCCTCCTATCATCAAAGCTTTGGCCAAGACTTGCGAAGGAAGAGTTGGTGAGTGGCCAAAACTGTTACCATATGCTTTATGGGCTGATCGTACAACACATAGCTCAGTAACTGGATACATGCTTGCGGAGCTAATGTATGGTCAAAAGCCAGTGATGCCGATTGAAGATACAATTCCCACATGGAATGTACTACCTTGGCAAGAGGGGCTTAGCAGGGAAGATCTCCTTGCATTGCGCATAAGGCAACTAGAGAGAAGACCTGGAGACATCGATGCTGCAAAAGAACGACTCAAAAATGCAAGATTGAAAAACAAGGACTACTTTGATAAGCGACATCGGCTCAGGAGCAAAGCAATTGACAAAGGTTACTGGGTTTTAGTGTATGATAGTAGCCTTGATAACCAACACACAGTCATGCGTAAGTTTTCAAAAAGATGGTTTGGACCATATGTTGTAAAACATGTGCATGAAAATGCTACTTACAGCTTGTCTGAACTAGATGGCACAGAAGTCAAGATTCCCATTGCAGGAAAAAGGATCAAAATGTTTAAGAGAAGAGGAGACAATGATCCAGAAAATGCTGATGAGGAAGAAGAGCAAAACACAGGTGAAGATCAAAGTGAAAATGAAGCTCTGGAATCATCCAGTGAAGAAGAAGACAAGGAAGATGTACAAGAGGGTTGATCTTACAAAGAAATAATTTGGCACATACCGGAGGATGTGCAGGTTTAGAGGGGGTGGATGTCGTGCTGTAACATGTACATAGTGGGAACACATGCTACAAGAGTTATCTTGTAACTTTTTAGATACATAATTATATTTCCTATAATGTACATATGCATATGTAAGTATAAAAATAAGCTTTCTATCTCATCTTATTATTTATCTCAAGGGTAATGTATTCTTACTTTACCATCAAAAAAATACTATGGGAAAAGTGTCAATAGCTCCGCCTCTTTAACTTGGGGCAAAAAGCATTGATTCTTTATTTCTACTATTTCATTATCATCTCACACCCTAGCTAGATCCTATATCTAGGGTAAAGTCCAATATATATATATTCTATGTATTTTTTATACTTTTTTTATATTTAAATAGCTACTAGGAGATAATCAAATCCTAGAGGGACACTAGGTGGCATGATTTCAAAGATACACTTATTTTAATGCATTATTGCAAGCATGGTTACAAAACTTTGTCAAGGAGAAATGTCATGCTTCATATGGCATGAGGTGTCCTTGGGAATTAAATGAAAGTCAAGGCTAAGGAGACCACATGAAGACTTTTGCTGCCATAAATGGACCCTATTTTGATGAATTTTTTACACAAGGTTCCAATCCGAATTGGAGAATGATTTTAAAATGAAAATCGTAGCCAATGAGCTGAAGTTTCTGCCCATATTTTTACTTTTTTATTTGGAGCTACGGTTGAGGAGATATGATTAAAATACTGGACCCCAGTCTGCCCACATCATGCAGGGACAACTCATTTCCAACTTTTCCAATTCCTGTTCACACTGGCTCCTCTCTTCTTGTGTAAACCCTTGTGGGTTCCCTTCACCTATAAAAGGGGACCTCTTCTTCCTTGGAGGGAACTCAAGCATTCAAGCCATTGATGAGAGGAATTCTTGAGGGAGTGAGTAGTAATGCCTAATTGTACTTAGCCATTAACATAAGCCCAAGCCTACACTTTCTCCTAGAGGGAGACTAGCCATTCTTGCAACAAGCTAACCTTGGAAGATCAACTCTAATCAAAGAAGGTCTTACACTTGGTGTATCAATCAAAGTGGAATTCTCCACTCTTCTTCTCTCTCCCATCAATAATGGTGCCGAAGGGTTTCAAGTAAGACGTGTTCTACATTGATGTTTTCTTGATTTCTTGTTGTTTTCATTTTCATCTCTAATCCAACATATATATATGTATCTAATCTCATCTCCTTAACCAAACCTATCTCTCTCATTCTTAGTAATTCATCCTCTCTAGGTTCTCTTTGCTACAGGTACATCTCTCCCCGCAGTATCCTTATTGCTTACGGGCAAGAATAGGGCTTGGGAGGGAAACTTCTCATCTCTTCATTTCTCTCATATCTACATTTCTCACATACTATCCTAGATGAATAACCCACATGATGATCATTTCTATCGCTTTCACTCTGTACGATCTATTAGAATTAACGTATGGATTAGCCGTAAAATACACTTTCAACAACGTATAGTGTTTCTCTTCGGCCCTGAAAGGCTCAATGAAATACTTCTATCACCGGATCCCATCATACTACCTCTCATAGACTATAATTTTTCTTTTGATGTAAGCGTAGTTATCTTGCTATGAACCAAGAGGATTTGTACACACAATTAATCTCAATCACTAGACAAAATATCTATATTATGGTAAGCACAAAACTACAATTCCAAAGAACAATTCGTAGCCTATTTGGTCAGTCAAGATTGAATGCCATTAACTCATCCATTAACCCTTTCATATTACCCATGATACGATATGACCATAGCCTTGATGTTTTCATCTTTGTGTTATTTTGACATTTTCTTTTGTGTTCTTTCTTTGTGCGTGTGAGTGCAAGAGAGAATGGGTGGGATTCTTTGATTGTACTTCTTTCCAAACCCTAGTCTTCATGGCATCTATGGTTTAACTCCTTCATAAAGTTTTTGTCGAGTTCTCTCACAAACTCTCACAGCCATAAGCCCGGTGCTTTCCTGGCAAGACCGCAAATTTCTCGACAACGCTGCATCAAATTGCTGGATAAAGGCCAAGACTTTGTTCGTAGCACCAAAGGTGCCATCATAGGTAAGGAAAGAGATGCTCTTCCCTCCCTCTTTGAACTTCTTCAGCTTGGATGACCTCTTCCATGCGGCATAGGATTTCCTATGGCCTCTTCTTTTTGATGGTTCAAAGGTTGCACCATCACTTTCTTCAGAAGGTGGAGAAGAAGGTGACCTCTTTCTCGCCTTTTTCTTGTCTTGGTATTCGTCGTCTTTACCATCACTTTCATAAGAGGAAGAGGATGAATAAGATGGAGAAGAGGGTGTCCTCTTTCTCGCCTTTTTCTTCTCTTGCTTTTTATCATCCCTCTTTGAATTATGGCATGGAGAAGAGTGTGATGGTCTCCTCCGCTTTGGTGGTGATGAAGAGCGTTTAGCCCGCCGTCTTCGTGGAGCCATCTCCGCCGAGGTGGCGGGAGACTCACTTCTTTCTCATTCCTTTGGTGGAGGCTCTTGAGTTCTCCTTTGGGAAGGAGATGCATCATCAAGAAGTAAATTCTTGAGCCCTTCGTATGGATTCTCTTCTTCTTCCCGAATCAGAGAGAGACCTCTTTTGGGAGTCTCACAAGGAGGCTTCCTAGGTGTTCTCTCGTCATGGTGATGAGCTTGGAGAATCCCGTGAGCACGGAGCTGCCATTGCACTTCACTTTGGAGAGATGGATTGCCCATGGCTTGTTGAAGCCTAGAAACAAGATAGTTAACAAGCATTGAAGCATCATTAGTAGCTTGCTCATGAGCAAAATCAAAGTTATCAACATTAATTTCACTCTCTTTACTATTGTCAGCCATTCTAACAACTTTTAGGTGTAAACTTTTTAGATGTACTTTGGCACTTCAAGCCCTAGTTGCTACTCCTCTTTACCCCTTTAGAAAAAGCACTCAAGCTACTATACCCGCGGCTCGAATACCATTAATTGCAAGGAATAGAAGAGAGGGTCTTTCGACACCAAAACAGTGATCCGAGCCTATCACAATTTTTTTGTTTATCATATTTTGTTGGTTTTCCTTGCTTCTAGAGGATTACAATAAAAGAAAGAGTGAGAACAACCTCTTGGAAAAATTTAAAAAAATGATTTGATAGGAATTTTTTCTTGACTAGTTCACCGGAGGTGAAAGGTAGAGGGAGAACCTAGTGGCAAAGGGAAGGGAAAATATGTAAATGTGAAAAGAAAAGATATGATGTGGTTGTGGAGCCATGCACCCATGATTCAAGGGTCATGAGTGGCTCATATCATCATGGCTTTGGAGCCATATGATGATTCAAACAAATGGGACCCAAGTGGAAGACTTGGTAAAGGAAGGAACCAGACACATGATTTTGCTGAATTTTTAAAAAATACTTCCACTCCGATCCAAGAAAAGTTGTCTTCATCAAAGTTGTAGCTGATGAGCTGGAAATTCTGGTCATATTTTTTTTATAATTTTTGCATCTACGGTCTAGGAGATATGGCCAAAATGGCGGACACCAGTTTTTTCAACTGTGGTGGAGACCACCCCCTCTACCTTTACACACACACACCCTTCCTTTTCCACATTGAGACCTTCTCTAAAAATCAGCCATTAGTCTTCTCACCCTCCTCTCCTTCCTCCTCTCTCTAAAGCTCAAAAACCCATCAAAATTCCTGTTCTAATCACCTCTCAAGTCATGCTTAATCTTGTTGTAATTCATAAGTTCTCATTCAACCCCTTTCTATTATTACTAGATATGTATTGATTTTATGTAGATTCTTTACATTTTAAAATAAGGAAGCTCTTGGAATCAAGCTATGGAGGAAGGAGTGCAGACAACACAAGTGATGATGGAGCTAATTAGTCAACAAATCACTTGGAAGGAGCTTCTTCATTGGTTGAATGTCCCTAATCAAGCTTCATTTGTACAAATTACACTTGGATCTTAACCTCACCCCTAATCACTCTCTTTCCTATATAAAGAGGCCTTCCCCTTTGTAATTTCAAGCCTCCCTTAGCCCCATTGAGTCTTTGTATCACTCACCATGAGCCCATAAGCTCATTCATTCACTCTATTCTTGCACATTCTAAAGTGCAAATTGTTTCATGCTAGTAACCTCTCCTCCTCTTACTTATGTTAATTAAGAGAAATCTTTTATATGTATATGAGAGTGCTTGATGTGATCTTGGCTAATCCTTGAGTGGTTGTTTGGTAATCTACATGACTATTTGTGTTGGGAGTGTTTGAAGTCATCCATTCTTTGTACAAACACTAAGGTTAATGCTTCATTCATAGTGATCTCTCTCTCTCTCTCTCTCTCTCTCTCTCTCTCTCTCTCTCTCTCTCTCTCTCTCTCTCTCTCTCTCTCTCTCTCTCTCTCTCTCTGTGTGTGTGTGTGTGTGTGTGTAGCGGTCCTAGCCCACGCTTCCAAGACTAGGTGGTGCCATTATCTCATTTCCCTTGTGGTGCAATGGAGTTTGTTTTGGTGTAGAGGCCGCCATTCCAAATTTCCTTCGTCAACAGCATCGGCTCCTATCAAGCGTCTAATAGCTCAATAGTGGTTAAGCCGTAGGCAAGCCCCGTAGGACTCCACTATTAGGACCATAGCTCTCGACGGTGATGCCCCATTAACTGCACAAAGGCATGCGCACTGCAAGGCTGAAAAATCCCTATTCTACTTACTCACAGGCAATTAATAATACCAACCATTTATAGTTAGCTTGAGGACCTCCCTTCTTGAGCAAGAAAAGAGAAACCTTGTGCTCTGATACCAATGTAACATTTAATGGCCTAAAAACTTGTGTGTAGCGGAAATTAGCATGAACATAGTGGGCATTTCATTAGAATAGGATCCTAATGAGAATTACAAGAGTGCTTGGGTGGAGAGAGCAACAAAAGGCATAACACCTAGTTAGATAGCATCAACAATACTTTCAAAAGAGAGAGAAATTAAGCTATTGACAACAGTTGAGGACCGGATTTGCATGGAGCCGGTCCCCCCTCCACGGTCCCCCCTCCAAAAGGCTTTGTATTATGGTTTCTCCCATCAAGAGAGACATTGTACAATACAATTCTTTGTGTTCCTTCAAGACTAGCTAGTGCAATGAAGATGAAAGCTTCATGCACTAAGCAAAACACTTAGTAAACACAACTTTAATTATCCCCGTTCTCAGACCCAAGACCTCACACACCTTCGAAGATGGTGAGAGCTAGCAGGGTATGAGAGTAGATTGAGAGGAAGAAGGAGTATCTTACGAGAAAGATGTACATCTCCTCACATAATCACTCATATTAGCGTAGCTTTAGCTTAGGAATTAGCTTGATAGAGGAGATGAGAATGCATTGAAGCTTGGCTCTTGGTTGGATTTGCATCCACAAGCCAAGAGTGTGTCAATGTAGGCTTCTATCTCACAAGCTTGGAGTAGGTGATGAGCTCTCCATTAAAGCTTGGGAAGAGATAGTCTTCTCTTTCTTCACACATGAGATTGTGTGAGTGTGTGTGTGTGATAATGCCTTGCAAAAATCAGCCCCCTCTCTCTCTTGGGCGAGCCCTCTTGCTATTTGCTCTTGCAGGCTCCCCATTGGACCTCCCCAAGTCAAGCCAATGGCTATTAAGCAACATAAGTGATAGCCTTCTGACATGTGTCCCCCTTTCCGCTTTTGTGAGAGCTTAATCAATTAAACTTAATTGATTTAAATGAATTACATCCCCATTGGACCTTTCCCCATTCTGACCAATAGGAATTAAGTAGCCCATTGGGCTGCTCAATTCCTATTGGACCCCTTCACGGGCTGTCCAATAATCATCCAGGAGACTTAATTTTCATTGGTTCTTTTTATTAAGTGTTTTAAAATTAATTAGGCTAAATTTACTCTAGCCTAATTCTCATTGGTCCACTTCAAGGGTCATCCAATAGGAATTGGGTACACCTTGTGGGCATCTGGGCTAGGGAGCTGACATGTGTCCCTCATTCCTTTTGTGTAAAGGGAGCTTGTGTGTGTGTGTGTATGTGTGTGTGGCCTTCTCTCTCATCCCCTACTTGCTAGGCTCGCCCTCTCCTATGTAGGGATATTCAAAGACTTTTTTGGTCACACACAAAGCATCCAATTCCCTTAAGGTTGACCTTTGGACACAACCTTTGAATTTTGGAACCTTAGCATTTTGGAAGTCTTAATGGGTTGAACCTTAGGGTCTTTTTAGCCCATTGTTGCACATGGTTCTTCTGCAGATGGCCCCCTATTAAGGGCATCATGAACCCGCAACAGAGATGATAGAGAGAGAGAGAGAGAGAGAGAGAGAGGGAGAACGAAAGAGTAAGACAAGAATACATCAGACTCTATGACTAATGATTTATTGAACACCTGATGATGCGTACAAGGAGGACTCCTCCATTTTATAGGAAAATAGGAACACCCTTTGAAATCCCCGATACCCCTTCAGTTACACCTTTTGAGATCTCCTCTACTAAGAGTGCATTCCCGCATGAAGGTACACGAGGGATGCTTGACACACCCAATGCGGTCATGTGCGGTACATTTCAGGCACATACACCTGGCACGCACGGTGGACTGTGCGAACCCTCAAGTGCATCCCTTGATTGGTTCTTGTGAAACTCGAGAAGTGTGATGCAAGTATGATCATTGAGGCCGCACACTGGCACTTTGGCTGTTTGCTCCTTGACTGATCATCTCCATCTACGCCACAACCCGAACTCGGACCAGAATTCTCCTTCTTGGATCCGCAAACCTTGGATACTGCAACTTGTGCTCTTAGTTCGCCGCATCATTCACATGTACGTCCAATCATGCCTTTTGTTTTAAGATGTCTGCAGTGCTGCTTCCTGTCTCCGTGGCTTCATGAGATCCTTGCTTTGTTGTACGCTGACTACCCAAGTCTTCGGCTTTCTAGGCAGTAGCGGTACAACGACTATGCTTTATCATAAGCCCATTGTGTCCATCTTTGGATGTCTTCCTTAGCATCTTCCAATCACTCTTCAACACTCCCCTTCAAGTGCGCGTGCACGCCATGCTCTTTTGCGCTCTTTGCGGTATCTTCAGATGCCTCATTTGCGGAGTTTGTGGCATTCTTTCCCTTGCGTTTCAGGCTATCCGCAGCCACCTTCACACTCTCTACGGTTTCTTTGCTCTTCTCCTTGGCAGTCTTTGCAGCAACCTTGGACGAGTCTACAATGCTGTCTACAGACTTAGCTGCCCTATGCTTTGCAGCTATAGCGTTCATATCTAATCTGCCTCTCGAACCAAGTACGCTACAGAACATTGCATACAATGGATTGCACCCTCCATTCTGCCAATAGTGCTACTGGTGGCGAGCAGGCCCGGAATAAGGAAGCGGAGTGAGAAGGAGAGATTGCCCTTGTAGCAAAGCAAGGAGCGCTACACGGGAACGGTTACGGGCTGGGGGCACCGTTCATGCCTTACATGGGGTGGCCCCTGTCATCAACCTGGCGGAGGATGTTGGCAGAGAGGATGACAGGAATACCCATACATGGTCCCTATCTTCTTCACGTTCTTCAGTTCCTCTGCCCTCTCTACCCTTAACTCTAAGTTTGCCATCTCTGCTCTTGTTCTTGCTCTCGCTTGTTGTGTCCTTCTCTGTACTCCTGCCCATCCGCATATTGGCATCGCATAGCAAGCCGCCTCGCCTGATCCTCGGATGGACTATTGCAGGCATTCATGCGCGAGGAAAGAGGGAGAGGAAGGGCTCGCTTGAGAAGGGCAGAAAAGTTTGACGTGTTTTGGTTGCTTAGCAGGCGATGGTGATGCGGTTTCATCACAGCAACACTCATGGCCATGGCCGGCTTGTCATTACCAAAGGGGAATCCGCTCCGCGCGTGGTCACCAAGTGTTAAGGGCATCACGAACCCTCAACAGAGATGATAGAGAGAGAGAGAGAGGGAGAACGAAAGAGTAAGACAAGAATACATCAGACTCCATGACTAATGCTTTATTGAACACCTGATGATGTGTACAAGGAGGACTCCTCCATTTTATAGCAAAATAGGAACACCCTTTGAAATCCCCGATACCCCTTCAATTACACCTTTTGAGATCTCCTCTACTAAGAGTGCATTCCTGCATGAAGGTACACGAGGCATGCTTGACACACCCAATGCGGTCATATGCGGTACATTTCGGGCACATACAAGTGGCTATCATCAAATAAGGATAGTTGATCAAGACATTGTAAAGACCGCATTTCGCACCACATTTGGTCTTTACAAATACATTGTCATGCCTTTTGGCTTGACCAATACACCAGCCACATTCAACCGCTTGATGGAGAAGCTATTCAGGCCTCATCAAACCTTCACTGGAGTGTTCTTTGATGATATTATCATCTACTCTAATTCATTAGACAAACACAAGCAACACCTCCAGATAATATTTCAAGTTTTGAGAGAGAATAAACTTTATGTTAATCGAAAGAAAAGTGATTTTTTCTTGCAAGAGATTCAGTATTTAGGTCATATTATCTCTCAAGATGGCATCCAAATGGATCCATCAAAGTTAGAGGTAATAAAAGGATGGCCTAAACCAAGGAATCTTCATGAACTAAGAAGATTTATAGGTATGTGTGCATATTATAGATGCTTCATAGAAAAGTTCTCACAAATTGCGGGACCATTACATAACCTAACAAAGAAAAGCGTTAGGTACACATGGTCTGCTAAGGAGAACAATGCTTTCGAAAAGCTTAAAGAAAAGCTTATCTCTCAACGTGTGCTTACACTACCGGATCTCTCAAAACCATTTGAGGTCCAATGTGATGCTTGTGGTGATTGCCTTGGAGCTGTTTTGCTCCAAGAAGGGCATGCCATAGGCTATGAGAGTCGAAGGCTCGACCCTGTTGAGCAAGCTCTAGGCATATACAAAAAGGAACTCCTTGCAGTTCTACATGCCTTATACTCATGGAAGCACTATTTATTGGGGACTCCTTTCATTCTACGAACGGATCACCAAAGTCTTAAGTACTTCATGACGCAGACCAAGCTCTCCAACAAACAAATTAGGTGGGCAAATTTCCTTTCGCAATTTCATTTTCATATTGCTCACATTGCTGGCAAGCATAATCAAGTAGCTGATGCACTCTCAAGACGGCCGAGAGTGAATGCGGTTTCCATAGCAACTCACAATGATCTATCTTCAATGATAGATGAGTACGCTATTGATCCCGATTTTAGAGATGTGATTTTAGCCCTTGCATTAGGGAAGAAAGAAGAACCATTTACCTTACAAGATGGTTATCTTCTCTATGGAAATAGACTATGCGTTACCAACTCACTACGTGAGAAAGTAATGTATGAATCTCATGCTCCATCGTATGCGGGGCATAGAGGGATTCAGTCTACCTTAAAGGAAATTGAAACATATTTCTATTGGCCTACCATGAAAGTGAACATACAAGAGTATGTTTCTAAATGTGTGGTTTACCAAAAGAAAAAATTTGATAGAGGGAAGCAACTTGGATTGCTTCAACCCTTGCCAATTCCTAATTCACCAAGGGAGAGCATATCCATGGATTTTATCTTTGGATTGCCTAAGTCTATCCATGGGAATACGAGAATATGGACGATAGTAGACAGGTTCAGTAAACAAGCTCATTTTATACCTGTCAAAAAGACTATCAAAGCCCATCAAATGGCAACCCTCTTCATTTCACAAATTTTCAAGTACCATGGCTTGTCAATGTCTATAGTGTCGGATAGAGATCCTAGAATGACCAGTAATTTCTGGAAGGGTCTCTTTGAGAATTTAGGAACAAGGCTAAACTTCTCTTCGGCCTATCATCCACAAACGGATGGCCAAAGTGAAATAGCTAACCTAACAATTCTCGATCTACTAAAAGCCTATGTAACGGAAGTAGATCAAAGATCCCAATGGGAGAAGTACTTACCCTTAGTGGAGTATGCTTACAATAACACTGTACATACTTCCATGGGAAAAGCACCGTTCGAGGTAATTGAGGGATCAAAAAGTCCCTTGCTACTTAAGGTACATGGGAAGATCTTCGCTGCAAATGCGTATAGCCGAGACCTACAAGAATCTTTTCAAAAGATTAAGGATTCTATCTCTATCTAGGCTACATGGAAAGCATTGTGTATGAGCCAATGATTGGGCAACTTGAGTTGATAGGCCATCTCATTGATTGGCCTAAGAATCTGGAAGGGACCATAGTACCTTTTTGCTAGTTTAGCATAGTACTTTTGGTAGCCCGTAGGATTCTTGCCCGTCGTGTGCCTTAATCGAGCCTTGGGAAACTTTAACAAGACCCAATTGTTTTCTTTAAAGGCTTGGGCTCTTCTGTGCTTGTCAACAGCAGCCTTTTGCCTTACAAAGGAGATCCACCTCAAGAACCAACTATTGAAGACCCACCGGAGATCGAGGACCAAGAGGAGGTGCTGCAGCCCGAGTCCATTCTCCGACATGAAGACAAGGTATTAAGAGGCGGTAAGACTATCCGACGATATCTTATTAAATTTAAGAATTATCCTTTTGAAGATGCTAGATGGATGCAAGGCATACAATTAAAGGATAACCTAAACCTTGTCAATGCTTACAATGCTTCCCAAGAGTAAGCAAATGTACAAAATGTTAAAAATGAACAAAGTTTTTTGTCTTATAAGACTCTCTTTTTCTTTATTGTGCACAAAAATGAAGTAGTATGCATGCTTAGATCAAGTTTGCGGAGACGACGTCTCCCAAACACCAAGTAGAGCTTTTCACTCTACTATGGAATACTGATAGGACTAATGTGCAGACATGCTTGCGACAGCCTCAGGCTCTCAAGCGCCAAATGGATTAGTCATCCATTGTGGAATGATGTCGTAGGGTAACATAGGGATCCTCTACCCGCTAAGAAAAGGACTCATGAATATGCTTTATCTTCTCTACATCATAGTCGAGGACGACTATGATTTCAAGAGAGAGGTAATGTCATAATAATCAATATCTAATTCTCCTAAATGATTTTCTTATGTTAAACTGATCATTTAATATGGGGAAGTGCCAAGGGAGAAAAAGCTAGAATATTGGTTAAGCTAGCAGATCGGCCACAGTAGGGATCCAAAGGAGGAAAAATAGGGATCCAAAAGGGGGGGGGCCATCTGCAGAAGAACCATGTGAAACAATGGGCTAAAAAGACCCTAAGGTTCAGCCTATTAAGACTTCCAAAATGCTAAGGTTCCAAAATTCAAAGGTTGTGTCAAAAGGTCAACCTTAAGGGAATTGGATGCTTTGTGTGTGACCAAAAAAGTCTTCGAATATCCCTACATAGGAGGGGGTGAGCCTAGCAAGTAGGGGATGAGAGAGAAGGCCACACACACACACACAAGCTCCCTTCACAAAGAGTGGTGCTTTAGTTATGCTTCTACACATGGTTCGGGTAAGCTGGGTGATTCTCATTAGATTGAGATATGTGGCATGAGAGATGTGAATTTTTGTATGCATAATGGTACTATGTTCATGCTTTGAGGTGTTAGACATGTGCCAAAGCTAACTAAGATCTTGGTTTTAGCAGGACATCTTGATGATCTTGGATACACTTCAGTGTTTGGAAATGGTTCCTGATAATCAAAAAAGGTAACTTGGTCATGCTCAAAGGCCAAAAGTCTGGCTCATTATATTCCTTGTATGTCTCTTCTATTAAAGAGAACTCTATCTATGCAACTGAAGCTGCCTTCTACTGAGTTGTGGCATAGCTGGCTCGGTCATATGAGTCAAAAGGGAATGACTCAGTCACAAAGTTCTAGCTATATCCTTGTGTTAAACCAATCTGATTTCAATTTGTGTGAGCATTGCATATACGGGTAATAGAGTAGGACGAACTCATCGCCATTAGATAGAAAGTTAGGGAAACCTCTAGATTTGGTTCAAAGTGATCTATGTGGGCCTATGATACATAAGTCTCTAGGGGGGATTATATTTTTGAACTTTCATAGATGACTCTACTCAAAAGGTGTGGGTCTACCTCTTGAAGAGGAAAGACAAAGTATTTAGTGTCTTCCAAAAGTTCTTAGCTATGGTCAAGAACCAATTAGCAAGAAGTTGAAGGCCTTCTACACTGACAATGTGGTAGAGTACGTCTCCACTGATTTTAAGGATTTTTGTAGCAAACGAGGCAATTTACTATGCCATACATACCTGCACTTAATAATAGAGTTGTTTAGTGAATCACTAGAACTATTCATAAGAGAATCACTTCCTTCCTATCCATGACAAGTTTACCTCAAGAGATTTAGGGAGATTTTGTTATGACAATGGTGCATATCATCAATAGGCCGCCTAGTACATAGTTGAATTACAAGATTTTGCAAGAGATGTGGATGGTCAAGAAGCCTAATTATGACAAATTACATGTGTTTGAGTGGATGTGAAGATGGCTCTCCTTCATGGAGATCTTGAGAGATGTCTAGATGAAGCAGCCAAAGGGTTTTGAAGTCAAACTTGAAAATCCTAGAAGGGCAGAATTAGTGTGTACATTTTTTAAGGCATTGTATGGACTAAATCAAGGCTCAAGGCACTGGTACATGAATTTTGACAAGTACATGCAGTCCCAAGGTTATGTAAGGAGTCACTACTTGTATACCAAGAAGCTGAAAGATGGTTCACTTATCATCTTGTTACTTTATGTTGGGGATATGCTCATTGTTGGGAAGTCTATATATGAGATTTACATCTTGAAGAAGTCACTTAGCACACAGTTTTCTATGAAGGATTTGGGAGAAGCAATTGGCAGTTATGTATGCCACGATAGGCACAAGACTGAACATTGCTTTTGCAGTGGGAGTGGTTAGCAGATTTATCACAAATCCTCGCAAAAAACACAAGGAAGCGGTGAAGCACATCTTGAGATATCTAAAAGGTATGACAAACATGTGTTTATGCTTTGGGAAAAATAATGCATCCATTGTGGGCTAGATGGATGCGGATTACGTGGGTCATGTGTATAGGAAAAGATCCACATCTGGCTATTTTTTTCTATTTTGTAGAGTAGCTATGTCATGGATATCATGTCTCTAGAATTGTACACCATCTTCCACCACAAAGACAAAGCATGTCGAAGTTTTTGATGCTAGCAAGGAAGGTGTATGGTTAGGTCGCCTAGTGGGCAATCTTGGCATTACTCAAACTCTAGTGTTGCATTGTGATAGTCAAAAAATTGCATTGAGCTAGTCAAGGTTCATACGGATGACAACCTTGTAGATTTTCTCATGGAGGAGCCTACCCTCCGAGTGGTTTTCACATTGCATGGAGATGATGGGTGTAGGTAAATTAAAAACATTGCTTCATAGCTCTAAAAATGTACATACTTACACATAGGCCACTTGGGCCACGTTGGCCTTCAAGTGGGGGATTGTTAAGGTTCAAGCCAACTGGCCAGAAACCCATCACACTGACCATACTAACATTATCTATTCTTTTGATCATATAAATAATAAGGAGTAGTGAGGCAATTCAAATCCTCATCGAGAGCTCCATCAACACTTTGTGTATGCTCTTCTTCTCCCTCGCACCTTGCAGGCACTTGTACTCATCTTCACAATTGGAGGTGGCCATAATAGGTTTATTCTTGATCAACCATGATATTCATGAATTTCCAAGCATGAAACAAAAACCACTTGTGGACACTTGTGTGTCTTAACAATCAACCCAATTTGATCCTGAAAAGGCATGCAAATCTAGCGAGAACGACCCCCCCTTGGGATAAAAAAACCCAAGATATAAAGTGTCATGCAAGTAACAAAAGATATTTTTAATAGCATGCCAATTCTTAGACCGTGGGCTATGCATAAATCTACTCGCTTGTAATCAAACTACAAACTGAATATCAAACCTTGTATTGTATACATAAATAAGGAATCCATTAACAATCTGATTAAGAGTACATCAACAAGATCTCTAGCATCATGAAGACTCAATTTCAAACATGTTTCCATTGCAATAGCAATAGATTTGTAGTCCTCAAGTCCAAACCCACATAGTAGTGTCTCTATGTATCTTGATTGACACAAAGCAATCCATCATACGGCTTATACTATATGCCCAAGTAATGACACAAAAACCCCAACTCTTTCATCTTGAAAGTAGCATTCAATTCAGCCTTGAATTCAACAAGGTGCATCTCATTCGGATTAGTAATTAGCAAATCATCTACATACAAATTGAAAATGAGATATACATCGCCCTTAGGTTTGACATAGAAAGTTCTTTTAGTTGGACTATTATGAAATCCTTGTTTAACTAAATGAGTGTCAGCTTTCTTATACCAAGCATGAGGATACTGCTTCAATCCATACAAATCTTTCTTGCATTTGCACACTTTTCTTTCTTGTCCTTTCTTGACAAATCCGCGAGGTTGCATTACATATTCTTCCTCAAATATATCACCATTCAAGAAAGCAGTAACAATGATGTACATTCCATCCAAAATGAGCTACCAATGCACATAGAAGACGAACAATAGTCATACAACAAGTGGGAACAAAAGCCTCTTTATAGTCAATGTCGATTTGTTGTGCATAACATTTTGCAACAAGTCTAGCCTTCTAGTGATCAGTCTGACCATTCAACTTCCATTTCAACTTATAATTTACTTTGTACCAATGGTCTCTTTGCTATGAGACAAATCACATAAAGTCCATGTTTCATTCTCTACGAGTGCATCATATTCTAATTGCATTGTAGCCATCCAAATTTTTGAAATATGTGCTTCATCAAAAGAAAGTGGTTCCTCTTCATCACATAAACTACAAACAACCAGAGTGCAACAATCTAATGCATGATGAGAAACTGAACAAGCACGACTAGATATAGGTGCATCTAATTTACTATCACACAAAGTATGCACCAACCATTTTGGCGTGCCTCTAGCCTCTTCATTCTCATTCCTTTCCCCCTCAAGTACATCATGTAAATCTACATCATTAATAGACTAAGCCATGACATTTTTAGAAACCCCCATAGGTTGTACATGTGCCTCATTGGAACTTATATTCAAGTTTCCACCATTTAAAAGAGGCAACAAAGTGTCATAATTTTCTTGTGAGCTTACATTACTATCTTTGGTACATGATAGAAAAGGCTGGACAGAATCTTCCATAAATACAACATCTTCTGAAAGGAAGATACATTCTAACTTATAATCTTTGCTCTTCAGATTGTAACAAAAAAACAATGCAGTTGATAGCCTTATCATCCATTTTTATGTTGCGTTTGCGACACCAAAGCATAAGCTAAAGAACAAAAAACATGCGTGTTTGGTGGATACAGGCATATACAGGCGTATGCGCACTAAACCCTGTGGACACTCTATTTTAAAAAAAAAAACCATGTAAATTCAGCCTAAGATCAGTTGTAATCATGATGAGATTAGACCATACCCTTTTTATTTCTCTAAGGCTACACCCTTGTAAGAGACCAGATGGCCATGGGAAAGCCCACTAGCGTTTAAAGTCAAAACCCTTCGTTTTGAAAGGAGAAGTATCATTAGCTGAAGGAAGTAAAAAACGTGCACTGTGGAGGCTTCTTGTGACTACAACTTGTAATCTTCTTTTCTCCTGAGCTGGTAATCAGAATTCTATTCCGAAGAGCACATTACGTTCCTCTCTTGCTCTACAATCTAAATGTAATCATTTCCAATTCTGCTGTGGTTCATGATGCATTGTTTGCAAGCTAAATGCATTGGTTTGGGGGTTAAAATGGTTCTTTTTTAATGTTTTGACCATGGATAAGTGTTTCTATGCTTAAAGAAGATCTTTCCAAGTACTTCTGTTTCAGTTTTCTACACATTTTTTGTGATGGATCGTGATTTATGTACCTTCCTAGATCGTGGCAGAACTTGGTAGGATTGAGCCCATAAGTGTTGTGATACCTCTCCTTAAGTTTCGTGGCATTCCGGATTCGTTTGGATACCCAATAGGGGTGATGACGTTAAGTGGTGAGATTGGACGCATACTGATTGTCTGACTAGGAAGTGGTTGATTTGCTTTTGTCGTAGAACGATTAGCCTTTGAGTTCACTTTGGTGACATTGACACTCTCATTAAGTCTTCGTGCCCCATCCCGAGTCGCTTCCTTGCATATTGACATTATGTTAGTACAAAAGAGCTATGCTAGAGACGTCCGTCGTGGCAACCCGCTAACATTGGCGCCGCTGCCGGGGAAACTGATCCTTGTGTGGTGAGTGATTGAGTGTACAAAAAAACAAAAAATCTCCCTTCAAGCTTTTGATACCCGTTCCGCTTACCCATAGACAGTGAAGCAGCTAGACGTAGGTTTAGTGCTTGATAGAGATTGGAATCCGAGACTAGCCAGTGCTATTCCTTAAGATCAAGGAAAGCTGTGAGTAAGTACAAGATACTATTTCGTTCTTTGATTTTTTACGTGCTTGGAAAGGGCTGTTCCACCACACACATTGTTGTTACTTCCGTACTGTCAAGTTCTATTATGTTTGCATATTCATTTCAGTTATAGGAGTAGGTTAGGAAACAAATTACACCATCATTTGTGGCCAAAAGGATCGAGGGAAAAAATGTCAAAAACCTTATTTTGGTGTTGAAGACCATAACTCGAAAAAATTGAAGAAGTGGTGGTCAGAGCTTCAAAATTGGACCAAACCCAGTAAAACTTTCAAGAAGGGGATAAAAACACTTGTTGGAAAAGACTGTGCAAAAAATTGCCAGTTTTCTTGCCAAACATGGATCGCGATCCATGTACCTTTTTGGCAAAATGTGCTAAAATTATCTCCTTTGCTTAGAACAGGCTCTCAAGCATCAGAACCTTGAGTTTGGTGAGAAAAAGAGGGCTAGAAAATCATAAAAATCAAAAGATTGGGGTGAGCAAACCAAAACCTTGGAAAAAAGGGAAAACAAGGAAAAACTGAACTTTTATTTGCCCAAATCCAAAAAGGGATGAGAATTGGGACCAACTAGAAGCAAGGAATCAACATAACCAAATTTCATGCCCAGGTGTTTCTCAACATGGATCGCGATCCATGTTCCAAGTAGACATCTGACATTAAGATTTGACCAGTGTACTTCTGATTACTAGTTAAACAACTTTTCCAAAAGGAGCCATAGACAAAAAGTGAAAAAAGCTGGTCAAAATACCAAAAAAGGAGTAGTTTGCAAAAAACCGCAAAATAGACACAAAATCCTGCTTCTCACTTGGAAAAAATTGACCAAATCCAAAAAGACTTGGGGAATAGCATCATCATACCTTGTGTGATCAGCTCACAAAGTGTCAATCCAAAATCTTGCCAAACATGGATCGCGATCCATGTACCTTTTTGGAAGTTTGAGCTGATAAAGGACAAGCAGGGAAGTGATAACAATTGGAGCACTTTATCTTAAAGGACTCTTATCAGAAAATATCAAAAAGAGGGCAAAAGGTGGCAAAAATCAGATCAAGGGGAAAACCACTGAAATAAGCCCTAAAACTGACTTTTGTCTGTCCAAAAAATCTTTAAGGCATTCAAAAACCATATAGTCAGCATCACTAGGCCAAGAACTAGCTGTGGGACAAAATTCAGTGTATTTTGACACAAAGGAACATGAATCGCGATCCATGTTTCCTAACACAAATTGATACCAAACTACTACCACAGAGAGCCTAGTGGTCCTTCCAGAGTTGAAATTGGGTGCAAGAAACCATTCCAACAGCTCGGAACTAACAGAAGCTCTGGCAAAGTGACAAAATCAACTTAGCCTCCAATCCAGAGATTCATTTTTAAAAAAATTGGTTCTGAAAGACCTCTTAATCATGTTAAAACTGATGATAGCAACAAAAGTTCAATTGACTTCTCAACATGGATCGCAATCCATGTACCTCTGAGTCAGAACAGAGACAGAAACTTACCATACAAGGAGCTAGTCCATAGCAACCTGGTGCTTCTTTCAAAATTGAAATTGGATCAAGATTGTTGAGGTTGTGTAGAGAATTGTGTGCTAAGTTTTGTCAGAACAAAAGCAAGAACTAACAAGAACAGCTGTAAGCTTACAGCTATCAAGCAAATTCTTGACAGGTTGCAAGTACTAAAAGATACTACCCAGCAAGCAAGAACAAACCGGAGATTCAAACTATTAAATGAGGTAACTCGGTTTGGATTTTTTTGTTGCCAATTCTTCATGAATATGCAATCAGGAAGATTGTACCCGAATAGGAACCACAACATCTTTGATCAAGGGAGTAATCACTCAACAGAAGAAAGTGTGAATCAGAGACCACTGCCGCCTTTGGAACCCATTTTAGAGGAGAGTTTCTCTGACACTTTGTCTGAGAGATCATACGGCCTCATGATTGAAGATTCTAACAAGTCAAACCCTAAGGGAACAACTTTGATGGATGCAGGTCCTTCTCAGCCTACATCTGATGTGAAATTTTTGTATTTGAAGTTTCAATTGGAAAATGTGCTTAAAGCCAAAATTTATAAGTATGGAATGGACCACTACTGTGTTAAGTTGGAAAATAAGCCGAGCGAGTTCAGAGACCTTGTAGATGTTGATTATGATGGGGATAGATATTTTGACCGAGAGGGACTGATGTACCTAGTGGTTCATAACCCTTTTATTGTGGATAAACGAGGAATGACCGGCACCAAGGACAAAGTAGATAATGAGCCGCCGGCCAATGCACCACCCAAAATGGAGAAACAAAATGCGATACTTAGACGCACCAATGAGACAGAGCGCCTTAACACATGCAACACATATGTGGGTCTTTATAAGTTCAATAGTGGAGAATAAACACTCTATTACAGATGTGATGAGCCCCGCATCAAAAAATTAACAGACCGAAAAAACTTGTATGTTTACATGTACACGGAGGGCAGAAGTATTCAGGTGGTCATAATGGACAAGTATGGCTGAAAGTACTCTCCAATGGATCCGAAGGAGTTAGAGAGATATACATATTTTGGAGGACCACTCCACCAATACTATGTAAATCCGGAAGAGGTAAAAACCACGACTACTCACATCAGACCTGAGACTGTACTTGAGAGCCCCTTGAGAACCAGAGTGGAAGATTCTTATGGACATGAACGAGTACCAAAAACAGAACCTTTAGGATCAACGGTGACTAGGGCTTCCATGAACACACATAGAGGCAGTACTGTTCCTGAATTCACTTACACCACTAGAATCCCTCCGATTATTACACGAGATCGACTTGATGAATGTATAGCGGATAGGATCCCGCTGTTAGTACCAAGAGGAGATTATGAACCAAGAGAAGCCACCCCAGGGGGACCAGGAGTTGTTAGAGTGGTTGCAGAGGCCAGGCGTATGCGACCATCTGAGGTGGAAAAATGCTTACAGAAAAAGTATAATGGATCTGGAGATCCATATGCCCATGTTTCAATATTCAAACAAGTATTGAGAGCAAAACAGGTAACTGATTTCCACACTCAATATGAAGGATTTGGGTTGACATTGGAAGGTACTGCCCTGACTTGGTTCCAACCGTTAAACAACTTGGAATTCCCAAGTATTGAGAAACTTCTCAGAGAATTCGCTGAGGAATTTTCAAAAAGAGGGATTAAGCATAACATTGTCTCCTAGATCTATGCATTTAGGCAAAAGGAAAAAGAGAAAGTAAAGGAAGCATCGCTTAGTTTCAAGCAGTACATAGAAAGATGCCCTGCTCGAGAACTACCTCAGGATAAAAGACTATCAGCCCTCTTCATAGAGAGATTGCGAAATGACACGCTCAAAAAGGACTTGCACTTGAAAGCATGTGTAATCTTTGAGTAAGTCACGAAAGAGGCGTTGTATCTTGTAGAACACTGCAAAGCATATGGGGAGGTGACTGAAGACACAAATCAGGGGACTAGTAGCACCTCTTCAACCACGAGTGAGTCCACAAAAAAATTGGGAGGGAAAAACCCAACTGTGCCGGATGTTGATCGAATGATCGAGGAAGTGATCAGGAGGATAACCAAGGAAACAGGACGAACCCAAACATACGACAACCGCCCACCCGAAAATGCGATACTTGTGGAGGTGACCATCCAACCCAGTGGTGCAACCTTCAACAAAGGCCAGTAAACGCACAACGAATATTGAAATGGTGTGCTACAAAACAAAAATGGACAAACCATGAAACTCACGAATGTTTCTATAATTGGAACTATGTTAGAGAGAGACAATACGGACCACATGGAAAATAGGGCTATGGTAAGAATTTCTCAACCCATAGAACCACCTTCTGATCAGAGTATGATCCAGGTAGTCTCATACCGAGAAGATTCAGACAATACTTATGAAAGGGAAATTTATAGGAATGCATATGCTCCAGAGGGACATATCCCATGGATGATTCCGGAAGAAAAGCCCGAGCCCTCATACATAGCACAACCAACCAAAAATCATTACTTGGTCGATGAGAATATTCTCATGTTTATGGAAAATCAGGGCTAGAAACCTAGAGGCTACCCTCCTAGAATAGGACAACCGATGGGAGCTCCACAAGCTTCTCCACCACCTATAGGACCATGCTATGAATGTGGCAATGATCACTGGGCTAGAGTTTGTCCAAACAAAGAAGAGCAGGTGAAATTTTTTGGATTCTGTGACAGATGCACGACCGATCATCTTATTCCAAAAAAAACACTGAATTCCAAAAAAAATCCCAAAAACAAAGGAAAAGCAACCATGAACTAAATAGGGATTGTGCCAAGCTCAAGTGATCAGAAACAGAACCGAACATTCCAATAAACGCAATCACTAGAGCTCAAGCACATGAGGTGGCAAGGAATGTCCCAGTCAGCTAAACAGAGATAGACAATTTGTCTGTCCGAAACCCTAGAAAATCTTGGAAGGTGAAACGAAACAAGATGAAAGCCAAAAGATAAAAGGACACAACGGCATTGAAAACCAAATTGCGGAAAACAGACGAACAACTTCAAAGGGAAAGAGACCTTAAGAGCAACAACGAGATAAATAAACCGTCGAAACTGCCATCAGGAGAGTCAGTCTTAGTAGACAAGGTGTTCGAACCATTGGTCGCAATTCTAAAAGCTTACGAGTCAAGGCTAAATCCTAACCAAACCCAAGAGGATAGGTGGTTAACGTACCCTCATCCAGGCTATGAGAAAGAGATGCTAAAGATGTGCAAAGAGCTCATTCAAGCTGCTCAAGCGCTCATGGAACCATCAGTTTCTACGACTCCAAAAACCGAGGTACTCATACGAGAAAAGATTCAGGAGTTAGAGGGGAGGGGAATTGAAGAGAATAACCTACCCAATCTTGTAAACGAAACACCGTTGGATACAAGGGTGGTAGCCAATACAACAGATGGAACATTCTCAAGTACCATTGCCAATTTTGGAGATAGAAGAATAATGGCCTCAAGAGCTATGGGAACAGATTAGTAATAGAAAAGATGTAAGTGCCACACTTGTGTCAGCTCCTATCCCAAAAATCCACCTGGAGCATGAGCTCTACCCAAATGACATCTGATCATTGTATGGCGATGCAGGCACATCGATATTGAAAGACAGTAAACCACAGTCGTTGAAGACTTTACCTTCATTTATTGGTAACCCTGAAACTTGATCTGAGGTAAGGAAAGTTTCATCTCAATGGAAATCCAATCCTAAGATGATGGATACTAAAACTCTTCACGAGCTGATGTCATCCCCTATCCGTTGTACACTGACTCTGTCAGAGTTACTGAATATTAGACCGCATTTTTGGGACGAGGTCGCCAAAAATTTGGAAAAAATAGGGCTGGTAATTCCTTCACCCGGGGCTTCTCAAAACACGCTAAAGACACAACCCTCGAAGAAACCTAAACATCAGCTAGTTCCAGAAAACAAGGTAGGGGACTATTGTGATGGTGAAGAAGGAAATACTACCCTACCGATAGAGTACAAGGATGTAAAATCAATAGCGATATTGGATAGTGGAGCCATAGCCACCAAGGCAATGTGGAAAAAATGGGAAAAACCTGCTCTAAGGAAAACTAGAATGAAACTTCAACTAGCAAATGGGTACCTGGAGAGACCTATTGGCATCTTGGAGCAGATTGTAGTAACCTCTTGTGGAATTGCATATGAACACGCCTTTGCTATTATGAATTTCGATGAGAGCAGCAATTTCAACATCATACTGGGCACACCATTCATGCGTCAGCTCAAAATGGTGCAAGATAGGGGCTACGACTATATCTATCTCAGGCACAAGGATGTCACAGCGAAAATTAGTGTCACAGAGCATAGCTATAGAGACGTAGAAAGAGCCCCAGGAGAAGACTTGCATTCCATAACTAACCATGAAGGAGGAATACCGGCTTGGCTCCAAAACAAAGCTCACTAATGGACAGGAGAAGCTTCGGATTATGGAAGTCTAGAAAAGGAAGACTGCATTCTTGATAGGACTGCACAAGACGAAGCATACATACCAGAGCCTTTTCTAGAAGAGATGTTCGAACCGTTTGGATGGCAACAAATACTAGCTACTCTTGATGTTTGTGTAAACGAGGTGACCCTCACCAAATTCTGTGATGAGGAAGGGTATGATATCATTCCATTCCAGATGATGAATATCCACCTAACTCCGAAGACAGAGGAAGACGTACCTGACAAGGAAGGGGTGGCCGAGTGCCGATGCATAGTGGAAAAAATCTCTGTAAGAGACCTTGTGCAAACGGATGAAGCAGAAGATTTTCAAAACTCGACTAATAAGATGCTAGAGGATAACGCGAACGATGCAGGTATCGAGATAAACTCAAAAACAACCACAACGAGGACTCAGTACCTCTATTAACTAACAAGACACAGTACTTGAGATTAGTCAAAGTGATTGACTGCCTCAAGGACATGATATCAAAGCGATATATGAAACCTGACTCAACCAAACAACACTGAAATAAAAAAAGAGAAAAATACCGAAAAATCGTTTAAGTTGTCCAAGATGGAGCACAAAGTCAAATACAATGATTTGAAATGAGCTTTGAAGGAAGTTTGGACAATATAAATGGAAACTGACGAGGAATCAAATGATGATAAATTTGATATACCTTCCCACTATAAGAAGTATACCATTTAGGATAGGAAGATAGTGGTGCAAAAACCCAAACGATATCCCAAAGAACTAGGAATTTCATATGATGGGCCTGAAAACACAAAAAGCATCAACTTAGCAGAACCAGGAGAGGAGCCTAAACCGGCATATATTGCCACGGACCTTACTGAAGAGGAAGAGCAACTTCTAGTCGATACACTCAGGCAATATAAAGATGTGTTTGCATGGTCATACAAAGATCTAAAGGGGATATATCCTGAATATGTCAGCACACGATTCCCCTTAAGAGTGATGCCAGACCATGCAGACAACGTCCTTACACGTACTGAGGCGGTCCGAGGCGGGAAACAAGAAGAGCGGCCTCTGAACACCCTTCGAGGCTCCCGTGCTGCTCAATTGGGGCTGGGGCAAGCACAATCAGAGACAACAACAACCCACATCCAGAAACCAAACAAGAAAAGGGGCACCACCTAGTTGTAGATGGGAACTAGGACACACGTGATATCTCCTTATACTCAAACGCACAAAGAGAGGTGAATGTAAGATAGCCACACACACCAAACACAAACATTCACCACGCCAGAGAGAGGTAAGAGCACAAATCTACTTGAGCAACTCAGTCTTAGCCTTAAAGGCTAGATGCACACAAAGCTTGATGAGAAATAGAGAGACAACACAAAACTTGACCTTGTTGCCAATACACAAATTGTCTTAGGGTCACGGGAGCCCTCTCACCGAGCACCCTCTTAAAATTTACTTTTTAGGCAAACAATTCAACAAGCCCTCAAACCATCAAGCACGAAATAGCACAACAGACTCCAAGGACAATATACCTTCAACCACTTGATGAGCCAACTTATCAAGTCAATTTGGAGAGAAGAGTCGTAGTTGCATCATAAAATTGCACCCAAAACTATGAATCTTATTTATGGACAAGAGTAGGCTACAAGTGTGATGCAGAGTATGGTATCACTCCACTCCTCTAGATGGCCTAACTAACTTCAAGCTTCTCCATGCACCTATGTGTAGTGATGGAATAGAGCACTCACAATGCACACACTCTACACAACTAGGCTTGAAGAGTGGTGTGTTATGTGTTGAGAATGGTGTGGTATAGTGTGATCATGTGATAATTTACAAGGGAGAGAAGGGCTCTATTTATAGGTTTTAGAAGCCCCGATTAGGATTAGACCTAATCAAGTTTATTTGAAGAAATCAAAGATTATGCATATTTTTATTTTTTTAAATGAGGGTGGGCCTCTCTTGTCCTTTGAGTCACATGGATGTGGGCTCAAGGGAAGAGAATTATTGAGGATGAAAGGAGAGAGGGATTGAGTAAATAATTTGGGAGTGCCTACTCTAGTAGGGGGTGCATTTTACAATAAGGTTAGTGGTTAGTAGTTAGTAATTATCACTATAAAATATTTACAAAATCATTCACCAAATGGTGAGAGGTGAGATATATGATGAGAAAAGTTATAGAAGGGATGAGCTTGTAAAGAGAGGTTGAAGCTCTGGAGAAGTTGACATTCACCTCTTTACAGCACCGGAAGAAGAAGCGGTCAGCATGGCGAAGTAGCGCGTGTCGATGAAGCTATGTTATCCTCAAACCTTGGAAAATTCATGATAAAAGCCTTCATTTGCAGAGGTTAACCTTGGATTTTTTCTGATTTTTTGAAGTTCTTTACAAAGCTAAAGAGAGTATGGTAATATGGACATATATGTAGAGAGAAAGGGGAGCACCTAGGGGTGTAGAAATGGAGGATGAATGCTATGGAGGTGTGAGAGAAGTGGCAATGGTGAAGAGGGTGAATTAGGACATGGGAGTTGCAGGTTTGGGAGTGGGAAGGAAAGGGAGGAGTGTGTGTGTGTGTAGAAGTGTGGAAAGAGGTGAGAGAAGACTAAGGGCTACTTGTGAGAAAATTGGGCAGACTGGGGTCCACTCAAAAAATCATAGCTCACCGGTGGTTGCACTAAAAATCACCAAAATTTTTGAGGTGATTATTCAGCTTTTGTTCCATATTTTCTCTTTTGACCACCGCTCCAAATTCGGAGTGGAAATGGGTGCCAAAAATTTCACCAAAAAGCCTGTTTTTTATGCCTGCAAGAGTCTTTTAGTGGCCCCCTCCTTTGTTGAATTTGTACAATGTATCCAAGAGTGAGCCCCTCCTTTGTCATATCATAATACAAAGCATCCAAGTTGCCCTTTACACATGCATGGAGGATGATTATTGGTGAATAAAGCAATATATACATGGTGGGACTAGTGTATGGACTATTCATGGATTTTAGCTCAATGAGCACATGGTGTTAGAATAATGAGTAAAAATAATAATAAAAATATGGAGGAATTATGGATATGGAAAGATATTGGAATCATATGATATGGTCCCTCTTTGTATTATTTTGGGTGAAAGAGGAAAAGGTATGCAAGTAAATGAAAATAATATAATAAACATGACTAAGAAAGTAGAAATCAATTTTTTTGTTTTCACCAGGGTGAGGGTGAAAATGTGGGGGTGGTTTGTATAAAAGAAAAATATGAGGTTAGAGTATGTACACATTGGCAAAAAATACACTTATGGTGCAAGAGGATGAAAGAAGGCATACATAAGTTTAATAAAACACATACCTAGGTATAAATATTTAAATAAAATATCAAAATAATTATAAAAATCCATATATTTAGGCCATATATATAATGAAATATTTACACACAAAGGCCATAATATACCTTTTTTTAATTAATTTATTTTTTTTGCTCAACTAGCTCAGTGTGACTACCTAATTGAGGGTTTTTAAGAAAATATGGAAAAAGTCCCCTAACTCACACACGCCTATGTACAGTGAAATGGTAGGGATAGCCATAGTGTTTGGGTGAATTTGGTAGGGTGAGGTAGCTCACTATGACAATTTTGAATAGCCGAAAAACAACTATCAGTACAATGAAACTTTTGCAAAGAAAATCAAGGGGAAAATAGACAAATTGAAGGACGCTGAGTTTATCTACGTGATTGAGCACACCGAGTGGGTGTCCCCGATTGTGTTGGTACCCAAAAAGAATGGCAAACTACGTGTCTGTGTAAACCTCAAACAAGTAGATGCAGCCACCATCAGGGATAACTACCCATTGCCAATAACCGATCATGTTATTGAGTGGGTAGCAGGGAAAGAGGCCTATAGTTTCTTCGACGGATTCTCAGGCTACAACCAGTTGACGATTAAAGCGGAAGATCAGCATAAGACAGTTTTTGCGATAGAGTGGGGTATATTGGCATACAGGGTAATGCCTTTCGGCTTGACCAATGCCCCGGCCACATTTCAAAGACTAATGACCCACACATTCAAAGAATATCTCAAACAATTTCTGGAGATCTACATGGATGATCTTTGTGTTCATTCCCATCGACGAAGTGACCACATCACTCAACTAGAAAAAGTCTTTGAAAAATGCAGAACGTATTGTATTTGCTTAAACCCGGAAAAATGTGTCTTCATGGTAAGACAGGGTAGAATTTTGGGCCACATTGTGTCCAAAAATGGCATTTCAACTGATCAAGAAAAGGTGCAGACAATTGCTGCACTACCAAGACCGATGAAGATAAAAGAAGTGCAAGCATTTATGGAGCATTGCGGATACTACAGGCGTTTCATATATATGTATGTTGTAATAGCTAAGCCATTGTACGCCCTCATAACTAAGTTCGAATGGACGGAGGAATGTGAGCAAGCTTTCCAAAAATTGAAGCAACATTTAATTTCAACTCCAATTTTGCAAGCCCCTGACTGGAGAAAAATATTTCATGTCCATGTGGATGCATCAGCCTATGCCATCGGGTGCGTATTAGCCCAGCCAGGAGAGAAGATAATGGATTTTTCCATTTGCTACTCTAGTCGGCAACTAAACAACAAGAGAAATGATACTACTACGGAAAGATAAGGTCTAGGAATGATCTATGTTGTCAAGAAATTTAGACACTACCTCCTAGCAAACAAGTTTGTCTTCTTCGTGGATCCTCAAGCACTGCTGTATCTAGTAAACAAACCTTGCAACACTGGAAGAATTGTTCGTTGGTTTATATTGTTGCTTGAGTTTGACTTCACGGTGGTTGTAAAAAAGGGAACCACACACCAAAGAGCAGATCATCTTTCACGACTATTTCATGGGGAAGCACCTGAGGGTGTTGATGATGACCTTCTTGATTCATATCTGTTTAACATAGAAATGGTGCCGAGATGGAGCGAAGAGGTCATTCCTCTACTCACAATCAACTCATTGCAGATAGAAAGACAACCATCAATTATCCATCAAACACGGAATCTCCAACCTTTAGCAGGATGACTGTACAAACACGATAAGGATAGGATATTGAGACTATGTGTACAGCCTGAAGATACCACCTACTACCTGAAACAAGCTCATATACAAAATACGGGATTTCACACTGGTGAAACACAGACAGGCCAACGGTTACAAAGATTGGGCATCTATTGTCCAAACATGGAATATAGTGTCCCCCATAAAAATGTAAAATCCTATGATAGTTGTATAATACAGCCCCCAATGGAACATGCCACCATGTTTCGTGTAGCACCTAAATGGAGTGCTCACATAGTTGATAGTTAAAAAACAAAACTTTTCCAGCAGAATGGGGCATAGCAAGAATAAAAACTATCGAAGAAGAGGTCAAACACTATCTGTTCATTGCCAACCAACTGTATAGGCGGGGAAAGGACAAACAATTACGGCTGTGTGCTACAAAAAGCAAATATTATATCATCCTAGATCAAGCACACTTAGGACAACCTGGGGAACACTTCTCTGTTGATAAAAGGGCAAAGCTTGTGCTACACTCAGGCATATGGTGTCCAACCCTGTTCATGGATGCAGCGACATATGTCAAACGATATATGTCAACTCACAAAACCACCCCAAAGGAGAGATGAAATACCATTGAGGCCAATGATGGGTGTGTATAATGAATGTCAACGCACAAAACCACCCCAAAGGAGAGATGAAATTCCATTGAGGCCAATGATGGGTGTGTATGCTTTTGCCAAATGGGGCATTGACTTCATCGGTCCCATCATACCTCCAGGATACAGGACACACGCACAATACATCATCGTAGCAACAGACTACATGACAAAATGGGCGGAAGCAAAAGCAACCCAAAAAAATGATGCAAGGACTACAGCTCAGTTCCTTTTTGAAAACATCTTTACGTGGTATGGACTACCAATTGAAATAGTGAGCGATAGAGGAACACACTTTGTGAACGACGTCATTGGGAGCTTCCTTGACAAATTCATGGTGGTCCATCACAAGTCAGCACCCTACCATCCGCAAGCCAACAGACAGGCAGAGAGTACCAACAAAATTATATGCATAATGCTCACCAAGATAGTCAGTGACTCAAGAAATGATTGGGATCAAAAGCTACACAATGTCTTATGGGCTTACCGTGTAGCTTTTAAAACTTCCATTGGAACGACTCCCTTTAACCTGGTATTCGGGATTAATAAAATACTACCATTCGAATTCCTAATCAAATCCCTCAGAGTGGCAACACAATTAGGATGGACGGACCATGAGCTATCGGAGAGACTAGACACCCTAGAATAATTAGATGAAACTAGACTTAAAGCGAAAGCTGGGATATATGCTCAAAAAAAGCAAATGAAAGCTTTCCATGATCAACATGTGATTGGTAAGGAGTTCCAAAAAGGGAATTACGTTCTCATGTATACCCTAAAACAGCACTCCAAAAAACTCAAAAAGCGAGGAATGGGGCCTTTTGTGATCCATGATATATCACAAAGTGGCGCCATCAAACTTGCAACATTTGTAGGAGAGGAGATGCCTAATTGGATGAGTGGTTTGCAGGTTAAAGAAATATCTTCTGCCATTGACACGAAAAGAACTCGCGACACCATGCAGCAGCTCAACGCAGACGTCAAGCACAGGACATTCGGGAACAAGCACAGCAGGAAGCCAAACTCAGAATATTAAAACGTAGGGAACAAGCAAACTTCCAGAGGAAATAACAGCAGGACGTGGCTATTAAGAATGCTCCGATAGCATTCATACAAACGGCGGCTACATGGTTAGGAGGAATGGATCTATGCATTCAGTTACAACTTGCCAACGGCACCACCGAAAGAGTGTTAGTGGACACAAGGCCAGAGCTAATATGGTTAACTACCCCACCTTCAGAAAAATCACATAGGAACCTCTAATGCCCAACACTATGGGGTTCAAGGTCGCAAACAAAGGTACTATGGATAGTCTAGGCCACATAAATTTGCCAATCACCATTGATGGGACAGTTTATCCACATCAATTTCATGTGGTCGAAGATCAACATCTTAACGAAGTAGTTTTTCTGGGAGTGCCGTGGATGCGCACTTATCAAGCCACACCAAACTGGTAGGACAACACTTTACTCATCGGACACGAGGGCCAATCTTTAGCTACGCCATTCGTACAAACGGACCATGAATGGGAACCTCTACCATCGCCACACGCAGTAGCTCAGCGATCAACCACCACCATGGTCACGCAAATATGGGTTAAGAAATCAATCATGGAAACCAAGCCTAGGCAATTATGGATACCTAAACGACAAATCAATACACGTAAACCTACATTGCCTACACAGAAATTAAACCACCACAAATTGCACACTGCTGTTGTCAAACGGCCTAACCCAATGAACCACTATCTTTGACAATCAAACACATTCCAATGGGTATGGCAACCAAAACAACCTTGCCTTTATGATGACTCTTCTAGCGGATCCATACCTAAGAAATTTCGATGGCAACCCAAAAAATGCCAAAAAGCAACCCCACCGGCAACATCAAAACTTTTGCAGGTCACAGTCAAACACAGAGCGCATCTTCTACAATTACTATTGTTCGGACCACGCAGCTTCCAAGGAACCTCGCCACCAACAGCCATTGAACATATTGTTCATCGCCTATCTCTTGCACATCATTAGTTTTCCTATGCATATCCTCCATTGGAATCATAGAGCCACACTATACAGCTATGCATAGACACGCGCTTTATTCCCAAGCACTTTGACACATGTTCATCGCGGACAACTCACTCTAGGAAGGGGGAAAATGTGGCTGGATTATCATTTGTATATACCATTATTATCATCTTACTTCTTTTCTTTTCTTTCCGTTTCCTTTCCTTTCCTTTTCTTTAATAAACACAAGCTTTTCAGAGCCTGATAGACTCCTAGTTGGCATAATCATGAGCCATACCGTCACCATCTAATACCAGAATAAGAGTATGTATCTAAGGGAGGCGACACTAATTTGGTTAATTTTTGGCCGACTAATAATCATTGTAAATAATTTTCTTTTATAAAAAAGCAAAAAATGACAGGTAATCAACAAAAAATTTGATAAGTGGAGCCAGGAAAGTCAGAATCGACTTTTGAAAGCAAACGCCAAAACCTCAAAGCGAGGACTTCAAGCATGGCAAATATGGAAAAATTCAACACAAGATGAATGTTATCGAACTCCATTTGTAAACCGAGAGTCAGAATGAGGAACGGTTCGAACCGCAAGTGATATGAACAACAAGATACGAGCAATGAAGGTAAGTATAAATGGGGCATTCCGGGTAGACTGGGATCATATAGTCAAAAGGGGCAACAAAAGCTCATTTGTATTCATAGAGAGAGAAAGAGAGAGAGAGAGAGAGAGAGAGCCACAGGAGCATAGAGTTTTCGGAGTTGCTTTTGCCCACTGCGACCACCTCAGTGGATCTTACTACACCAGATTTGACAGGTATGATCATTAACCTTGCAAGAGTACTGCATCAACAGTACCAAAACAACAAATCAAAGCAGTACAAGGTCACAAAATCGGTAAACTAACAGAGCCAATGAGGAAGTCCAAAACCCATCAAAAACAAGGAAAAGTTCATCACTAGACCCCAACTAACTGGCGGAATCAGCCAAGCTAAAAATAGCAGAAAAAGGTGTTGGAACATGGATCGCGATCCATGTTCCCAAAACCCTAAAATCATGGAAACTTCTACAGGAGCAACAATAGAGGGCCAGGAACAAACCCCTATGACTGGTTTTTCAAAAAGAATCCCAACATGGATCGCGATCCATGTTCCTTTTTGCAAAAAATCAGGATAAAAGAGGCTCACTAGCTGGACAATGTACAAATAGTACTGGTGTTGCAAAATGATCACAAAAAGTACTCTAAAGATCATCAAACCACCTGAATTGCTACTTTCAGTTTGTAAATGGTCTTTTGGTTGAAGTTACTGCTAAAGTAATTTGGGAAACTTCACACTCTCCTCGAAGCCTATCAACAAGCAAATGTAACCTAATAATGGTGATGGGATCAAAACTAAGCAAAAGTTTACTTGCAAAATGGTGAAACTTGCAGGATTCAGTTTGCCTTCTCAAAAGAATTCAATGTCTGGAGGAAATTTCCAAGGAACCAAGAAAAGCTATGAACTACAGACCTAAATCATCAGAAATCAAAGCAAGGAGAGATCTCAGGCAAAACATGACTCCAAAAGTGGTTGCCAGAATCAGATTTGGTCAAAACGAAAAAAATATGGCCATAAACTAAAAAATGGGGCAAAATATGGAAAAATATGTCCAAAGTTGAAAAAATTTCACCAGTGTACTAGGAAAACCTATAGGAACAAATGTGCACAAGAACTGTATCAAAATTCTTCCCAACATGGATCGCGATCCATGTACCTTTTTGCCCAATATAAGTAAAACCCATGCCATCAAATTCAGTATGATCAAGAAAGCCAAGCCATGGAGTTTCAAGCCATTTGAATCCCAAATTCCACTTCAAAAAGCCAAAATCTCTAAATCTATACATGATTTCCAAAATTCATCCCAAGTGTCAAACCATTGATCCAAATCCCAAAATTTTTGGACCAAGTCATAATCAAGATGAATTCTACCATATAGTATCATCAGATTTCCAAAATATTGCCCAACATGGATCACGATCCATGTACCTTCAGCCCTAAATCCAGAGAAAATTTCTCAGTAGCATCCCCTTATTCCCAGGAGAAACTTCCCAGAGTTAGAATTTTCAAATGCTTCCCAACATGGATCGCGATCCATGTTCCTTTTTGCCAAATTCCATCTGTTACATGACAGTCTTGTACCTATAGTAATCCTAGGTGCACTTGTGAAATTTGGTCAAATTTGGAGTAGTTTTGACAAAGTTAAGATCACTTTTTCAGTTTATGGTCAAGTTTACACTTTTCGACAATTTTGATCAATGGCTAAAACCTGATTTCACTTGCAAAAATTGGCAATAGGATGCCTCGAAGGAAAGCACAGAGGGAATGGAATGTGGCACCCTATGAGATAACCGATATCTCATCAAATGAGAAAGCTCACCTCACCGAACAAGTACTTGAAGCAATTCCGGCAAACATCTTCATCAGAAGGTTTCAAGCAGCAAACGGAGAAATTGTAAAGACCACCATCTTTCCACAGGAAATGTGGACTTTGCACCCGAAACCAGAAGTGCAAGCAGGGGTTAGGTGACTACAGCTTGACAACTTCTTATGGAACAGACTTCAGACGAGCTCACGAGCTCATAAGTTCGGGGAAGCAACTCTTACAGACAAAGGGTGGGGTAGTTGTTAAGGTAAAAATTACATAAGAAATTATCAATGAAGCCCTCCACCTGCAAGGGACGCACAATCTATTGCAGAAAACGAAGGCAATAGACAATGATAAAGCTTTTTTGAAGCAACGAGGCCACAAGCTGACGTATCAAGACCTGATCTACTCAGAAACGGAATTGCCATTGCATCTTATATCACAACATTTCAAGGTGCAAAAGCCGCCTAGATATACCGAACCTTTGCTGCATATGGCAGTGGTAATGGCGATGGGCTTGGCTGAAGGCAGGGTGGTCAGTTGCAACTTTGGCAACTATCTTCTTGACACGATTGTGGAAGCAAACCTGAAGGGTGGTCAAAGAAGTAAAGCTTACATGAACGGGTGACCAATGCTCACATGGATAGCCTATCAAGCACTGGGCATGATTGACGATCTACCACCTGCCAAAGCGCAGATAGATCTAATCCACAGATCCAAAAGAGCTGTAAGACCAGTGGCAGGACCTTCTACAAGGTCAAACCTAGGAGTCAAATAGACAAGGCAAAGTGCACCTCTAAGGGATTCTGACACTGAGAAAACCGAGTCAGATGCTCGGAGTAGCAAGTAAGAGGGGTCCTACCCAAGAGATACTCCTTCTGAGTACCAATCTTTAGAGGAGGAGCATGATAGCCCATACACACTTGGATATACCCGCTTGAAGAAAAAGGCTGCACATTTGGCAGAAGCTATCCCCATTACTCATGCCAGGAGGACCATGAAAGAGGCTCAGGCATTGAGGGAAAAACTCCGCCAACAAAAGAAAGATCAGCATCAAACCCAAGAAACAGAAGCGGATGATGAGAAAGAAGACGATGAAGTCGAGAATGCTCCGCTGATACACATGCAAACAGAGGCTTTGGAAAGGATCAAGCAACAAAAGAGGAAGGAAGCTGAAGAAAAACGGGAAATTGCCAACGCCATGTGACAGCACATTCACAATGAGCACAGCGAAAGATGGAGCAGAGGCAGCAAGAAGAATCAAAGAAGCCAAGTGTCGATGATCTAGAATCATCTGACGAATCTGGTAAGAGTAAAAAAGAGGAAAGTCACTCGCAAGGAGAGGAACAATACGACACACAGGACCAACAAGGTCAAGACCTTGGTTCTCCCAAGGATGCTGAGACACTTTCAAAGACGTCAGAAAAAGAGAAGGGAGAAAGCGCAGGACGGTCAGAGCAAGGGGTCGAAGGAAAGCAGTCGGAACAGCAAACAGATCAAAAAACAGAGTCACAAAAAAATCCTGCCACAATCTCTGATGCCTTAAAAGATTTGAAACAAAAGGAAAATCAAGATGAGGTGGTTGAGCAATTGGATCAGAGCTGAAAAGACCAGCATGGGCCAAGATCACCACGCACACAACCGGCCATGAAAGAAGGAGCAGAGATAGTTAAGTCATTTGACATTGACGATCACTTAGAGCAGATCAAACTGCAGTTCCAATGTCAAAGAGCTCTTTACAACCTCAAGGAGCTGGAGTTAGAAGACAACAAAAAAGAGGCATCTAGAGCAGCAGCATAATCCTTGCAGTTAAAGCAACAAATCGAAGCACTAAAGAACGCACAAGTCTAGGCGCAATCAGAGTTGCAAAGAGAACGATAGAATGAAACATACTAGTACAAAGAAGTGCAACAATTCAATGAGGCGAACTCCGCATTGCAGATCGAACAGCAACGCCTCGAGGAGGAGCTAATTAGAGAAAAGGAACAAAATGAGAAGCCACAAGGCTCGTATAAAGTGGTTAGCAAGTCTCTAACTCAACTCCTGCCCATACAAGAGACACCCTCCTCTTCAACGATGACTGCAGGATCTACTTCCTTGAGCCAGGAAATCAAAGAGTTGAAAGAGGCCCTAAAACAAGAGAAATATGGCAGAAAGTTCATGACAGCAGGTCATAGGGCCCTACAACAGGCCAAGGATGAGGAAATCGACGACTTAAAGAGGCAACTGGCTGAGGCAAGAGGGGAAGTAGTAGCTCTGAAATCCAATCAAGCAAAGTATCAGTAGGACCCAGGGGAATTTGAGTAGGGAGAAGGATTCGAACAATCAACGTTCGAAACTCATCAAACAGAGATGCCCACTATGAGCACTGGAAAAGGCACGTAGGAATCTGCAGATCCAGCCATGACATCCACCTCGGAGTCGACAAAAGATGAAATTCAAGCTGGATCTCAGAAGTAAAGGACCCTTCACACAAGGCGTATATGTAATATGAATTAAAAGTGCTCGAATCGGCTGTCCTCCTCATGATCACTCCCGATGTGGTAGCAAAAAATCATGGGCATGAGATGATCGCACTACCATTGATGCGGCAAGACGTTCGATTATGGCAGCAAAAGATGCTTCCCAAACTTGAACCAAACAGCAGACGGGACTACAGAGAGGTTTTGATTATGGCCCTTCAGATTGAAGCCATCCTCGGCAATCAACCACTCTGGAGGAAAAAATGGTTCGATCAGCGACCAGCTGATGAAACATATTAGGAACGTCCCCCAACAATAGACGGTGATCTTGGGACAGTTTTTATAGTTGGCAAAGCAAAAGACCGACAGTGCTGAACTACCCCGTAATCACAAAACCGCTTAATAACAACCCCCCATCCAAAAATTACATGGTGCAAACTCTAAAAGGAGTAATCAATATGATGAAAGAGATCCCAGATCTCGCTTGTCAGATGCTTGTAAAGATTGCCAAAATGCTCATCACGTGCATTACAATTTTTCAGAGACATTGAAGCAGCAAAGCATCCATGGCAAGTTTTTGTCGAGGGTACGCGGGGTATTTGCTGGAATACGGAGACAGAAATCCCCATCAGAAATGTTATCATGGGACTATATGCAAGAGTCATGTTTCTTCCCTCTCATTACATGCAGACCTTCGAGGAAGCTTTCATTATAGGTTTCTTCGAAGTGGACTCTTCCATATTCAATCCAATGACAAAAGATCTGCCAACCCGCCACATCGCCTACCAAAGTGCCATCAACAATAATCCCTTCTGAGAGCTGGCAACCAAAGTCGAGATTCAAGCAAGAGCTCAGAAATTCAGAAATCTCACTGCAACACTTGAAAGAAGACAGTAAAGTAGACTCACTCAGAGACAGCTTGCATGAGGACGTGCAATGAATAGGAAGGGAGGAATGTTTGGTGGATACAGGCGCATACATGCGTATGCACACCAAACCCTGTGGACACTCTATTTTTTCAAAAAAAACCATGTAATCAACCTAAGATAAGTTGTAATCATGATGAGATTAGACCATACCCTTTTTATTTCTCTGAGTCTACACCCTTGTAAGAGGCCGGATGGCCATGGGAAAGCCCCCTAACTTTTAAAGTCAAAACCCTTAGTTTTGAAAGGAGAAGCATCATTAGCTGAAGGAAGTAAAAAACGTGCACTGTGGAGGCTTCTTGTGACTACAACTTGTAATCTTCTTTTCTCCTGAGTTGGTAATCAGAATTCTATTCCGAAGAGCACATTGCATTCCTTGTCTCTTGCTCTACAACCTAAGTGTAATCATTTCCAATTCTACTGTGGTTCGCCACATATTGCTTGCTAGCTAAATGCATTGATTTGGGGTTTAAAATGGTTGTTTTTTGATGTTTTGACCATGGATAAGTGTTTCTATGCTTAAGGAAGGTCTTTCCAAGTACTTGTGTTTCAATTTTCTGCACATTTTTTGTGATGGATCCTAATTTATGTACCTTCCCCGATGGTGAAAAAATTTGGTAGGATTGCGCCCATAAGTGTTGTGATACCTCTCCTTAAGTTTCGTGCCATTTCGGATTCGTTTGGATACCGAAAAAGCATGATGATGTTGTCAGGAGTTTTTTGGAGCAAGGGATTGCGCATATGTACATACACATGCATGGTGCATCAAATAAAGAATTGCCCATTCTCCAGAGCCAGGCGGTTATGTGGGGCCCACATGTGTACAGGTAGGACAGCATGTACATAGTGCATCGATTTTCACTATTACCAGTACCAATGTGTTTTTTCTACAATAAGGAGGAGTTGGTAGCGCGTGAAAATTCTCGAGGAAGCTATCTGCGGGCCGACGACATGAGGTAAGCGAGTGCGTCAGATGGCATCTAGTGGCGTCAGGAGGCCGAATGGGGTCAATATTTGCACGTGGATGAGTACAGACACAACGTGGGTGTTTGCTTGTGAGAATTATGCAGAAAGATCATCATGAGGACCTTTTTTTGGGGCCACTTCACGTGGTGGCGAGATGCATTATTGGAAAAAAGCTGAGTGTCAGGTGTGCGAATGATGCAAAAAGGTGACAACTATGCACTGCGAGGTCAGTTTTTGGCCTATTCGGGGTCCGTTTGAGGTCATCTAAAAGGCCAAGGGTGCCCAACTAATAAAGCTAAGTGTGGGAACTGAAAAAACAGAGAGAAGACCAGAAAAAACGTGGAGGAGAGAGGAGGAACAGCCGCAGGTGTGTTTTTGGGGTTTTTGGAGCCTGTTTTGGCCGTAAACTGCTCATCCGATGTCGGATTTGAGCACTTTGACATTGTAGACTGGGGTTTTGAGCCATTCTGGACGCGATGGCGCTGTCAATTTTGCCAAATTCCTCACTCTTTTTCTGCTGTTTTTCTGTGTAATCTTCTCCTGTGAGTGAAGCCTCTGCTTAACTTTGTGGTTGTATCTGGTGTATTTCTTCAATATTGTGTGAGCGATTTGCCCCATTGGTGTTGGCCCAAGCTCAATTGTATCTAAACATCAAAAATTCTCCTCTTTTGAGCTGAGTTTTTTGGGTGTGTGTGTGTGTGTGTGTCTGTGTGGAGTGGGCAAGTGGATAGTCTCTCTCCTCTCACTCCAGAGGTGTGTTCCCTGTCTCGGCCAGGTGTGTTGTGTAAGCTGAGTGGTGCCCCATAGTGTGTGTGTGTGTATCATTCCAAGAGTGTGTGTCGGGTCGTTATAGAGGCGTTGTGTGTGTTTTCATCTCGCTCACATTCTTTTGGCGCCCCCACGGAGGATCTTCTTCGAGTACCTTCTGCTTCGAGTTTCGAGCTTCGAGATTCGGGGCTACAGGTTACAGGTTACAGAGACAGGTACAGGTGATTCACACAGGTACAGGTAGCTGGAGTATAGTGATATACTAGTGGTGATGTCACTTGCAGTTGTTGTGGGTATGCATCACTTGGCGCCTGTTTGAGCGCTTTGTCTGCTGGATTGTACGTTACTTGTGGAAACTGCCATTGTACGCATTTGTGGAGCCATACCTGGTTGTATTTGGCAGTCCCAGCCATTTCTGAGACTTGGTCTGGAAGATAGTCATTTCTGAGACTTGACTATACGCGATTTGCATTAGCCTTCGTGTGAGGGTCGATAGCGTGAGGTTTTTATTGAGCTGGGGGATTCTCAAATGTGGAGATCCTTTCGGTGATACAGGTAGTTGGAGCACCCTTTTCGTGACCTCGCCATAGGCTATGTACTAGTGATTCCTACTTGATGCTCGAGTTCTATTGTTGGCAGTTTATGCATACATATACAGTCTATATTTTGGGTTCCTACTGCTCTACTTCTGGGGAAACTCCGTCAAAATTTTTCCAAGTTATGATGGTTGGTTTCTTGGTCTTTTGAGCCATTTATGCTGTTATGCTATTGAAATTCTGGCAAAATTAGAGGATAAGTCAGGTGTGTCTTCTTGGGAGCTGCATGGTTGACTTTAATTGATGATCAAAATGGCCCTCAATTCACTCCTTTTCATTTAACTCAGAGAATCCAGATAAATGTTCATGTGTCTAGGAAGATCTTTTTCCAGCAGCGCATAGTCTTTATGTTCGGGCCAAGAAGATTAAGGGAGATACTGGAATGTCCTTTGCCTGTTGTAATTCCAATGATCAACTATGAAAACTCATTTGATGTGCATGTGTTTGTCCTTATCTAAAACTAAGCTCCATTGAAGTTTCTAGGGATTGGGTAGTGAAGTCTTGGGTTCTTGCATGTGTGTTCAAAGGGGTTCTCAAAGCACAGTAGCTTGGGTAGCCATGGCTTTCTCTTATCCGGAATTTCATGGAAGAAGTGGTGAAGATGCGGAAGACTTTCTGGAGCAAGTCAAGGTGGCATGCATAAGCAACAATATGTGTGATGAGGAGAAGATTTTGAGGCTATTTGGGTTGCTTTTGAAAGATGAGGCCCGTGTTTGGTTCATGGATTTGGAAGCTAAAGAAGCAGTGGCTTCTTCTTATGGTTTGAGTCTTGACAAGTTTATAGAAGCTTTTTTAGAGCATTTCCAGTTTTTTAGAGATGCAAATGCATTATGGAATGAGCTCAATGCTCTTAAGCAAGGTTCTTGTCAAGGTGTTGATGCCTATGTACAAGGTTTTACAGATTTATGGACTCGTTGGTGTGTTTCTCTTAAGGATGAGACTCCCCCTTGTTCATTGAAGAAAAGTTCTTTTGTTGATGGTTTGTCACCTTGGTTGCGGTTCGAGGTTGAGTTGAAGAGGCCCGAGTCTTTTGAAGATGCAGTATGCATTGCAAAGCACAAGGAATGGAAGTTTAAGCGTCTTGAGGAACATGGTATCAGTACAGGTATGCATGTGCAAGATGGATTTGACATGGAAGATGAAGTTAAGCCTAAGCAGGTGAAAAGTATCCTATCCTATGATGATTCTCGTTTCTTCCCAAGGTCTATTGTGAAGCGTAAAGAGGTCTTGCAAGTTGACAGGTTTATGGAAGAGCCTAAAGAGGTGAGTAATGCTTTGCATACAGGATTGAAAAGTCTTGAAGAGGATGCATTGGATACTTGTGTACCTTGTGATTCTGGGTGTGAGTGTGAGGTCGAGGTTATTGATGATGAGCACGTATCTTTGGATACTAGTTCCTTGGAAATTAGGGAAGAGGGCAAGGTTGAGAGCCATTTTGTGGATTTGTTGGATGTGGAGCCTGTTTTGAAGCCATATTTTGATGTATGTACAGTGATTGAACTGATTTGTGAGCATGATTGTGGTTTAAAACAGGGATTTGTATTCTTGGAGATTGATGAACCCATACTAGAAGATATGGATAGTGGTGCTAGCCATGATTATGATGTGGATAAAGTTATGTGTGATGATGAGTATGCTTATGATGATGAGATGGGGTTTGGCATATATGAGTCCAATCTCAGCTATGTGGATGCCTATGCTAGGGATATGTGTGCTGCGGGGATACTTTTGTGCTTTGGATATCAACAACTTTACCTTCACACAATGCTTTTAGCTACTTGGATGCATGATTTGCAGGTTGTTGCTATGGCTGGTGAAGCCAAGATGCCAGGTGATGAGTCACTTGAGTTGTCTCTATCAGTTGGGTTGAATGTGGCATGCAATATTTATGCTTTTGGAACTCCAGACAGGGCGGATGTGTTAGTTGGATATGCCTATGGTGCATTTTGGTTGATTGTTGACAAATGTAGGTGTGGTGTTATGATGCTTCTTGTGAATCAGGCAATATGCCTTTGGCCTTTTGATCCAGGTGGAATGAGTATCTACTAGTGTTGCTGTTGAGCATGAATGCTCTAGCAGGCTAGGGGGTGGGCAAATTATGTCAGGAGTTTTTTGGAGCAAGGGATTGTGCATATGTACATACACATGCATGGTGCATCAAATAAAGAATTGCCCATTCTCCAGAGCCAGGCGGTTATGTGGGGCCCACATGTGTACAGGTAGGACAGCATGTACATAGTGCATCGATTTTCACTATTACCAGTACCAATGTGTTTTTTCTACAATAAGGAGGAGTTGGTAGCGCGTGAAAATTCTCGAGGAAGCTATCTGCGGGCCGACGACATGAGGTAAGCGAGTGCGTCAGATGGCATCTAGTGGCGTCAGGAGGCCGAATGGGGTCAATATTTGCACGTGGATGAGTACAGACACAACGTGGGTGTTTGCTTGTGAGAATTATGCAGAAAGATCATCATGAGGACCTTTTTTTGGGGCCACTTCACGTGGTGGCGAGATGCATTATTGGAAAAAAGCTGAGTGTCAGGTGTGCGAATGATGCAAAAAGGTGACAACTATGCACTGCGAGGTCAGTTTTTGGCCTATTCGGGGTCCGTTTGAGGTCATCTAAAAGGCCAAGGGTGCCCAACTAATAAAGCTAAGTGTGGGAACTGAAAAAACAGAGAGAAGACCAGAAAAAACGTGGAGGAGAGAGGAGGAACAGCCGCAGGTGTGTTTTTGGGGTTTTTGGAGCCTGTTTTGGCCGTAAACCGCTCATCCGATGTCGGATTTGAGCACTTTGACATTGTAGACTGGGGTTTTGAGCCATTCTGGACGCGATGGCGCTGTCAATTTTGCCAAATTCCTCACTCTTTTTCTGCTGTTTTTCTGTGTAATCTTCTCCTGTGAGTGAAGCCTCTGCTTAACTTTGTGGTTGTATCTGGTGTATTTCTTCAATATTGTGTGAGCGATTTGCCCCATTGGTGTTGGCCCAAGCTCAATTGTATCTAAACATCAAAAATTCTCCTCTTTTGAGCTGAGTTTTTTGGGTGTGTGTGTGTGTGTGTGTGTCTGTGTGGAGTGGGCAAGTGGATAGTCTCTCTCCTCTCACTCCAGAGGTGTGTTCCCTGTCTCGGCCAGGTGTGTTGTGTAAGCCGAGTGGTGCCCCATAGTGTGTGTGTGTGTGTGTGTGTGTGTGTGTGTATCATTCCAAGAGTGTGTGCCGGGTCGTTATAGAGGCGTTATGTGTGTTTTCATCCCGCTCACAACGTTAAGTGGTGAGATTGGACGCATACTGATTGTCTGACTAGGAAGTGGTTGATTTGCTTTTTTCATAGAACGAGTAGCCCTTGAGTTCACTTTGGTGAGATTGACACTCTCATTAAGTCTCCGTGCCCCATCCCGAGTTGCTTCGTTGCATATTGACATTATGTTAGTACAAAAGAGCTATGTTGCAGACGTCCGTTGCGGCGACCCGCTAACAGTGCATGTGATCAATAGACTGCTTCTCATCATGCCATGCTTTATAAGGATTCATAGACTACAAGGCCTTGGTAGGACACCTATTAAGTACATAAGTAGCACACATGACAGCCTCAAGTCGAAACAAATGTGGTAAAGCTTGACTCTTGACCATACATCGTGCCATCTCCGTAAATGGATTGTTTTTCTTTCTTTCAGCAACACCATTTTGTTGTGTTGTTTATGGAACTCTAAATTGGTTTTTTAATCCCACAACTAGCCAAAAATGCATTAAATTCATATACTCTCTCCCTCGATTTGAAAGGATGGTGCCCATCATAAATTTAGAGACATTTTAAGCCATAACTAGAAATTTTTTGAAACATGTGAACACTTTTGACTTAGATTTAAGTATATACACCCATGTATGCATACAGTAATCCTCAACAAAAGTAATCAAGTACAAGTAATTACCCAAGGATGGAGTACAAGTCATGAAGTACAAGTAATTACACAAGGATGGAGTTTTCATAGGCCCACAAACATCACTATGCATAAGTTGCAACTTGCATGTAGCCCTTATTGAACCATCCTTTGGAAACTTTGAATGTTACACCTTACCCAAACTACAATCTTAACGAACATGCTTAGAAGGTGCTTCAAGAGGCAACAAAGAAGCAACCATATCAGATTTCTACAAACAAAGTATATTGACAAAATCCAGATGCCCAACATGTGCATGCCAAAGTTTGGCATCTAAAACGGCCTTTGAAAAAGCAACTGCGCTTGAAAAATTCTTTCCACACTTGTTATACAAAGTGATCTTATACAACCCACGGCACAAAATGCCAGATGCAATAATTTCATCATCACAACTAAGATCATGAGATGTACATTTATCATCCACAAATTTGATAACAAGATCAAGTCTTGCAAGTGCAGATACAGACAAAAGGTTCTTTTTAATCCATGATACATAAAGTGCATCAATAAGTGTGAAAGAACTACCATTGCAGTAGTTAGCAAAACCTTTCCAACTCACTTGACCGGATAAGACGCATTGTTGCCACAAGTGACCGTATTCATGTGAGGGATAGCCTCAAGAGAGGCAAGTAAATTACAGTGTGAAGTAATGTGCTTTGTAACACCACTATCAAAATACCAGACATGTGACACTGCAACAATTGACATACATGCATCATGGACAAAAGGATGATATGTACACTCTACACTAAATGGATTTTTTTGCCTTCAACTTAGGACATTGCTTTATCAATTGATCATTAGCCTTGCAATAATGGAAATGCATCTTCTTCTTGCCTTTTTGACTAGAATTCCTAAACGAGTTGCTGTCAACAGAAGCAGCAGACACAAGAACTGTGATGCTATTACCACCTTTGATTTGAGTAGCAGCAAAAGCCTATTCAATTGCACAATGTTTTGCTTTATTCTATCTTGAAAGTGACTCCTCTAGCACCAATGTACGTAATGCATTAAACTCGATAGCTTGAGGGTTTCCTTCTGTCATAAGTCTCCAAGTATTAGCAAAAGTTTGGTAAGAGTCTAGCAGCATATTAAGAACAGTATGCACAAGTGAACAATAAAAAATAACTTCATCTACACAAATGAATTGCTCATGTATCCTTGATACTAGCAAGAAGAGCATCCATGTCATATTTCTCTTGCATAATCTCTATGCAGCAATGTAATTTAACCTCATTCTGAGTTGCATAGAGACCATCCAGAGTATCCCAAGCCTATTTTGTTGATTTTACTAAGCAATGTGAGCAGTAATAGTGCGCTTTACGTATAATGCAATCAATGCATGAGCCTCTTACATCCCAATGAGATTGCTCAGTTGTAGGCAAAAAAGTTCTAGCAATAACAAACCTACTAGAACCTACAACATCCTCAACAGAGCCTGTATCCATAGAAGGCGGACATACATCAATGCCTTGTACAACATTCCAAACACCCTTTGACACAAGAACATTCATCATCATGTAAGCCCACATTGGGTAGTTATCGCATCAGCAATACCTTGAAATATCTTTGTTGTTGTCAACCATGGAGAGTGACTGTACCTAATGTGAAAAATCCTCCGAAAGAGAAAAAAAAAACCCATTCTATATAGCACAACCCAAAGATGATTGTAAGGGACCTGTTCTCTAAAAAAATTGCACTGATAGGACTAGTAAAATAATGAGAAGCAGCATATTTAAACTTAGTAAACACATACTTAAATCCAAGTATATACTTTTTCACACATACACACAACACTTAAGCCATAACTATGAGGAGATATTTACGTAAACAAATGGGCCATACTATTTCATCCATCTTTATTGCTCATTTACCTATCATGATTAGCTAGCTGAGGATTGTTAATATTGATAACTAAATGATTAGCTAGTTGAGGATTATTAGTATTGATAACTAAATTTCATAACTCACAGACATCTATCTATAGTAGAATTGAATAAAAGAATCACCATATTATGGAAATTTTGATGTTAGTGTGGTAGCTTATGATTGCAAAGTTAAATAGCCAAAAAACAGTTATCAATGCCAAACGGATATATGAAAGTACACTGATAACACAAAAAACTACAACAAGAGAATTTTGGAACATACTCAAAATCAAACTCCAAAAAATGTAGTGATACATAAATTTGCATATAACACGCATATTAAAAGTGTCTTTTGTATACAATGCCACAAGCTCCATTGGATAGAACATTTTGCAAGCTCACCCTCCACATTGCAAGAAATAGACATTCTTGAAACAAAATGGAAAAATCTAAAGTGTATTTACTCTCTTGTGTGACTCATTGAAATTAATGCTGTCTCGTTAAAGTTTCTTTGATATGCATATTTTTTGGCATGTTAAAACATGACATAGAGAAGAAGGAGAAAAGTCTATGAATTTTTTAATTCAATTTTCTCTTTTCTAAACGTGTCCCTTATTCACGAGCCTCATGAATTTCATTTCAACTTTTTGCTTTAAAAGTACTTATTTCAGTTTGTGAATGCCAAGGTAAATGGTCCTTTTATTTAGGGCCTAGGACTTCTCTCTCAACTTTTGGTTTTAAAATGGCAACATGAGTCTTTTTTTTTTTTGCAAAACTCACAATTAGGTCTCCCCAATCTCGGAAAAATAAAAAGTATTTCAAACATATTAAGTGCGTAAGTGAAAGGTGAGTTTAGGAAATGAAAAGATAGATGGAGGTAGAATGTCAAAAGAGATATGAAGTTGGAAAGTCAAAAGACCTTTTGAGTCCATATAAAGAGGTGGTTTATTTCACATTGTATATTTGTGTTTCTCTTCTTCTTTATTTTTCCTTTGGTGTTTTCTCCTCTCTCTCTCTCTCTCTCTCTCTCTCTCGTGCGTCAACGGGCACACAAAGTTGTATTTGTCTTTTTTACATCCAGTCCATATTGTTGCAAATCTACATGCTTCGACATTGCCTGCTGTGTGCTATAGACTAACACATTGTTTTTGTTGTTATTGAGGGAATCTTTGAATTATGAATACCTTTGAAAGTTGTATCTGTCTTTTTTACATCCAGTCGATATTGTTGCAAATCTACATGCTTCGACATTGCCTGTTGTGTGCTATAGACTAATGCATTGTTTTTGTTGTTATTGAAGGAATCTTTGAATTATGAATACCTTTGAATTAGGGCCACCAATCTCTAAAAAATAAGAATCCTTTCAAAACGTCTTAAGTGAATAATTGAAGGGTGAGTTTAGGGAATGAAAAAACCCATGAAGACGGAAAGTCAAAAGACTTTTTGTGTCCATATGTAGAGGTGATTGTAATGGAAATGGCCTATGAACTTTGAGAGTAGCGGAATTAGAAAATTAGATGAAGCACTTTTGTGAGATTACTTTGTGAGCATAGCGGGTGAACTTAATTGATGGTAGCAACATAAACATGGTACTTAGTTAACTTGGCATGAACAATACTTTTGCGAGCGAGAGAGAGAGAGAGAGAGAGAGAGAGAGAGAGAGAGAGAGAGAGTTTAGAGAACATGATAAACATTTGAGAACCGGATTCATATGGAGCCGGTCCCCCCTCCAATAGGTATTTGGGTTATAGTTTCTCCCATCAAGAGAGGCTTGGTACAATACAATCTTTATGTTCCTTGTGACCTAGGTAATGAAATGAAGATGGAAAGATTCATGCATCACAAGAATAACATAAACTTTGTAGAAAGCATTAACTATCCCAAGCGTCAGTCCCAAGGCCTCAAACACCTTCGAAGGTGGAGAGAGCTAGCGGGGAATGAGGGTAGGGAAGAGGAAGAAGAAACATTCCATAGGAGAAAGAAATAGTTCCTCACTTATCATCACTCTTCTTGCTAGCATACATGATAGCATAGTAATGAAGATGGAGAAGATGGCAAGCTTAAGCATTGAAGCATGGCTCTTGATTGGATTTGCATTCCATAGCCAAGAGTGTTGGTGTAGGCTCTCACTTCTCACAAGCTTGGAGAAGGAGGTGGAGTTCCTCAACTTTCACCAAGTGAGAATCATCCACCAAATGAGTGTGTGTGTGTGGTGTATACCCCCCCAACACCCCCCTTGCTTGCTTGGGGCAAGGTCTAGCCTTTCCACATGCTTCAAGCTCATTGGGCCCCTCTCCCCCTAGCCAATCACATGCGTCATGCATTCAAGTACATGGGTAGTCTTTGGACACGTGTCCTCCTTACCCCTTAGAGAGAGAGAGAGAGATTGAAAATATCTAGATATTTGTTGGATGGAACTAGAATCTCATTGGACACCCCTTTAGCCTAACCAATAACATTCAAGCACACCATGTGGCTAAGCATAAGGAGAGTCTACATGTGTCCCATGTGCCCCTTGAGAAAAGGGGCGCCCTTTGGGTGAGTGGAAGGTTAAGTCAAAGATTTCCCTAACTTTGGGAATTTTCTCCTCCTTTGTAGAGTCTCTTTTTGACTCAAGCACCTTACCTCCCATGCATGGGAAGCTTCTCAAGCACCTTCCTCATTAAGTTTGTAGGGTCTCTTTTTGACTCAAGCACCTTACCCCTCATGCATGGAAAGCTTCTCAAGCACCATCCTCATTAAGTATGACAAGCATCTCAAGTACCTTAGTCATCAAGCACGACAAGCACCTCAAGCTTAGATCGGGTTCCCACCTCAAGCTCAGTCCTAGCTTACCTAAGGTCAAAGGACTTTTAATACTAATCATTGGAGGTCTTTAATGAAGCATTAGTTAACCTTGCTCTTTGACATACCATCTTTCATTTGGACCCCTTTAACATTGACTCCGTGTTGAGATAGATCCCAAAGCGCATGTCTATATTCTAACCCTTGTTCCCATTTATTATCCCACATTAAATAATAAATTTAATATGAGAAAATTATTTGGGTTGGTTAGATATTAAATTTTATGACATGATCGACTTCACATTGATCCAATTGTGTTTTTCTTTTCCCTTATTTTTCTTTTAGTGTTTTCTTCTCTTAAAGCGTTCTTACACTATGTAGATAGTGAATATTTTTCTTTTGAAGCCATTAGGAATATCTTACCGAAAAATAAAAATTCTCTCAAAACATCTTAAATCCATAGATGAAAGGTGAGTTTAGGAAATGAAAAGACAAATGAAGGTGAAAAGTGAAAAAGCTTTTTGAGTACATATAAAGAGCTAGTCAAGTGCACATTGATGCATTTGTGTTTGTCTTTTCCTTTACTCTTTCTTGTTTTCTTCACTTTAAAGTTTAGAGTGTCCTTACACTATGTAAGTAGTGAATATATTCTTGGCTTTAAAGTTTAGAGTGTCCTTGCACTATGTAGATAGTGAATATATATTTTTTGAAGCCATTAAGAATGCCTTATATTAAAGTTATGAGTAAGATAAATTAACAAAATCCAAAAAAAAAGTAAGATATATTATTAACACAAAAAAAAAGTTGTATTAAATCTTTTAATGAGTAAAATATATTAACAAAATAAAAAATTTACATAGACATACCATGTTCAGACCAAGCCATGGTACCCCAAACAGACTTCAGATACAATAACCACCAATAGAAGCATACCCAAACACACAACTCGAGTACATTGGGTGTTAAGGGAGCCACCCATCAAAAGAGGACTAAACCCTACCTCAGTGCCACAAGGAGTAGACCTGTTGTCACCTGATACACCCTTCCCAAACAAGATTGTTTCCATATGAGCATACATAAACATAGAGAATATCCAATAGCAAACATAGCCCAGACATATATAGCCGCATATGAGGCGAGGCCTGACGCTCCATCACCACCGAAATAATGAAGCCGAAACCACCACGCCAATCACTTTCTTAAGGAGCCTTAAACCTCTCCCAACAAAAGATCCCTCGACAACACGCAACAAGGCACACACCACCTGGAATCCATAGCAACACATTGCCACTAGGAAGCGAACTCTTGCCACAAGGTTCTCCCTGTCGTGGTGCAACCACAACGAGTACTGACCTTCATTATCTTCCCAAAGGAAAGCGGGAGGGAAGGTCTCCCCCATATGCAAAAATACGTCAGATCTGCACCCTCAAGCTAGGATGGAGAGGGAAGAGGCTGTCAATTGCCCCCCTCCCGAGCCAAACCTTGTCTCCATAACTGACGGTAGCCCCTCAGCCATGTATGCAATGTCTGCAGACCCGCTGCACCTCCCGCATGCTCAATCTTGTTCTCTAGACGGCCCTCCAATAGAGGCCCCCACTCGATGAGCAACCGCTGCAGCTAACTAGGGACGAACATGTGTTAGGGTTTGGGAGCTCCCGACACAAGTGAAGCATTGAGAAGAAAGAGTGCTCCTATTTGCAAATGGCAGCATGAATCCCACCCTTTTTTGTTCTCCCACTCTCATTTAAATGTAGTTTAAGTATATATTAATTTCTTCCCTCTTTATCTTTTAACTCAAACATTGCTACAACACAAAACTATGAAAAATCGTTAGTGCACGTCTCATCAAAACCCACTTCGACACCATATGCTTTTTAGACTTTATGTCATAACAAAGTCACCAACTTGCGAAGTCTTGATTCCTCAACCGAGACTTTTCTTTCCCTGGCCGTGGCTCCCCTATCAGCCGGTGTAGTTATGACCCTTTGAAGTTGTCATGGCTCGTCCCAAGAATGGCGGAAATTGTAATTTTTTGGTCATGCTATTATAATCGACTCACAATTGTGAGTTTTGGAAAAAAAGAAAAGACTTTTCTTTCCCACCCCCCCTATCACACACATCCGCCCGGATGTGTGTGCAAAAAAGCTAGCAAAAGCATATTGGCTAGCCGCAATGTCCATGAGAGAACGAACAACAATAAGTGCATCATCTAGATGGGCACACTCTAATAGCTTTGCATGTAGAATCTGGATAGGAAACGCCCTTCCTAGAATAGTGAAAATGTTAGTAAAAAAAGTACCCAAAAAACTCTATGTGCTTCCTCTAAGCACCCACATTTTGCATACATGTCAATGAGTGTATTTGCTATTGTCGCATCCAGTTCCACATCACTCACAATAATATTGTTATGCAAAACCACGCCAGGCTCAAAGGCCCCTAGATTGGAGCATGCCCTCTAGGCACAGGGATAGGTAACCATACAAGGGCTTATTCTCTTGTGCTACATCTTTTCATAAAATTGAAGGGCCGGAAAAGAATGTCCATGTCGAATAGAGGCATCAAGGAGAGCACTATAGGCTACAATATTGTGATTCGACAATTCGTTAAAGCCATTTTGAGCAGCATCTAAACTCTCGCACTTTGCATACATGTCAATAAGAGCATTTACAATGGGTCTAGCTAACTCAAATTTTAGCCTCATAATATGATCATGGATTGGGTGTCCCTCTATAATAGCCCTAGTGCTGCCACATGCTTTTATCACACATAAAAATGTAATGTTAGTAGGCTCAAAACCCTCCTTCTGCATTTGCTCAAAAATCTGTAGGGTCAAGAGTCCCTACTTGTATCGAGCATATCTTGCAATCATGGCACCCCATGAAACAACATCTCGGCTTAGTAGATTGTCAAACAGGTTGTGTGCATCCTCCAATCTCCCACATTGTGTATACATGTCGAGCAAAAGACATCCAATCATGCCATCACATTCTTCAAAATGTACGTGTGTGTGTGCGTGCATGCGCGCGTGTGTGCACGTGTGTGTGTGTGTGTGTGTGTGAGAGAGAGAGAGAGAGAGAGAGAGAGAGAGAGAAATATACGCGGATTGCAAATAAGGTAGTCTCAAGTTACAAAGTGCAAGAAATGCATTAGCATAGAGAATGTGTAGATCATAGGCTTTATTTATAAGGCTAGAGTAGAAATCCGGTTAGCATGTCTCCTACATGACTTACACATAGCCATACTAAAAAGCTTGCATATAGGATGACGGTGCACATAATATCTAGGATACCATTCTAGATAGCATGCAACACATGTACTTATCTGCCACACTGACTTCTACAACTAAGAGATGTTGCACACTAACAACTTAGGCCGAGCATAGCAAACAATTATGGGATGTTGTCAAAGCACAGATAGATGAATTATCCACAGTTGAAAGTGCACTCACCAAAGCCCAGATTGCACAAATTCAAGCCAAGACAAACAGACTCTTGGCATAATTATCACTTTACTGCACGATAATCATGTGCACTTTAATGACAATTGCACCACGATCATCCGAGCATGGACCATTTTGATGCCAAGCAGAAAATGAGCAAGATAAGCCTTAAAGAGGAACCTTTACAAACTAACAATGAATCAAGGGGAGTATATTTTAAGCTTTGTGAATATGTTGATGAGTATCATAACTTAACTAACTTACATCGAGTGTCAAATTCGCGAGGAAGATAAGGTTGTTGAGCTCTTAAGTGATGTTTCAAAAAATTTTGACAATATTGTCACAATGCTAGAATAAAAGGATCCTACACCCACTTTGCTCAATGCATTAATTAAAGAGGAGAAAAAGAAAGCAAAGAAGACCTCAACCAATGCAGGGGCTTTCATCGCCTCATCATGTTTGACCGTATCTTCATCAACTAGGACGAATAACAAAAAGTACTATGAGTGCAGCAAATTAGGACATTTTTCTAAAGATTGCTACAAGAATAAATTTTGTAGCAAACGCAGCATCAAAGTTCATCCACCGACAAAATGTTACAATGCATTAATGAGGAGAAAGTATTGGTTCCCTTCTATCGAGGAAGAAGACGAAGCCGAAGAGAAACTGTCTCCATGTTTGAACCACCCCGAATTACTATTGCGAGTTTATTAATGTACTGTAAATATGAATGGTCTTCCGTCTTCTTTGTTTAAGGGAACGATTCCTTAATCTGTGTGACACCATATCAGTTGAAACCTTCTTCAGTCTGTGTAACTATCCCCGTTTTTGTGACTACTAGCCTGCGTGCACAAGCAAGTTCGCAACCCATGTCTCTTTTGTTTTTTCTCCTTAAATCAACCAATGCCAAGTGGCATGCTATTACACGACAAACATGACACGTGACTCGTGTCTTCTTCCTGGCATCATTTGCACGGCCCTCCCCAAAGGACTACTTGACACCACCTTGTCAGGTGGGATCAGCAGTCCAGGATCTCTGAAAGATGTGGACCGTCCGTTTATTCCCAAGAATAAAAAGATTTCGATCGGTCTGCCCCCACGATTTAAACCACCACTTCCCACACTAGAGACGTCGGCTCTCCCATTAAGCTATCACGCGCCACTTGAAAAGAGGGTGAGAACATAGTATGATATGGCAAAAGTGACGGGGTGCAGATTATAAGGTGTTCACTTAGAGATCACTTTGGAATTGTTGGGGTCACACGGTGATCACTTGGATATCACTTTAGAATGGTTGGGGTCACACAATGATCACTTTGGAATAGGTAGGTTCACACGGTTGATCACATCTCAATTGGGAATCACACTGGGATCACTTGATGTTCACATTGAGTTTCCTTGGGGTTCACTTTTATTGTGATCACATGACGATCACTTCGAGATTAATTCGCCATCGGACGACACAAAACCAATCCCACCGCCCCCAATTAATAGCGACCATTGATCCCACCTGACACAAGTGGTGTCAAATAATCTTGAGGCCTCCCCGCCCTCCCAACTTCCCAAGCTCTGGTAGCTATGACAAGCGGCCTCCACTCTGTCTCGTCAGTTTTGTGTCTGGTCAAGGCCCGAGAGGTAGAGAATCTACAAGAGGGTTCACTCCGGAAGGAATGATTGTCTCGCGCGCAAGCCCATATATTTCCCCAGAGAGCCATCCGTTGCCCTCGTCCTGAGGGGGGCAATGCTGGAGAAAGTTTAAATCGCATATTAAAAAGTGTAAAGCTTTGGTGGCTAGCCCGCCATAGCTAGAGCTTCGCCAGGGTTGAAGACCTTCCCACACAAAAAGAAAACTTTTGTTTCTGACTTCACAAGTTAATAAGCTAGCCTCTCGAAGTCTTCGCTTGCTTAATCTCTTTTCGGAAGGCGGAGGGGTGGGACGACGAGCCCCCTATATGCTACAGACAGATGAAGGCACACTAAATCCAAGAATAGTTCTTTGAAAACCAATGTACAATATTACAAAACAGCCAAATTGAATGGTAAAGTAAACTACATGATTTAACAAAATTGGGTTACATATGGATCCCACATATGATTTGTATCAGGGTTTGTTCCATCTACAATATTGCTAAGAAATCCAATATTTGGCTATGGCATTCTTTCAAACAGTTAGATTGGTTTCGAGATGGGAGTTTAATGTGGATGCATGATCTCTCAAGTGATGGGTCGTGATTCCCGCACTCCGCAAACATGGGATCCATCAATGCTCATCCCAGACAGAATTTTCACACTTTTGTTGTCATGGAGGGGGTCAATGAGATATCGGCACCCTTTCCATCAGCGACCTTCTTCTCCTCGTGCTTGGCTTTGTCAGCATATACAATAAATTGCTTGAAGTGCTCGGAGAAACGTTTTGACACAGTGATTGTACTCCCCTCTGCTTGTTGATGCTTTCTATAGTTGTTATACAAAGAGAGAAGATGTATCAAGACACAAATTATGGATGCCACTCCAGAGATGAGGAAGAGGCCCCAAAAGCTCATGATATCTAGCTGATTTGATTGCACTGTGGGATCCTTCGAGGAGTCGTCACAGGCAAGCTCCTGGAACCAGTAAGTTCGTATCCGCTCTAATTCACCTGTTTCAGACATATGCAATATAGCTTGTGACATATCGCTTGTGATGTCAGAGCCGCGCGGAAAGGCCTGGTACAGACAATAGAGAAGCATCTATTTGTTAGTCAAGCATACAAGATTATGCCCTCATTGGAGCTACCAATTGCAAATAAGGAGATAAAAGGTGTTTTGGGCATCACTATGTTCAAACATCTTCCATTATTCCAATAAAAGGAGGAAAGTTTGGAACTTACAAAGCCCCATCCACTCTTTGTGAATTCCTGTCCAGCAATAATAAACTTCTTGCAATTCACAGACTGCAATAGTTGTATGTAAGGTAGCTCTTCCACAATGGCAGCAACTCCCCCTCTACTCGGCCCATCGGTCAGCGCTTTTATGCTATCTTCGCGCGAATTGTACGCCTTGAGCCTCAATGGATTGACGTTCAAATTTCTCAGATAATCATAAACAAATGAACCAGTCTGATAGCCTATGGGGAAGCTTGTTTGGAGTAAGCTCTCAAGTCCCTTTATGCTGGGAGCGAGCTGCTCCACTGTCAAGATGGAGGTCAGGCTTGCTGTATAGCTCGAATTGATGATCAGAATCACGAAAAGCCATATAAGCAGAACAATCCGGCCAAAAAAGCTGCGAGTTTCCTCCTCTAAAAGCAAACAATTATCCTCTTGAGCACAGAGGTAATTGGTACTACATGAAGTGAAGCACATAAGGAAAAGGACTTACTCTGGGAGAAGAATAGAGTCGAGAATATGAACCTGCAAACAAAGAAAACTTCCGTTAAGCACGAGTTGAGAGCGACACTGCGCTTGTTGAATTTTTGTGAGAAGAAAAATCAGCACAGAGTTTTTCAAATAAGCTGCAGAAAGAAGGGAGGTGTCAGCGACAAAAGCCCTTCAACCAGTTGTGAATAAAATGGATCATGAGCCAGCATGGCTAAAGAACAAGGCAATGAACCTACCAATGTAATTCGCAATGAGGGTAGGTTGGATGGCACCAACTATTCTTTACGATCATATTTGTACATCAGTGTCCTTTCCCAGCTAAGGATATGTCTTCAATTGATCTAAAGCCAAGATTTGGTGTTTGCCCACAATGTCATGCCCCTGCTGCAAAAAGACAGCTAAGTTCGACCGGTTTCACTCTTTCTTTCTCTCCTCTACTAAAACACACAGGCCCGGCTCAGGAAAAGGTATGTTTTCTTTATCCAAAGCCTGTTCAAATAAATAAAAAAATGACCGCCTGAAATCTTTGCAAGAAGAATTTTTGAGGCCAGCTCAAAATTTTTAGCTGCAAAGTTAAAATTTACACAGAATTTTCCTTCTCAAATATGTTTTTCAGCTTCTCATACAGGGGAGGATCCAAAGTCGGCTCCATAAAATCATTTTCCTGAGCCCTGCTCTGAAAAGTTGTACTGATACTATATCTACATCTTGCAAAAGCATGTGGATGTGGGTAACTGTCTCAAATTGATCATCTGTTCGAAATGCTTAATGTTATCCACATCATCTTTACCCTTTCCAGTTATTGATCTCCTCAGGTATGTCCAATTTGTTCAGCTTGGGTGTATTTATACCTTCTCAATAGCATATGGACAGCCCTATCAAATTCAGTTGAAATGTAAAACTCAGCTTTCATCTATGAAGACAACTACCATGAATGCAAGCTCACCCACATACGACAACCCCAACAAGAATTCACTTTTGTGAGACCATTCAACAAGAAGAATCAAGGATACTCACGTTAGCACTGTAATGAATTGTGCTTTAGGAGGACCACGAAACTCTTCATTGACTTTATGCTCCAAAATCCAGATGACTGTGCCGGTGAAGAGGAATGATACAAGCACCGTGAACCACATGACCGATGTGAACGGTCTCAGGAAGGCCCATGGATTGTTTTCCTTCTTATCTTTGACTGGCACCAGAACTACCAGTCCTGACTCGATATATGGTTGAGTGAAATCCACTATCTTCAAACGCTCGGCAAGTATCGATACATCTCCGACAATAGCATCATACTTCTGCCATACAAAATCATTGGAGGCATCCGAAGCATCACATACAAATCCTCCATATCACATCTGATAAAAGAAAAAAGTTTTCGCGGAATGTGACCCACCCACCTGTTCTGCCAAACTCGACACTAGATCATTGTACGTTGGTGTTGTCACTCCATCCCCAACAAGTACAAAGTCATAGGGCACAGCATAGGGAAGGTAATTGAGAGCAGCTTGAAATACACTGATGCAAAACCCATGAACACTAGTGCTATTGGTAGTAGTGTCGTTGCTTACTCCAACAATTTGGGTGTATCCCGCTTTCAGAGGAACACCAATCTTAAGACGGTGTCCGTTTTTGGGAAGCACCCACCCACGCGGTGCGTCTGTAACCTTTCCTGGCCAAATGATGGGCATCTTGGTGCTATTTGCTTGTGTACTGCTTAAGAAGGCCTCGTCGTTATAAGCAGCATTACTACTTGAAAATGCTTGATCAATCGGAGGTGTCAGAGAAACACCAACACCGTTTGTCCACCAGTAGCCTACAGCATGTGGGCTTTTCCCTACCATGTTGACAAACTCAAAAGCAGCCCCTTCAAGATCTCCTGTATTATCAAACTTGATATGCCCAGATGTTCCCTTAAATTTTGTATCCAGTATGTGTGCCCTCAATTTGTTGCCGCCTTGAAATATTTTCAATTGAGAGAGGTCAGCTTCACCCCCAGATTGAGTGGGCAGTTTGATGGGCTCTTGGAAAACAACCGCCTGTCTGTCATGCAAATAAGAATCAAGTGCCCTGGCTATGGCCCATACAGCATCATAAGCATACAAGGCATATGGGTTGATCTGGTTTTCAAGCAAGCCACTCTGGGAGCTATTATTCCACTCTGACATAAATATGCCAAGCTCTGAAGTTTGGGGTACAAAGCGTCGTACACCGATCAATCCTTGTGTATACTTCACCGTATTTGTATCAAGCTCCGAATCTGTCAAACTATTCGACATCAGGTCTGTTACGATCCATGCGTAATTGGATTCCAGCATGTCATGGAAGTAGGCTTCTTGAAGAATGAGACGACCCACATCCGGGGGGGTGTGCAATACAAAAACCCTAGTTTGCCTCTCTGCTAGCCTAATGAGTTGTGTGTCAATGCCATCTTTGTCTATCCCTGGAATCAAGGCTACTTTGTCTATTACCTTGCTTCCTCTGGCTTGTAAGGAGTTACTCAAACTGGAGGCACCATGCATGCCATAATCATCATCCATGTGAAACACTACCGCTTCTTTCCATCCATAATTAGCTATGAAGGCTGCTACAGCTTCCATTTGCAAGCGGTCGCTGGGGACAACTCGAATGAAGAATGGGTATTGCATTTCTGAAAGGTTAGGATCGGTCGCACCGAAAGAGACCAGGGGTACATTTGTTGCACTGCCTATGTGTGCAACAAACTGTGCTACTGCAGATGATTGAGGACCCACTATAGCCAGCACACTTCTTTTCACAAGCTCCACAGCTGCACAATGTAAATGCATACATCTCAGCTTATGCACAAAGTGTCAGTATATACAAATAGGAATTGCCATAACATGGCATGTTCATGTGGATACATTTTGTGTGAGTAAGTACACATCAACACAAGCACATGCACATGCACACAGCATATTCTTTTGGAATCAAAAACTCACATACAAACACAAACATACACATGCACGCATGTGCCGGAAGATTAATACAAGAGTGTAAAAAGGACATGGCGCATAAGCACGCATTAATGCATGCACATGCACACGGTACATTTTCATGAAGACAAAAACTCACATAAATACATGTGCGAAGATCAAAACAAGAGCTCAAATCAACCTGTCAAGCAGTTATTCAGAATGAAAGAACCCTAGATGCGGTCTACCTGGGTTTCTATGAAATGAATTTATTTTTAAGTGCTGACCAGAGACATCTATAAAAACCATCAATGTTCAAAGAACTTGATAAGGTGCAAGCATGGAGAGTTGTTTTGACATAGTACCAGAAGCAGCTCCCTGGACAGGATTACACCCAGAATCGAACATCTCCATCTCCAGCTTCGTCCCGTTTAGCACATCCATTGCGGTATTGACATCTCTCACAGCTAGTTGAATGGCCTGTTGCACCAGTTTTCCTACGGTGGAGTTGAAGGCGAATAACGCGCCTATCTTCGCATGACCAGGGAGGTTTGAGGACCCCATACAATTCATAAAACACCATGGACCCAAAAGGAGCAGTAGAAATGGAGAAAAGTGATGCCGCATTTGGCAGAAGCAGCAAATGGTTTTACCTCCAGGTTTGAGACGGATGGTGTCAACTCTGTGTGTGTGCATGCGCGTATCTTATAAAACACTAATAGGTGTGAAGGTGCTAGATGGAAGTTGTCAGATAGAGACTAGTTAGTGTCTATTCTAAGGTTTTTCAGAAGAGTATTCACATAGATTGCTGGCACGATTGTGCTAAAATTCCTTGATTTCTAACTTGGGTCCAATCTGGTTCGCTTGGCTTTACTGGTTGCAGAGTATACTTGCTGGATACTTGATGTGGGTTTTGTGTCGTTGATGTGCGAAAGCAGGGGATTGAGTGTTGAACGCTGGTTGCAGAGTTTACTTGTTGAGTACTGTTGATGAAGAGCTTTCTGTAGTTTATTAATCTGCTGAAGAAGAGATTTCCATGAAAAGTGGTATTCTACTAGGCAGAGTAAGAGTGCAATTGTGATGTTTTACCAGAGCGAGCATCTGAGGTATATTATAGTAGTAGAATAGTACTATGTTACTGCTTGCATGAGGGCTTTTCATCTGCTTGTTTTCTGTCAATGGCTCCTTTTCCGTGACGATGATGTAGCAAAGCAGTAAAGCCCACATGGCTGAATGTAGCACCACATCTTCACAGAGGGCCCCCACCACTTTTTTATACAAAACGTAGTCTGTGACCCTTAATTCTTCTCCAATCTTGACAACCCTTGCTTCTAAAAACAGAGAAAAGCACTGCACTTTCTCATAGAAAATTGGTGTCCTTCAGCAGCAGCAGCAGCAGCAGGAAACAAGCTCCCATAAATTATTAGTGTAGTTACAAAAAGTAGAGCCACTGTACAATTTTATATCGTAATCGGGTAAATTGTTTTTGTTTCCAATGCACTTTTTCCAGACTAAAGCATTGGTTCAATTACTTGTTTATCATCTTCTCAAACTTCCAGCAAAGTCACGGACAGAGACTGGTTGGCTTTCTAAAGCAAGTCTTAGGTTGGTGTCACACCAAGGCACACACAGGACACCCCCTTGTCCTCTCATCCATAGATCACGTGCCTTGCCACACATTGTCCTTGTCACACTGAGTTGTTGTCCATGTTTTCTCTGCTAAGCGGGTTGTCTAGCTAAGCAAACAACTTTTCCCAAAGGTGTGCCGGCCTCCCCTGCACACCCAACATCATTCGAAGCATTAAACCTGCACGGATTGGCCAAGCAGTACCTTTTCCACTTTTTCATTGACGTCTCACTGTGACACTAGTTCCACCAATGGTTGTCGACCGACATGCTCTCTCTGTGATGGGACAAGTTAGAATATAGAGCGAGTTTGTCAAAGCGAGCTTTGGAGCGAGCTTTTTTTTTGGGGGGGGAGGGGGAGCCATCGGTGCACCACCATTGCCGCCCTCATTGGCCACCAAAGCCACCAGCTCTTCTCCTCCGCACTCTCCTCTTCCACCACCTTCTCAACCACCACTATTGCTGTTCTCCTTGACTACTTAAGCCACCCACTCCTCTTCCACCACCTCCACCTATGCCCTCTCATCCTTCCTATCCTCTGCTCTCCACTCTCATCAACTCTTTTCCTCTCCCTGCCTTCACACCTCTTTCTCACTAATTTCTTCCCCTTTCTCTTTCTCTCTCTCATACCCACCCTTTATTTCACTCACGGGCACTCGATCTCAATGCCATGTTCTCCCTCCATTGCGTACCTTTGTTGCTCTTTCCCTCTCTTGGCCTTCAACTTACTTTTTTCGTCTCTCTCACCCATTCCTTGTCTCCATCTCTTGGCCTCCACTTGTCATTTTAACGTACTTTTTTCTCTCTCTCACCCATTCCCTCTCTCACTATCGTGTCCTCTTTCCCCTCTTTCACATATTCCCTCTATATCTCTCTTTTGGCCTCCACATGTCATTTTAACCTACTTCTTTCCTCTCTCTCACCCATTCCCTCTCTTTTCTTCTCTCCCTCCCTTTCTTGCGTAATTCTCTCTCTCTCTCTCTCTCTCTCTCTCTCTCTCTCTCTCTCTCTCTCTCTGTCTGTGATTCCATCCCCCCCTCTTCTCTCTCTCTCTCTCTCTCTCTCTCTCTCTCTCTCTCTCTCTGTGATTCCATCCCCCCCTCTTCTCTCTCTCTCTCTCTCTCTCTCTCTCTCTCTCCCTCTCTCCCCCTTGCGAATTTTTTTATTCCTATCCCTTTATTTATATACCTCTCCTACACTCTAAACATGCTCGGACCTCTCTCTCTCTCTCTCTCTCTCTCTCTCTCTCTCTCTCTTGCAAGGTGATGGTAACCACAGCTCTCTCTCTCTTTGCTTGAGAGAGAGCTCTCTCTCTTGCAAGGTGATGGTAACCACACAGAGAGAGAGAGAGAGAGAGAGAGAGAGAGAGAGAGAGAGAGAGAGAGGTCCGAGCATGTTCAAAGTGTAGGAGAGGTATATAAACAGAGGGATAGGAATAAAAAATTGTTTCTTATTGTTTCTTCTTCTATCCCTTTCTTTAGAAAGATCTCACTCCCATGATATCTCCTTTCCTCCTTCCCTCTCTCTCTATCTAACCATGGACATGGAGAGAGAGAGAGAGAGAGTATAGTTGATGCGATATGAGTGTGTGTGTGTGTATATGTATATACACACACATACACACACATATATGTGTATATATGCTTGTATAGATGTATATGTGTGTGTGTGTATATATATATATGTATGTATGTATGTGTATACACACACCCATTTATATTATATTATATTTATTTATTTATACGTATACATATACATGTGTGTGTGTGTGTGTGTGTGTTGTGTGTATTCGCCACCTTTCCACTAGTGATATCGCTAGTGGGGAAATCCAATGAAGGAGGGGTTGGGGGGATTATGGGTTGGAGGGGACCAAAGAGAGAGAGGGTAGTGAGCAGGAGGGGTTAGAGAGAGAGAGAGAGAGAGTTGGTTGAATGTACGATGCATAGTTTACCGATTAAAAAAATCATAATTGAAGTAAATATGAGAACGTTTCAAAATCTCAAGAATTTGTCGATGATTGCACTAAAACTTGTGAAATTTTGTTGGCTTTCTGCAAGGCAAGTTCGAAATCTACCCAAAATTTTGCAATGTAAACCGATTAAAAATACATTAAACCTTCATCTTTTACAAAAATTGTGTGTGTGTGTGTGTGTGTGTGTGTGTGTGTGTGTGTGAGAGAGAGAGAGAGAGAGAGAGAGAGAGGGGGAGAGAGAGAACTGCATGATCATATATATATTTTCTTCAAAGCAAGCTCAGAATCTATCATAGATTTTGCAATTTCACTCTGTGCGGATAGTGTGTGTGTGTGTGTGTGTGTGTGTGTGTGTGTGTGTGTGAGAGAGAGAGAGAGAGAGAGAGAGAGAGAGAGAGAGAGAGAGAAGAAGAAGAAGAAGAAGTAGTAGAAGAGAATTTTAATGTCACACGAAACTGTCCCAAGCGACCTCAAATATTTATCCGATGAGAGATTTTAGCTCAAGACCTGTTATTCAAGAGGGTTTGTGTGTGTGTACGTGTGCATACACCCCCACATGTCCATCTACTGTGCGTGATGCTCAACCTTGAAGACTTCATGTGATTTTTCTACAATGCAATTCTCTTCAATCACCTTAGCCTTTAAACAAAGAGCGAGCCCAATTCTCTTAGTTGCCTCCTCTGAAATGGAAGTCCGAAATTTGACTCTTATGCCATTTCTTAGTATTGAACCACTGCTACTGGCTTTTGTTGAAGCGGAAGAGGAACCCCTAGGAGGAGTTTGCATGGTTGTTGCACTCTCTCGATCTCTTCCAATGGTCTCCATTTGAAATCCTCCTTCAAGTAGTACCTCAACTTCTTCATCTATGAGATTTGTTCCTAGATCAATCGGCCAAGTTGTTGGAGGAGAAGTTGGCCTTGGTTCTATATTATGATCCACCACATAGCAATGAATAATATGTTTGGGACAAAACCAAAACCATTGTCTGAGTAGCCCAGTTGGATGTTTTCTATATCCCTCAAAGGATGGTGTAGGAGCCTTTACTACATGCCACAATATACTGTCCACATCTTTTTCCACCGCTAGGGGTGCCACTGCATGTCACACGACTACCGATCCAGGTTCTTCTTATTACCCACGTAGCTTCATTAACCTTTCATTCCAAAACACAAAACTTTGTCTTCTCTTTGGAATTCTCACTCCCATCTACTACCCTTGAATCTTCCGTGAAAATGATATTCCTTGGCCTTCCATGTGTTGTGCGATTGCGTGTTTTTGCATTGTACTCTGGCCTATGTGTCAATTGATCGTCAACATCAATCACAATCGATGGCCCTCGCTTTTGCCGAACGGTTTCTTTGTCTCCTTCAAGCGGGGTACCAGCCTTATACATGGGTGTTCCAGATGTAGCCTCATTTACTACTCGTGTTGGACTAGAGGAAACTCTTTCCTTGAGCCTCTCTAGTGAAGGACCCTTTCCAATATGTTTACCTTGAGAGTAAGAAATTGTCTTCGTGCTTTGTAGTATTGCATTTTCCATATCTGAAGTACATGCATCATACAATGAGATTTTTCTTTTGAGCCCTTCGCCTGCAAGCCAGCTACCATGCTTGCTCTCGACCAAGTTGGTTCTTGGAGTGTTTGCTCCATCATCACTTCTCTCTATTGCTGACATGATGCTCCCCCAATGTGCAATACACACCTCCCACCAACTCAACCAAGAGTCCACTGCAGGGATGTTTTTATCCATGCAATTTCCATTTCGCCACCATTGTCAAAGTAGACGAGACTCCAATGCAGTTGCCTCTTTAGAGGTGGCTAGACGCCACTTTTCGCATGTCTTTGTGGGTTTTTTGAGATAAACAGATAATGTACTTTGTGTTGTGAGCCAACATGCTTTGTTTCCAATGAAAAAGGCAAGATCGCTCTCGATGTTGTAGAACATTGTTTTTGCCACCATTGAGCATTGTGCGAACTGCATTCCAGTTGGCTTGAGCTTCGTCTGCCATGAATCCGTCGAAATCCGCTCTCTCACATCCATGATCCTTCATAACTTCACTTACGCACTGTTAGAAAAGAATTTGTGCTTCTATGTCTTCCTCTTTCATCTCACATGTTGCAATAGTGAGGAGATCCTGTATGCTGCAACAGAAGACAAGCATATTAGTAAACACATTGCTGGTTGTTTTTTAAGATATGCCAAACTTTTGAAATATGTTCTTAAGACAATAAACCTTGGTCTTTCCCCGCAGTCCATGTGGACTGCCGCGTGACTGCAGTTGCGACCGCTCCTCGCGTCCCCATCCATCCCCACCCCTATCCCCCTCGCGCCCAGCTGCCCCCGCCTCCTCGCGCCCCTTGTCCCCTGCTGTCCTGCTCCCCTCCCCCCCCCCCGCCCCCGCTATCCCCTTGCTTCAGCTGCTCTTGTGTCCCCTCCCACCCTACCCTCGCGCCCCTTGCCTCCTCCCGCCCTGCCATCCCTCCCCCCGCGATCCCTCGTGCCTAGTTGTCCCCTCGCGTCTAGCTGCCCCCTTCTTCCCTATGCCTGCCCTGCCCTGCCGGCCCCTTGCCCCTTTTGAGCACCCCCCTACATATACCAAAAACGCCCCCCCCCCTCCCCCCCCCATCTCCCCACCTTTTTTTTTCCCTTGCACCCCCTCCCCCCCCCCCCCCCCCCCCCCCTTTTTCTCCAAATGCCTATAAAATCTTACTTTTGGACTCTTTATATTTCCTCATAGTTCTGTTCTACTCTTCCTTAAGCGTTAGTGATCTCTATCTTTTAGAAAAACATTTTTTTTGGCTTTTTAAAAGAATCCTTAGAGGAGTGTTGGGTTATGCATATTTTCAATGTTTTCAGGGATGATTGAGGCATACCTTAAACTAATATGTGACCCAAGCGTTGCTGCGGTGAAGAAAAGCATGGCAGTTGGATCTCTCTCTCTCTCTCTCTCTCTCTCTCTCTCTCTCTCTCATGTGTGAGGAGAGTGGAATTGTAGTCCTTGGAATCACTTTAAGAAGAAAACCCATGTACACTTGTTACCTTGAGCACCTAACTGCTACTACCAAGTGCTCCCATGGCAGCATGCAGTGCTTGTCTCCTGTTCGTCACCACTTCACAATCAAGTTACTATTGTTGAACATCGCGGCACCATTGCTTGGCCTATCATACCTATGTGTGATCACCAGTGACCCACCTCACTCTTTCTCTTTCTCTTTCTTTCTCTCTCTCTCTCTCTTTGTGTGTGTGTGTGTTACACATACAGTGATGGTGACACACACACACATACACAAAGTGAGTGTGAACGTGAGTATACACACACACGCAAGCTGTCAAGCACATAATTTTGGCTATATAGTCTGTTCGTTGTTGAAAAAGGTTGGATTTGTGCAGTCTATTGGGTCTCTCTCTCTCTCTCTCTCTCTCTCTCTCACACACACACACACACACACACACACACACACACACACATGTGTGTGTGTGTGTCAAACACACGATCATGACTATTGCATGTCATTGGGAAAGAATGGAGTTGCGTAGAATTTGAACCACTTCATGCAATTTTTGAAGGCTCTTTAATGTGTCTACGAAAAGGAGGATGACCCAGTAGGGACTCAACATCAGAATTTTGGCATTGATACAACATGCCATGCAATTCAACCAGAAGGCAATGCTTGGAGGCCCTCTCCTTCCTCTAATTTTTCAAGCTCCATTATAATGGACTATTGAATAATAGAGAAAATATCCCATCTACAAATTTTCTCAACTATATCTAATGCACCTTACCCCTGCCACGTGAAATAAGGAAAGGTCTTGGACTAGGGGGGGGGGGGGGGGGGGGGGGGGGGGGGGGGGGGGGGACCAAGGTAAAGAAAGAAAGAGAGTGGATTGGGCGCCAAGAAAAGGATCATCTCTCTCCCTCTCCCTCTCCCTCCATCCATAGGATGGGCCACATACTCGTAAGATTTAATTTGAAGGTTAGGACATCCATAACAATTGGAGGAAAAAACCTAGGTTTAGTATAATCCCACCCATAAATTTTTGAAATTTATCCCTTTTTTTATTTTGGTCTTAGCAGCACTCACTTCACAAAGTGAACGTCCCCATGCTCCAAAACAGACATTGATGCTTCCAATCGCACAAATCCCATGCAAGTTCAAAGCAAACGTCCTTATGAGTGCATAGGGTCGCCTGGCTACACTCAAACCCATGACCTGGGCCACGGGGGTCGAGCACTCAACCATAAATTTTAAATTAAAGGTGAGAATATCTCCAAAATTCAAAGAAACTACCAAGTTCTAAGAGCCTAAATTAAAATTTAGAGAATCCATAGAGTGCAGAGAAGTTTAATGCAAAAACCTTCAAATATAGTGAATTTGCCCACACACACACACAATACGTGCATGAAATCCACAATAAATTTCTAGAATCCCATCACTAAATCATTGAGCTCGCTGCACTTCATTAATGTAATGTAAATGTGGAAGGCCTCCGTGCAACACTCTAGTACCTGAGCGAATTATGGTATGTTGATTCTGTTTTTGATACATAGACACACATAGAGACAATGGGTCCCTCCCTCTCTCTCTCTCTCTCTCTCTCTCTCTCTCTCTCTCTCACTCTCATACACACACACACATACATGCAAAAAAAACGCGAGCATGTGTATACAACTCATAAGCTTTGAGCACCAAGATCAGAGATCATTCACGACATGGAAGGTCCGTGCAAGCTTGCAAATCCTCGTGACTATTTGACAGCCCCTTGTTAGGTGGGATCAAGTCCATGCTCTTGGAAAGATGTGGGCCGTTTGTTTATTCTCAAGAATCAAAATATTTTGATCAACTTGAGCCTCCGCGACTTGAACCACCACCTACCACATCAGAGTCTATGACTCTCCCACTAAGCTATCGCGTGTCACTTGAAATGGAGGCGAGAACGTAAAGTGATATAGAAAAAATGACGGGGTGAGGATCACATGGTGTTTACCTAGAGATCGCTTTGGAATGGTTGGGGACACACAGTGATCACTTTTAAATAGGTGGGATCACAAGTGATCATATCTTGATTGGGATTCACATGGGGATCACTTGTTGCTAGCGGTCACTTGATGTTCACATCGAGTTTATTTGGCGGTCACTTGATGTTCACATCGAGAGCTTGCAAATCCTCGTGACTATTTGACAGCCCCTTGTTAGGTGGGATCAACGGTCCACGCTCTTGGAAATATGTGGACCGTTCGTTTATTCTCAAGAATCAAAAGATTTTGATCAAGTTGATCCTCCGCGACTTGAACCACCACCTACCACATCAGAGTCTATGACTCTCCCACTAAGCTATCGCACGTCACTTGAAATGGAGGTGAGAACGTAAAGTGATATAGAAAAAATGACGGGGTGAGGATCACATGGTGTTACCTAGAGATCGCTTTGGAATGGTTGGGGCCACACAGTGATCACTTTTAAATAGGTGGGATCACAAGGTGATCATATCTCGATTGGGATTCACACGGGGATCACTTGTTGCTAGCGGTCACTTAACGTTCACATCGATTTTATTTGGGGTTCACTTTAATTGTGATCACATGGTGATCACTTGGGGATTAATCAGTCATCAGATGGCACGAAACCTATCCATCCACCCCCAATTTATAGGGACAATGGATCCCACCTGACAGAGGGGGTGTCAAATAATCATGAGGCTTACAAAGGAAGAATCATTGGGCGATACATGGAGGGGAGTTCTTTCTGTCCTTCAAAATGCAAAGTAAAGCCACCTTTCAAATGGCTTTTAAAAACAAAAGTAGTGAGTGGTCATTTTTCAAATTTCATTTCAGAGTTAGAGTAAAACTACATGGCCTCCCAAAGACTCTAAGTATATTCAAAAGACTCTAAGTATTATGAATATAGATAGAGTACTTTTTGACAACTTTTTGATTGTACATGCCAAACTCAGAAGTCTTGTGTTTTTATTTTCTACCATGTTAGTACTTACCTTTCACTTTTGCATTTTAAATTAAATGTTTTTAAAGGTTTTCTTTGAAATGATGCAGTGGATGACACATGGAGGGTCTCTCTTTCCTTGAAAAATTTAAGTTTCTTCATATATAGTATAGATATATGTTATTTCAATTTTAAAATAGTACATGATTTTTTTTTATTTCACCCTCATTTAATATCAAAACATGTCTTTACTTTTCGTGCATTCTAAAAGAAGCCTTAGAGGAGTGTTGGGTCAACCATACTTTCAATGTTTTCAATGATGATTGAGACAAATGTTATTTCAACTTTAAAATAGTACATAGATCTTTTTATTTCACCCTTCATTTCACATCCAGACATGTTTTACTTTTCTTGCATTCTATTGTTTTAGAAGGTTAAACTAAGCTTCACCTTGCATAATTCTAGTAAATTATACACACACACACACATTGATGACTTCTTTTTATTTCACATTTCATTCAAAGTCTCACATGGCTTAACTTTTCTTGCATTCTATAAATTAATTTTAATCAATATTCGAGAAAATCTCTTTTATTAAGAGACCATTGGTCGAATTTCTTCCTCATCACAAAAAAGCGAGCCGAAAATACTAGCATAAATTTATAAGATTTTTAAACTATTTTCTCATATATTTCACCGTTTTTCTTCCCTTTACCATGGTTTGCAACTAGCTAGTTTCGATTTTCAACCGGCTTAAGGCTAAGCTGAGGCAATCCTTTCTCGAACACCGATTCTAGTTAAACTCAACCTTAATGACTTTCACACTCTCTTATATTTTTAGAAAGCCACCGTCACCCTTTCACTTGTTTTATCCTTCGTTTATATCTTTCCAAACCTTCTACTCCCACTCTCTTTTATTTCATTTCTCTTAGAACTTATTCCCACACCTTCAAACCTCTCATATTACTTTCACCTTTCATCATTTCTCTTAAACCTTCTTCTCACACCTTCAAACCTCTCATATTACTTTCACCTTTTATTAGTTCTTTGAAAGTCCATAAGCACCCTAATTAACAAACAAGATGCCAATTTTAAGAAGAAAACAGTCCAAAGACATGGATCGCCAAGAAGAGATGACGATTCAAATCACCCAAAAAGAAAATCCTCTTTACACCACTCAAGAGAGCGGTTATGTGGTTGGAGCGTCCGTTTTGACGATGATGCAAGTGCCTTCTTCGATGAGTGCAGTCACGTCGACGACCATCCTTGCGAAAAACATGGATAATGATCCTCTTACCAATTTCTTTGGATCCATGGTTGATAGCCACATCTCATCGGGTTGGATTGATGCACATGTTGTGCCATACAATCACTTGTTGCCTCGCATCTCCCTTTGCCGTCTTTTGGCCAACCAGGCCATTAGAATGAATGATGATTGTGTGACTGAACTAATGACCTCTATAGCCAAAGAGGTTACCGAACCCAAGATGGCTTGTTTTATTGTGTTTGAAGCTTTTCTCAGACAAGATCCCGTACCATTTGATAGGCGTGGCACTTACGTGAGAGAGTAGTGATGTCGGCCACATATGAACAAATTAGAGACATCCCTGAGCTCTCTCACATGGAGGAAAAAATGTTTATTGTTTGGGACGGCAACCACCGGCTCCATGCGTGGAAAGATTGGGCATTGCGGAAGCAGTTGGATGAATTCTCTACACCAAAGGTTGAATGTACGATTGTAAAACGCGACCTTCCAAAGATGGTTGAATTTCTTTTGGTGCTCGACATGATCACCAAGTAAGTTTCTTCACACTTCCATTGGTGCACTTGATATTATCAATTGTTAATATAATGTTTCATTTAAAATTAGGGTGACACAAGTCCATGTGCCACACTGCACTGCGCATGACATATTTATGATGCAAAAATTAGCGCTTGCGGACCCACATTCCTTATTGGACAAATTCAATGAAGAAGATAGGGAAAAAGCTTATAAGGCACTTTGTGGACGGCAATGAATCGTTGAAAATAGCTTAGACTACCTATGTCTTTGCTAGTGTAACTACTTTGGAAGATAATTGTAAATTTATAATACACATGTATTAGGTAAGCTAACATTTCATTAAATTTTGGGTTTGACACAGTTTCGGCTCACTCTGATGTACAAATGACAGAAATCTTAAGTGTTGGGGTAGACCTGACACAGTTTCAGCTCACTCTGACGCACAAATGATAGAAATATTAAGTGTTGGGGTAGATCCAGTACATCTTGCAGTACTTTGCTGATGTATGCCATCTACAAAAGGCTATCATGAATCCAAATATTTCTTATGAGTGAGTTTATGACACTTTGGCTCCCAGTTTGAAGCTGGCAAGCACTCTCTCAATCTTCTTTTTCATGGTATTTATGTATTGCAGGAGCCTTTGAGTGATCCAACATTTGATTAGATCTCTCTCGCACACTCCGAAAAAATGGAGCCTGATCAGCGGCTTGGAGGGGTGCGACTTGTGAGGGCAGACCTTCCCACACATTACAAACTTGATTCCGGTATTGGTGGCATACCCGATGGAATGCTTTCTCTGTCGAGCCCATTTCTAGTGTGTTCACCTTGGCTGGAGATTTTTTACTATCGGATGGTGCAATAGTCATGGCGTGTCGGGTAGACTACTTGGCATTAAACTATTCCGCTAATGTGCCATTAAGGTGTATGCTAATGTTTGTGATTTTGTAAACAAGTGGTTGTTTGTTAGCACAGCAAGTTAACGCGGACACCATTTTTCAGAGTTCTCCTTGTAAAACAATTATTATTTTGATAAATTGGGAATATTGTAACTCCTATTTTCTTGGTAAACTTTGTAATTAATGAGCCGGGGCTACAAGCTTCCAGATTGTATCAGCCAGTCAATTCCCAGCTTTGGTAGAACTCCCGATTATTACTTTTGACCACTCAAAAACCTTGGCTAAGGTATAAAAGCCAATTTTTGTAAGGTTTTAATAAGTTTTTTTGGATAAGAAATACACAGCATGAGCTAACGGCGCTCACTTCTCTCCTTCTCGCGCTTCCTACTCCCTCTCCAGTTGTCACATTGCGAATGTGTTTGTTGCATTGCAACCGCATTGACGTAAGCCATTCACAGTATTTCGTAGCTTTTGGCATTGCCGACCCGCGGCCTAATTTCATCATAACTAGGAATTTACACTTTTAAAATGAAAACTAAGCATAGGCGGGGTATTGGGGCATCATTGCTAAGCATTTAGATGCATTCTAGGTCGAAAACGACTATGTCAAAAATCCACTGCTATTAATAATCGTGATTTTTGAAACTTGACCTAAAGTGGGGTTTGAGGCCACAGGCATGTGTGCTTAGGTCTTATAAACTTGTCCTAGAAGTTTCGTTACATTTGGATGTCATTGATGGTGTAACGGATGTGATTTGCTTGCCGATGAACGATTGGCTTTTGGTGATTTCAGTCACTTGAGTGTAGCTTGAGTTAGATGCGAGTTGTTAGTTATTTTTCGAGAGATTGACAACCTCTTGTAGCCTCTATGTACTAGTCGAGTCAGCTTCGTCCCATGGTTTGACAAATCAATCGTGGTTCTCGCTAATACTGCAATAAGATAGGATGGTGAAGTTAGACATGCGTCCCACATTTGGCGCCGTTCCCGAGAAATGAAGAGACCTAAACTAGGAAAAAACACAAGCATCTTGTGCAAATTTCCTTTAACTTCCTCTAGGGTCGCGTAGAGTTCAAAACTTTCTTTTAGAAACCGCATAGCTTAAGATTGTCGACTTTTGCTGTGTAGAGGTAGCTTGGACGTAATCGTACTTACCGAGTGCCTTTAGGATTGTAGGATTGTAGATTTAGATTAGGATTTGGAGAATGATTGAAAGATGAGACAAGTCTTAAGATCAATACGCAAGAAACCATAAAAAACACAAGAAAACGAGTGTTTCTGGACACTTCCACAACCCCATTGCATGACAAACTAGGAGTAGGGTAAGTAGGATCCGAGGTGGATTTTAGAATGTTGCTCTCTCTAAAAGAATCAAGTGTGAGTTGTTATGTAAAGTTGCAGAATTTCAGGTCTACGGCTAGAAATAGCTTGAAAAGACTCGAATTCACTCAATTCGACTGGAGAGTAAGCCTAAGAGTTGTCCGAACCAGCGGGTAAGCTCAAAGACACTTCGAGGTAAAAATTTCAAGAAGTTGGCCAAAACTCAGATTATTTACTTTTTCTTTACATTTTAGGCTAAATTAAGTTTTGACTTGATTTATAGGCTTAAAAAACATCATAAAAAGATTGTCTTTGAGAAAATTGCAAAAAAGTGCTCATTTCAAGCCTCAAGTAAATAATCGCGATTATTAAATTTTTGCTCTAAATTGGCCAAGATTCATACCATTGACTCATTGCATGTGTACAAACAACTTTTGTAAAGGCCCAAGAGATTTGGATCACTAAATTGATAAAAAACTGGGTAAAAAGTTTACTGACTTTTTGAATCTTGAGGATAAATTACGAAAAATTTATCCAAACTTGTTGAAAACTGATCCATAGGCTTATATTGATGTGATAAACATGTGTACATGCTTAGTTGACCAAAAACTTGCAAAATTAGCAAAAATAAATAATCACGATTATTTACATCTGCCATGTTTTTGAACTTTTTTGACCAAGTTGGCATACCACTAGCTTTACCATGTTGTAATAAGCCCACAAACCAAATTTGGTAATATTTGAATCACTGGAGTGAGAATTGTGACTAAAATTGCAAAGTTAGTTTGCGGACAGATAATTGATGACAATTTGACAAAAAATTGTCCAAACTTGATAAAAATTGGTTAGTGACCTTATCATAAGGTGCTTCATAGATCTGTGTCAAAGTTGGGGTAAAATTTTTTAAAAATGATCAAAAGTAAATAATCGCGATCATTTACTTCTGCTTCAAAACATGGTGATTTTGCAAATTTGAGTATACCACAAGGTCAAGCACATCAAGTAGACCCCACAAATCAATTTTGGTGAAATTTGGACCACAAAAGTGAGACTTAAGCCAGATTCTCGAAATCAGAGTCTACGGACACAGAACAGTGGGTAAACTTGATCAAATTTTGTCCAAACTTGTCCAAGGGCTCTAACAAGTTGTATACTTGCCAAAACAATCCAAAAAGTACAAAAACTTGACAAAAGGAAATAATCGATTATTTACTTATGCTATCCAGAGACTTCAATTTTGACTTTTGGACTTATACAATGTTAGACCAGCATAAAATAAGGCCATAGGGCAATTTTGGGTTCAATCGGATCAAAATTGGTACAGATACACTCATTTTACAGGTTACAGATTAGACCTTTAATTTTGGTAAGCTGAATCTGAAAGTCAAAATTTTGACTTCCATAGCACGATTTGAAGTGATATACAGAGACCAATCATGAGAGTTCTCAAGAGCTCTACTGTCCTTATAGAAAAATAGCTAATTTGATTAATTTTGTACAAGAATCAAGTTGCAGACAAGGAATGAGTGGCTTGACAGAAAGTTGCAATTGAATCGAGTGGAAATTGACGACAAGTCAATCCAAGGTGAGTACTCTATCCAGGGCTTCATAAGTCTATATGAAGCTTAGATCCGGTCGTGTAATAGGAAATCAAGACCTATTTGGAGAAAACACCAGTAGAGTATCCACTGAAGAAAGCGTAAATCAAGGCAACTCCTTGCACATAATTCCTGAAGAAGACTCAGACACTTTTCAGATTCAACATCCGAAATGTCTTCTTACTCGACTCACTTGAAAATCGGAACGACAATGCGCTATAAGCATATAATCTCTTTTTACAAGACAAACTATCATGGAGCCCAGGTTTACTTGGATCCTAACAAAAAGTATGCTATTCGCATTGATGACCATGATATTGAGTTCGAAGAAGAGATTAGGGCAAACAAACAAGGAAAATATACATAGATCGAAACAGAACTCAATATGTACAAGTTGAAAATCCTGATGTGGTAGACAAATGGGGATTAGAAGTAAACACTATAATCCCATATATGTCAGCAAAAGAAGGACCACCAACTTTGGAATTCCAGGGATACGATCAAGTAGACTTGAAGCCTTTGAAACGGCTTAGTACAGATAATCCTAGGATCGGAGTCTATCATTGGGAAGATAGAAATATAAAGGATCTTTTGTGGACTTCTCATGCTAGACGGGGATAATTTACGGCCATGAAGATCATCTATATCTTCAAGATCAAAGATAAGGGATCTGCGGATCTACCAACTTACCTGTTTAGTGATTTTTATAACAACAACTTTGTTATGATGACTCTTGAGGAGGTAGAACAAACCAAATACCAGGGGTATTCCATACAGGATTGGATATTGGGTCAAAGACCAGAAACCACTCCAAGAGACAAACATCGTGAGAGATCATCTGAGTTTAATGTGAAGAAACCAGAAACCACCTCATCACGTAGAAAACTGAGTGACACTAAGGCCAGTCCAGGGCTACATGAGTCACTATTTTCGACAGACTGGTTTGAAGGACTCGGAACAGGACCAACTCCCAGAAGACCTGGAGTTGAACCAAACAGACGTGTCAGACCAGCTGATTTTCAAAAATGGGTCAGAAAATACAGTGGATCAGGGGATCCATATGACCACTTAGCAAGCTTTAAGCAAGTGCTAAGAGCAGAGCGTATATTTGATTTCCATACTCAATTCGAGGGGTTTGGCATGACGTTAGAAGGAAAAGCTTTGACATGGTTCCAAAACATTCCACCAAGGTCGATCATGGACTTGAACACATTAGCTCAAGGATTTGTAGCTGCTTGTTCTAAAACGGGGGTTAAACATAATATGATAGCTCAAATCTACAGCTTTAAACAGAAACATGGTGAGTCTGTTAGGGATTGTGCAACTCGAATGAAACAATACATTGCCAGATGCCCAGAGATGGAGATACCTGCAGAAGAACGACTTGTATCATTGTTTCTGGAGGGACTGCTAAACAAAGAACTTCATGCGATACTCTATAGTAAAAAGCATACAACCCTAGAGGTGTGTGTGTCTGATGCTATTGACCTAGGAGACAATTGTGAGATCTTCAATGAAGAGGATGTCCCTAAGGATAACCAAAGCGAGAAGACATCATCCACAAAACCAGCACAAGTGGGAACGACTGCTGTGGCACCACTCTCAGCCATCGAAGATATGCTAAAAAAGATGAATGACATGATGAAAAATATGCAAAAAGAACCTATGAGAGGACCAGGACAAGGGATACCTCCACATGGACAACTAATTAGGCCACAAAAATGGTGTGCAATCGAGGATAAATGGACCAACCATGAGACCCACGAGTGCTACTTCAGACCAAAGTATGATGGGAATGTTCAGTACGTGCCCATGAGGCCCCAGGGACAACCCATGTACAGATATCAGCCTAATATGGCCCAAGCTCAAATACCACCAATGGGTATGGAAAGACCTCAACCTGTGTTGGGACAACAACCTCCATATCCAGGACATAATGTGGTGCCTGTAAAGTACATGCACTCAGAAGGAGTCATAGATGAACAAGCATTAGTGCCTGTTACACCCTATGCAGAGCCTAGTCCATCTACAGTAATGGTAGAGGGAGAATGGTATAGTCTACATCCACCACCAATGGAAGAAACCATGAATTATGCTCCACGAGATCTCACACCAATGTATTATGTAGCTAATCAAGGTGTCAGACCTCCCATGGGAAGACCCATGATGAAGCCCAGAACAGGAAACTGTCATAACTGTGGTGTTGATGACCATTGGAAGAACGAATGTCCAGAGCCTGACAAAAACCTCAAACCAATTGAAGCCTATTGCATACAATGTTGCAGAAAGGGAGGACACTTTCTGGAAGATTGTCATAAGAATCCTTTGAACAAGGGAAAAACTGTAGTAAACGTAGTCCAAGTGATGCCTAGTAGCTCATCAGAGAGCGAACCGATTGTTCCAATCAAGGTAATCACTAGAGCCCAGGCAAAGAAAAAGAAACACAATTCCTCTGATGATTCGGAGAACACGAAAGTTTCTTCTCAAAGAATCAAAAGGAGCAGAAGCAAAAGATATGAGATGAGAAAACAAAAACAACGGGTTGAAAACGAAGAGAAAGCAAAAATTCTAGCCCAGGACAAGTTGAAAGAAACTGGTAGTGAATTCAAGGAAACAACCGTGAAATCTGGAGGATCCATTCTGGTTGATAAAATCTTTGAGCCTATCAATGCTGCCTTGGAAGCCTACCAAGCAGGACTTAAAGCAGGCCAAAACATGGAAAACAAATAGAAAAACTATCCATCTCCAGACATGGAAGAAACTAAGCTGGAAGCTTATCAAAACTTGGTAAGAATCACACAAGAAATATTGGATAAACAAAAACCCAAGCTTGAAAGTATTGCAAAACCGGAAGAGCTTGTAGTAGAAGAAACGAAAGCAAAATCCGATGTGGTGGCAGAACCCCACCTTGAAACAAATGAACCAAAGCTTATAGTGCCAGACAACGAAGATGCCTTAGATGGAATTCCATTCGTAGAGGAAGACTGGCCAGGACACTTATGGGAAAAAGTAAGAGAGATCAATGATCAGCCCCTATAGAGGAAGTTTGGTTAGATAACCTACCATCTTATATGAACATGGATTTACAATCCTTGTATGGGATTGCGGATTGGAGGCTTCAGGAATATCTAAACCAATGACATTAAAGACATTACCTTCTTACTTGGGAGATAATGAAGATGAATCCATCATTTGCAAGACCACTCAAGTAAAAAGCGCCAAACAGACCCTAGAAGTAGAAAACATTCATTCAATCATGTCTACACCTATCCAATGCACTCTTACTTTGGGAGAACTATTGAAACTCAGGCCATACTTATGGAACGATTTACAGAAAACCCTAGAGAAGGTGGGGATAATGGGGTTAATCTCTAAGAATTTGGGAAAATTGAAAAATGAAATGGAAAACAAAGAGATTCGATCAGTTCCTATGAACAAGGTCAGAGAATATTATGAAGGGAAAGAAGGAAACACTACCCTCCCAGTGAAATATAATGACATTGAACCTTGGAAATACTAGATAGTGGAGCTGGCATAGCCATAGCCACTAAAGCAGTATGGGAATCCTAGGGACAGCTAGCCATTAGACAAACTTGAATGAAATTGCAGTTGGCTGAAGGACACATTGAGAGACCACTAGGGCTACTAGAAAAAGTGATAGTCAACTCCTGTGGAATTGAATATCAACACACTTTTGCCATAGTAGACTTTAGAAAAAAACTCAACTATGAAATCATATTGGGAAGACCTTTCATGCGACAGGTACATCTTATCCAAGATTGGGGAAACGACTATTTGTACTTGAAGCAGGTGGGATCTATCACAAGAGTCAATCTAAAAGATCACACCTATAGAGGTGTCTTGAAAAACCCATCCAAGTGTTTGATTCATTCTCTTCGGCTGAAACTAAACTCCCATCTTGGTTAAACAAAGACACTCCTATTTGGATGTGCGGAGCTTCAGAAAATGGAAGCGTAAGACGAGAGGAATGTATCCTAGAAAGAGACTGTACAGACAAAGCCTACATACCTTAACCCTTTCCAGAGCATTTATTTGAACCATTCGAGTGGACTCAAATTTTTAGCGACAATGGATGTATCTGTGAATATGTCTATGCCTACTCAATATTTCAATGAGGATGGCTACGACATAATTCCCATCCAAATGATGTCAGTTCTTAACATTGAAAACAAAGGACTTGATGAAAGCTCAACAAGTCTTTTCTGACCTCTATTACGATGCAACTGATGTGTTAGATAAACACTCAGCTACCTCAGAAGATTCGGGGTCAGAAAAAGAGCATACGAGGGCTCAGCTGCTCTTAAAGGGAGGGGAGGAAAAGTTTTTTGACTTTCCAAACTAGAAATCAAGAAGACAAAAATGGCATAGAAGAAAGAGAGACACTAAAATTGTGAAATCACGATCGATGCCATCAGTCTCCAATAAAACACAATTCCTGATGCATGCAGATAGATGCTAATGATTGTGTCAAGGACAAAATAACTGGCAGATATCCTTCAAACAGAAGCTCAAAAATTTCTCAGGCATTGAGAAAAGCAAGGAAGGGTACTCACAAAGAACATCAGGATAAAAAACCACTCATGACCAGAGTCGAGAGAAAAAAGAAATATCAAGAGTTGAAAAAAGCTCTAAAGGAGATATACACCACCGAAATGGAAACCATGGAAGAGGATGGTAAGGATGTAATGCATGTTCCATCCCATTACAAAAAGTATACTCTCCAAGATCGGAAAATCATAATCGAATAACCTGTTAGGGAACTACGAAAACAAGGCGAGTCTTATGAAGGACCTGAAAACGCTAAAAGGGTAGACTTGGGTGAACCAGGAGAAGAACCTAGACTGGCTTACATTGCAAATGACTTAACAGAAGAAGAAGAAAATATTTTGCTAAGCTTGTTAAAGGAATACCGGGATATCTTTGCTTGGTCTTACAAGGATCTCAAGGGTGTTGATCCAGAAATCTGTCAACATACTATACCCATGAGAGATGATGCGAAACCAGTAGACAGAGACCATACACTTATAACGAAACATTTGCCAGAAAGATCAAAGAAGAGATTGAAAAACTGAAGGAAGCCGAATTCATTTACGAAATTGAACACACTGATTGGGTGTCTCCAATTGTGGTAGTACCTAAAAAGAATGGGAAATTACGAGTGTGTGTTAATCTCAAAAAGTGAATGCAGCTACCATTAGAGACAACTTTGCTCTTCCGATAGCTGAGCATGTTTTAGAACGAGTGGCAGGAAAAGAAGCTTATAGCTTCTTAGATGGTTTTTCGGGATACAATCAACTTTTGGTTGATCCAAAAGATCAGCATAAAACTGCTTTTGCAATAGAATGGGGTATATTTGCCTATTGGGTTATGCCGTTTGGGTTAACTAATGCTCCAGCCACATTTCAGAGATTGATGAGCCATGCTTTCAAAGAGTATCTTCGGAAATTCTTGGAAGTATACATGGATGATCTATGCGTACATTCGTTAATCCGGGTTGATCATTTTGAACACCTCAAAAAGGTATTCGAGAAATGTAGACTTTATAGGATTTGCTTAAATCCTGAAAAGTGCACATTCATGAAAAGACAAGGAAAAATTCTTGGACATATAGTGTCTAAAAATGGCATAGCTACCGATATTGAAAAGATTCATGTCATTGCTGATTTGCCGAGACCAACAACAGTCAAGGGGGTACAAGCCTTCATAGGACATTGTGGATATTACCGACGATTCATCTACATGTACGCTATAATTGTAAAACCCATGTATAGTTTGATTATGCACTTTGAATGGACCGAGGCATGTGAAGAATCCTTCATGAAGCTTAAGCAAGCTCTCACCTCAGCTCCAATACTGAAAGCACCCGATTGGGATAAGGTATTCCACGTACATGTAGATGCTTCAAACTTTGCTATTGGTTGTATACTAGCCCAACCAGGAGATGGGAAAATTGACTTTCCTATTTCTGATGCTAGCCAACAATTGAACATGGCAGAAAAGAATTACACCACCACTGAAAGAGAAAGACTAGGAATGATCTATGCGTATGCTGTTAAAAAGTATAGACGTTACCTATTGGCCAACAAGTTTGTGTTCTTTGTGGACCACCAAGCCTTGTTATATTTGGTTAACAAACCATGTAGTACAGGGAGAATAGTGAGATGGTTTATCATTCTTCTCGAACTTGATTTCATTGTGGTTGTAAAAAAAGGCACTACACATCAACGAGCATATCATTTGTAAAGAATAGTTTCAAGGGAATCACCTAAAGGGGTAGACGATGATCTAACAGATTCCTATTTGTTCTCCGTGGAAATGATACCTAGATGGTCGGAAAACATTGTGTCATTGATGACAACAGCTCAAGTGGATTCACAACTTCCTATCACAATTGATTTAATCGAGCAATTGGCTATGTATCAATTACTAGCTGGAAGGCTATATAAAAGAAATCGAGACGGGATATTTCTTTTATGCATTAGCCCTGAAGAAAAAGACCAATACCTAAGTCAACCAGATGTTACCATAGTAGGACTTCACTTTGCGAAAAACCAAACTATGCAACGAATCTTAAGACTTGGAGTATTTTGGCCGACTATGAGGAGAGATGTTAGATCTTTTGTAAAAGATTGCCCTCAGTGTCAAAAACAACCACCCACTCCTCATGTAACATTGTTTCAAATGTCACCTGTTCCTAAGTGGAGTAATTATCTGGTTACTTACTTATTGAGCCGAACATTTCCTGAGGGAATGAGTAAACGCGGTCAAAGAGCAATTGAAACTGAAGCAAGGGACTATGCTCTTATTGGGAACCAATTGTATCGGAGAGGTAAAGATCAACATTTGCGTCTTTGTGCAAATGAACATGAGTATATTCCGATTATAGAACAAGCACATGGTGGATTAGCTGGAGGTCACTTTTCTAGTGAGACCACCGCAAGAGCAATCTTGATGGAAGGCATATGGTGGCCAACACTTTTTGCAGATGCCAAAGAATATGTTCGGAGGTGTGATGCTTGTCAACGAGCAAAAATGCCAACACGAGTAGACGACATGCCCTTAAGACCAATGATGGGGCTAGAGCCTTCGTAAAATGGGGTATAGATTTTGTTGGACCGATACAACCACTTGCTTATAGAACCCAAGCTCAATATATCATTGTAGCTGCGGACTATTTGACCAAGTGGGCTGAGGCTAAAGCGACTCAAAAGAATGATGCCAGAACCACTACTGCATTCTTATATGAGTATGTATTCACAAGGTATGGATTGCCAATAGAGATTGTCAGTGATCGGGGAACTCATTTCCTCAACGAGGTAATAGAGTATTTGCTTAATGAGTTTATGGTTATCCATAACAAATCAACTCCCTATCATCCACAAGCAAACGGACAAGCTGAGCATACGAATAACATTCTTAGCTCGGTACTGACCAAAGTGGTTAGTTTAGGAAGGATAGACTGAGAAATGAACCTCCATGCTGCTCTATGGGCTTATCGAGTTTCATTTAAAATAGTTCTAAATGCTACACCCTTTAACCTTGTTTATGGTCTTGATGCCATACTACCAATAGAGTTTCTGTTGCCGACATTAAAGGTAGCACAAACTCTTGAGTGGAATGGACATGAATTGTCAGAAAGACTTGAAGATTTGGAAAATCTAGACGAGCAAAGGCTAACTGTTGTAGCTCATATCTATGCACAAAAGTGGAAACAAAAACAATTTTTTGATTCCCACTTAATCACAAAAATCTTCAAACAAGGGGACTTAGTTCTAGTCTATTCCCTTAAGCAACACATTCCAAGTTTAAGAAAAAGGGAAACGGACCATTTATCATTGAAGATGTATCTCCAAGTGGAGTAGTAAAATTGTCCACGCTAATTGGATTAGTGGATGTCGTTTAAAGAAATACAATTTTTTACTAACCAATGAATTGCTAGAGAGAATGCATGCAACCAAACAAAGGAAGATGAAGCGACAACAGGTTATTGATGAATCCCAAGAGGAAGCTAGACTTCGGATACTCAAGCGTAAAGCTGCTCTCAAGAATCAACAGATACCGATTCCCATGAACACTTTGGAACTAGATGATCGACAATGGGAGTTACCTAAAGACGCAGTTTCAATAGATGACGACTGGTTAGATGGAATGGATCTGTGCATCAAAGTACAACTCAACAATCGTAGCACCAAAGCCTTGGTAGACACAGGAGCTAGAGTGAATGCAGTTAGTTATTCCACATATAGGAAGGCAACAAGTCAAGCATTGACCGCATGAATAATGACAATCAAAGGATGCAATAAGAATCCAACTCCAACATTGGGAGTAGTCAACTTGAACGTGATAGTACATGGATGTTCATGTCCGTATCAGTTTGTATGCTTGCCAGATGAACACATGAATGAGACAATGATTCTTGGCATTCCTTGGATGCATACATACAAAGCAGTACCAGATTGGGATATGAATCAACTAAAGCTATCACCTAAAGGAGGGCAACTCATTGTTCCTATTGCACCAAGCAAGGAGGAATGGAAAAGATGCAATCAGAAGACCATTCCACGAAGAAAATCTTCTCCATCTCCTCAACAAACAAATGCCACAAGTAGCATGCAAGGAGTCAGGCAATTTTGGGTACCAAAAGCACAGCTTAAGGATAAACCAATTCAAATCTGGGTGCCTAAAACTTCACCGAAGAAACATAAGACAGTTCCAAGGATTCGGACACGAAATCGAGCTTCTACGAGAAAGGAACCTAACATGAAAAGGGTTTGGAAGAAAAAAGAGCACTTATCTTCTCCACACACCGCAAAACCAATCAAGCAGTGGCGAGTTAAGTCTCAACAGACTCTAACACACCATGCAACACTAAGCTGACTGAGCTGCCAATGGCGAGAAAAAGCTTGAAAACAGTCTAACGTGCTACCAATAGCTCAAACAATTAGCGTGCTAAAACACCCTGATGGTACTATCAAAGAGAGAGCACATAAGCTACAAGATTTGCTCTTTGGAAGACATCAACAGCAAACCTCGACATTGGAAACCCTTGAGTTATTACTCAAGACCCAGCTCTTGCACAACATATTGAGTTAAATTGCATTGATCTTCATATCATGGTAGAGACAATCACGGCTATGCATAGACACTTGTTCAACCCATGCACGGAGTCGTCCCGGAGAATGCTATCTAGGAGGGATGGAAGGGCAGGGCATTAAGTACTAAGTAATTAAGGGCAATGTTTAAAGAGGGAGGAAACGTTCTGTGATTTTTTGCAAAATTACCTAACAATGCCCTTATAATTCATCGACAAGATTGATAATATCTTCCCGATGAGTGTAAATAGTGTATATACTATCAGAAAATCATCAAAAATAGTCATTTTTTTTGGATATTCATCATTTTTGTTGATAAGGAGGCTTAAAAATAGAGAAATCCAACAAAAAGCAATAAAGCTGTGTTTTTCAAGGGATTTTCTCAATTATTGGATTTTCACTTTACTTTTTTAGAGCATTTTGCTATTTTCTTTGATTTTTTTGAATAAAAAGGTTAAAAATTAATAATAAATAGCAAGGAAGCTCAGATGGAAAAATGGAAGACACGGTGGTGATCAGAAAGACAAGGCAGACAAGCACAAAAATTTTCAATGAAATCAGAAGCGGGAAGCCTAAATTAAGCGGCCAAGCCTACTTTTGCAAAATTCTTGCAGAATGAGCCAGAGGAATCTGATCAGGAAAATTTTTGAGTCTAACATAGATTTCACGGCCTAATAGGACTAACGGGGGAATCTGGGGAAAATTGGTTCGAGAAGTCCAGGTATAGATATCCAGGGTAGGCTAAAACCACCTCATTTCCACTTGGAGCCTTTGCAGAGAGAGTTTTTCGGCTTTTTTCGCGCGTCATTTTTGGAGCCCACAGTTGACCTTTTTTAGCGCCGTCTCAGACGAGACGTGAGGGGTAAGTTCTTTACTCATCAATGATCCATTTTGTACGGCCGATAGCTAGTCAAATGCGCTAGAGAAATCGAGCAGTGCACGAAGACCTACGACCTAAAACTGACCATAGCAGCTTGCCAGCCTGACCAAATCGGATGGGATTTGAACCATAGCATGCCCTAACATAATAGAACCTTTCCATACCATTAGATGACCATTCGACTAGGGTCAAGGGGGTCCCCAGTAGAGAAATTAGGGTTTTTGGCAATGCCAAAATTCCGACCTAACTCCACAGATGGCTTACTAATGAGGTTCATATACAATGTATATGATTGGTTTGGTGAAATCTATCAAGTAAAGCCCTTGAAAAGCAGAAAACGGCTTGAAGGTTACAAAGCATCAAATTCGACATACGAGGTCAAACTGACTCCAAATGAGCCAAAATTGGACAGGTAGCTTCACGACTACGTTACGGACAAGTCCAAAGCCTCAAAGTTGACCGACCAACCCAACAGACAGAGTAATAAAAAAAAATAGTGATTTCAGAGTCGACAGAGCACAAAGTGATGCCGACATGACCAAACTTGACCAAATTCAATTTAGGACTTGTATTAGGTGTATGAAACATGTTTAGGTCAAAATTTGTGAGAATTGTAAAGTTTTTGTCACTGTAATAAATAATCGTGATTATTTACTTTTGCATCATTTTTGCTTGGAAATTGTCAATTCACCTCACCTATCATGTGTACACACCTATTACATGCAAAAAGTCAAGTATGAGCCAAAATGACCACCCATTACTTACAAAATTGCCAAAAAACGCAAAGAAGTCCTTGCAAGCCAAAATCTGGGTTATGAACAATTTTTCTTGATCCAAAATCTGGGTTACGAAGAACTTTTCTCGATCCAAGTCACCTTATAAATTGGAGAATTTGGATATTTTGTCATCATACATCCAAAATACATGTTGTGGTAAGCCCACTAGCCAATTTTGAGTCAATTTGGATTTCAAAATCTCAAATTTCCTTTATATCTACTGTTTCAGAGTCCTAAAATAAAAATCTGGTACCATTTTCACCTATACATCCAAATGAGCCCATCTTTCCCTCAGAGCATATAATTGGCATGTATTTCAAGCCTATAAAGCTAAGTTTGCAAAAAGTTGAAATTTTTTCCCGGCTGTAAATAGTCGCGATTATTTACTTTGGTTGCAAATTTTTGTTTTGACCATACAGTTTTGTTCCTTGCATGATTTTATGCATCTTTGCTTGTTCAAAAATTGATTTGTAGCAATTTAGACCAGATTATCAGCATTTCAGTATAAAAAGACATTCCAGAGAAAAGTCCAACAAATCTACTAACTTTGCACTCTATTCACTGAACAGGAGCAATGCAAGCCACGGAGAAGGCCAAGAAGAAATTAAACCAAAAGGAGAAATTGCAATAACTGCCCTCGTATCAACTAGATCCCGAGTTGGTCAAAGCAGCAAAAGCATCCTAGCTTTCTAAAGAACAGTTGGAAGAACACCACACCACGGTCTTCACTGGCAGGTTTAAGAGTGAAGAAGGGCATCAGGTGGAGTTGTAACTCTTGCCTAGAGAGATCTATGATGTAGCTGCAAAGCCAGAAACCAAAGAGGCTAACTGCAGGTTGGGGCTCTGACATTTCTACGAACAAGAGCCTTGCAGAGTGGACTTTCAGAAAGCTTACGAGCTTGTGTCCACAATCAAAGAAGATGGAACCGCCCAAATATCAGACAACCAAGGAAACAAGGTCGAGGTTGTAATTACAAAAGAAATAGTGGCAGAGGCACTCAGACTGCCCACTGAAGGGATGACCATGCGGGCAAGAGACAAGAAGACTGCTGGCACAGAAACAGCCGTGGCTACATTCGTCGATCTCATCCACAAACAGGTGGAAGAGCCAGCCTGTCTGTACCATCAACACTTCCATTTCCTGGAAAAAAGGCCACCAAGGTACACGACACCAAATCACGCCGTGGCCACCACCTTTACACAAGTTCTGAAGTCAACAACAAGGCAACCCATGGACCACGCGCAGTATGTCTTGACAACATTGAAGGCCACCAAGAGGGAGGGTAAAATAACATACTTGGGTGTGCTAGAAGTGTTGACAATAATAGCCTATCATGCCATTGGCATGGCTGACAACCTACCGCATGCCCCGGATCAGAATACATGGATCTTGGCAGCACAACCCTCTCCAAGAGCTACAAGATTCGGAAAAAGATCATTTAAATCAGGTGATGAATCAGATGACAGCTCATCAGAGCGGTACAGCAGCGAAAGCTTTGACAACGAAGAAAAAAGACCCAGGAGGGAAGAGATGAAGAGGAAAGCTGTGGCTGCCCACCAAGAGGAGCCAGCTAAAAAACAAGCAATATTTGAAAGAGAAAAATAGGCTTACCAGCGCACTAGGAAAGCACAAGGAAAGGACCCAAAAAAGTGGATACCCACAGGCCTGAAAGGACCTCGAACAAAGCATCATAAAAGAAAAGAGGCCGAGGATCCAAAAGATCATTTAGAAAGAATGTACCAAGAGGCCAAATCCTTAAAGTTGAAAGAGACCGAAGATGCGGCAAAGAAAATGGAGGAAGCGGCTTCCCAAGAGCAAAGCCAGGCATCTCCCCGACCCACCTCACCGCCGTCGGACCAACAGGACCAGCCCATGCCTAGTCCACCACCATCACCGCCACGCCACCATACCAATGAAGAAGCCGAGATCGACAAAGAAAAAGATTCTGAATTCACCCATCAAACGGAAGCTACACAACAAGCTGACCACGCCGAACAACATGAGGAAAAAGAAGCTGAGCATAAACGAGAGCAGGGAGCCGAAGGAGCTCACAAGCCGGCAGATGAAACTGATAAAGAGATAGATACAGCAAAAGAGCATACCACTGCACATGAGAAAGAGCCCGAGTCAGAGAAGGCAGAAAGGCCAACACCTGAAGAGATGGTAAGGGTTGAGACCACACCACCTATTTCCACTCAGCCAGAAACTGCTGAGGTATCAAAGCCTCAGGATGGCCAAGGAGAAGAACAACCATCCACCTCTACAGAACCACCAACACCTACATCACAGCAAGAAGCAACAGAGGAGTCTTCCGACACATCCCAACACGCAAGACAGGAGGAGTGGCAGTCCAATGACGAAGTGATTTTACAAGTAAACGAGTATGCAAGGCAGATGCAAGTCATGACGGAGAAACTCCGCTCAGTAGCCTTCAACCCTAGTACTAAAGCCAAAGAATTAGAAATGGTTATCGATGCTCTACAAGGAGAGCTCGACGACAGGATGAGTACTATCAATGATCTCCAAAGGCAAGTACAAGAGCTAAAGACAGAAGCAGAACATCATCAGATAGCCAAGGACAAACAACAGAAAGAAATAGATATCTGATGCCTGCAAGGTGAAAGACGAGCAGCTGATAGAAGTGACAAACGAACTTCTTACCACCTCTCTGTTAGCTCAAAACATTCAAGTGCAGTTAGATATAGCCAACGCTTCTCTCCAATATTTCGAACAGAGAATCAATGATTAAGACACTTTCTTGCGGCAAATAAGAGAAAATCCAGCCGTGGCCTTGATCAAGGGAACAGATGAAGTGTACAGGGCACTTGAGAAGAAAAACAGAGATTTAGAACTGGAGTTGAAGCTTGAACAGTCACAACGTAGAGACCTAGCACTGATGCGGGTCCAGAGAGAGGAGGAGCTCCTAAAGGAGATTGCAGAACTGAAGTGAATGAATCAACTCCTCAGAGATGGAAAGACCAATACACAGGAAGAGGCCAGCACTTCATAGCTGCCCCAAATTGACATCCCCTCGGTCTTGTTTGTTGAATTTGAGACGCAGTCTACAGCAGAGCCGAGTGGTGACGAAGACTTTCAGGTCCAAATTAGAGATGAAGATACAGTGCCAATGGTCCAGTTGTCAAAGGCTGAAGAAGATGCACTGAAAGAGAAGATCACCTTAGAGGAAGATGAGCAGTGGAAGGCCACTATGGATTGGGAGTTGAGAGTTTTACACTCTGTCAACGTCACTCAACTCACTCCCAATCAAATCAACGCTCAATGGCACCAACAATCCCTGCCATACCCTCTCATCAAGGTAGAACTCTTACAGGTAAAAGAAAAGTTATACAAGGTTATGCAAGAAGATGGCGCAGATAAAGACCACCAGAAGTGGAGGCTAAGCTGGCTGAACAAGGATCCAAGATACTTGATTCTGTTCACAAGAGCACCTACGGCCTTACAGAAAGATCCAACATTCTGTCTTGTACCTAGAGTAAGGACATGGCAAGCGTATGAAGCACTGTAGAAGAAGAGGCCAACATGGCTCAATTTTCCCAGGCTGCCAGCTCCAGAGAGAAGCCAAGTGACAGAAGAATACATGGTGAAAACCCTAATAGGCACCATGACATTCTTCAAGAGTCTGCCAGATCTCTCCTGTGCAATGCTATATAAGATCTGCAAGATGCTACTCACATGCATACAGGTTTTCAATCAGCCTGAGCAGACAGGAGCCCCATGGCTCTCATTCTTGGAAGGGAACAAAGGCCTATGCTAAGATCTGAGTGGGCAACCTTCAGAAGAAATCCTTTATGGATTCTATACCAGATGCATGTTCCTACCCTCGCATAATATGCTAACCTTTGAAGAGCCATTCTACATTGGCTTCTTCACCTGGCGAACGAAGATATTTGCGTCGGTTATAAGCAACCTCACATCAAGATCTGTAGGATACTCAGCGATGGAACTGAAAAATCGAGTCACCATGCAATTTTTGCAAGTGCCAGAAAAAGAAGGCAAAATCAGATACCAGAAAGCACTAGAAGCACTGAAAGACCGCCTCACCCGCCGTCAACCCGAAGACTACTTCAGCCCATAAAGCTGTGTCAAGGGACGACACAAGCGAGGAGGGGGGGAATGTTAGCAGCAAGCTAACGCAGACACCATTTTTCGGAGTTCTCCTTGTAAAACAATTATTATTTTGATAAATCGGGAATATTGTAACTCCTATTTTCTTGGTAAACTTTGTAATTAATGAGCCAGGGCTACAAGCTTCCAGATTGTATCAGCCAGTCAATTCCCAGCTTTGGTAGAACTCGAGATTATTACTTTTGACCACTTAAAAACCTTGGCTAAGGTATAAAAGCCAATTTTTGTAAGTTTTTTATAAGTTTTTTGGATAAGAAATACACAGCATGAGCTAACAACGCTCACTTCTCTCCTTCTCGTGCTTCCTACTCCCTCTCCGATTGTCACATTGCAAATGCGTTTGTTGCATTGCAACCGCAGATAAGAACTCTACGCATTGACGTAAGCCATTCACAGTATTTCGTAGCTTTTGGCGTCGCCGACCCACGGCCTAATTTCATCATAACTAGGAATTTACACTTTTAAAATGAAAACTAAGCATAGGCGGGGTATTAGGGCATCATTGCTAAGCATTTAGATGCATTTTGGGTCGAAAATGACTAGGTCAAAAATCCACTGCTGTTAATAATCGCGATTTTGGAACTTGACCTAAAGTGGGGTTTGAGGCCATAGGAATATGTGCTTAGGTCTTATAAACTTGTCCTAGAAGTTTCGTTATGTTTGGATGTCATTTGATGCTGTAACGGATGTGATTTGCTTGCCAATGAGCGATTGGCTTTTGGTAATTTCAGTCACTTGAGTGTAGCTTGAGTTAGATACGAGTTGTTAGTTGTTTTTCGAGAGATTGACAACCTCTTGTAGCCTCTATGCACTAGTCGAGTCAACTTCATCCCATGGTTTGACAAATTAATCATGGTTCTTGCTAATACTGCAATAAGATAGGATGGCGAAGTTAGACATGCGTCCCACATTGTTGGGTACCTTCACAAAGGTTGGGGATGCAATTTTAGATAGTCTAGCAGGTTGTGGTGGCTTGGCAATGGAGTGTGAGTGTCTACAACGACATTGTATCATCATTGATCAGGACAAGAAATTGTTCTTGTCACGTATTCAACCGCAACAACAACGGCTTCCCACTAGTATAGGATCGACTCTTCATGTGGGTGAGGTATCTCGTAGAGCGCAGTCACATCCATCCCTGTCCTGTTTACGACATCACCAAGAGTCGATTGTGCCATTTTCTCCTCCTCTGTGTAGATCTCCAGTCATAGTTCCTGGTTGACCAAGCTATGGTCAACTGCTCTATCAGCCACTATTTCCCACACTACCCATGGGGCCCCCACCTGCACACGCTCCAATAGCGCAACCCCCACAAGATTTGCGGCCACCTAGAATCTAATTCCCAATATGTATTGATTACTCCATATTAACTTATTTCTATGTAATGGCACACCTAAACTTATTGGTTGGTCACACTATGTTTTAATTTTTGCTCAATCTGCTGTGTGTTGCTCTATATTGATTTTATTTTTGTAACTATGTTTATTTTTGAAGGCAATTTAATCAATGCTACTTAATCTTTCAATGTTTTTTTTGTATTTGTAATATTTAAAGTGAAAATATTGCGAAGGACATGGTGTGAATGACCCTTGAAGTAAAGAAACTTGGGGATTTTTATAATTAGCCAGAAGAACACAATGTTTCATTCATTCATTCGTGCGCAAGTCTCTCCACGGAGTATCTATTTTCTAAAGTTATTCCTTGAGTTTTCTCTCATTCACATATTTACCATGCATTGGGGATATCGTGGACAATGCGAATAGCATGGTCAATCCCCTCCCGTGTTGACCCCATCAACAATGCGCACGTGACTTATATTCTTAATAGTGTATATGCTATGAATGCAGTATGCACAGCATAGACTGCACACAACTACATAGACTCTCTCTGTGCAGTCGATGAGGCCACAAGATCTATATTCAACGCCATGCAAAACCTTGATTTCAATTCACATCCAATCGAAGGGGATATCAATCAAGTTGCGGCACTAGCCAACAATGCAAGTATGATTTGGGAGGAACATGGTTTTTGCACCGCACAACAGTGTGCATCCTTCTAACGACATGTGGAGGCTTGGGTAGAAGTATGGATGGCATACATTTTTGGGCATGGAATAACCAATGTATCCAACAATAACAATAACAACAACAACAACAACAACAACAAGAAGATATCACCTTTCCTCGCTAATGTTGGAGAAATAAGGCCTTGATACCATATTAGCATATCATATCATTTTTCTCTCCATATCTATCTTATTATAGTTATTGTTTTAAGTTGAGTACTTTAATCCCTTTTAATAACAGTTTGTGGTGTTTTTATTGCAGTCTTTAAATGTTGTTCAAAATCGATTTTCATTATTATGGGGTGTAAACCGTTGAAATTAATTTGTTGCATGTGTATGAGTGCTCACAAGTGTGAAAAAATGGAAGGACACTTGTCAAGTTGGTGGTTTATCTTGTTGCCCAACATATGTCACAACATTTGAGAAGACAAGTTGCATGTTTGAGTGAGAGGATATTGACAGAGAGAGAATTATAAATTATGAATGTTTGATAGAGAGAGAGAGAGAGAGAGAGATGACGATGGAGAAGAAGAAGCTTGGGTGGTATAGTGATAGAACTATTTACCGCTTTTTTTTAAAACACACATACAACCATTGTCAAAGCACACACATATTTGTGTGTATGTGTGTGTGTGTGTGTGTGTGTGTGTGTGTGTGTGTGTGTGTGTGAGAGAGAGAGAGAGAGAGAGAGAGAGAGAGAGAGAGAGGAGATGATGGACAAGAAGAAGCTTGAGTGGTATATTGATAGAATGATTTACCATTTTTTTAACACACATACAACCATCATCAAAGCACACACACACATATGTGTGTGTGTGTGTGTGTGTGTGTGTGTGTGAGAGAGAGAGAGAGAGAGAGAGAGAGAGAGAGAGAGAGAGAGAGAGAGAGAGAGAGAGAGAGAGAGAGATGGCGATGGAGAAGAAGAAGCTTGGGTGATATAGTGATAGAACAATTTACCACTACAACCATCATCAAAGCACACACATATCTGAGAGAGAGAGAGAGAGAGAGAGAGAGAGAGAGAGAGAGAGAGAGAGAGAGAGAGAACAAAGTTGAGAAGGGAGAAAGAATCTTCTTGGAATCTTCTCATCGGATTCCAACAAAGCGCTCGCTCGCTGGAAAATGCTCGCCAAAAAATAACGTCCATGGAGAAGATAGTGGATGGCACTTTACATAAGTTGGTATCTCTTTACACTAGTGGGTGTCCTTGTCCATGGTGGTTTATTATTTTTCAAGATAGACAAGTTAAAAGGTAGTGAGAGATGGAGGGTAAAGAGTGGTAGGTAAAGAATCTTATCGCACATACTTTTTTCTAGACAATGAGTGCTAGCATAGCCGTGTGGGTTATGACATAAGTGATTATGTCATTGGTAAGATTCTTCATGCTTGAGTAAGTGATTATGTCATCTCAGCCCGTCTCTAGAACAAAATGGCTCAATCCGTCGGGTCATCAAAGATTGAGATCTTCGTTGGCTTAGGTTCGACGGCTTCTCCTTTGAATTTTTATATTTTTTATTTTTGAAGAATGTGCATCCTTTAGTCAAAGAGATATTCGTTTAGGTGAGGTTTTCAACTTTGACTTGATTGGCCACAGATGCATTGATAATATTATTCCATTTTGCTTTGGGAATAAGACCCCTTAACATATTAGCAAGGATTTTCTTGAATCCTTTGATATGTTCATACTGGTAGCCCCATTGTGCAAACCAAGATGCCCATTGTTTGAGGTGTCTGTCTTCATTGGCATTCTAAGAAGTGAGAAAACCAGGGATTGTGGAGGTCCATGCAAAGAATAAAAATTCTTCCCAATAGAAATAGCCAAATTTTTAATTCTAAGTTTAGCAACAAGGATTTCTCGTTGTGTAGAAGGGTAATTTTGTTTCGCTTGAGAAAGGGAACCACTGGTGAACCTACATATCTGTATATTTTTTCTTCAATAGCTTCTCACAAAACGCAACCCCATGCGTCAAAAGATGCGTCGCTGTAGAGGAGTTAATTTACCGGTCCTTAAAAGTTTTAGTGGAGGTAATTGGTTGTATATCATTTTGATTAATTCCACTATTTTTTTCTATTGGGGCTATTATTTTGTAGTAATGTCCTTATCCTCTTTTGTTGTTAAGGTGGCTAAATATGGGATATTCCAGTTGATTTATTTAAACACCTCAAAAATAGTTGAAGCTGAGTGACAATTTTCAGCTAGTGGTGTATTGGCAATTTTTGACAAGACATGCTCCTATAATTTTTTATATCCATTGCAGATGGTGATTCCTAGAAAATTAGCTTCTTCCTACACAAAACTATATTTTACATATGATAGAACAAAACCTGCTTTTCTTAGGAGATTGTGGAATGCCTTAAGGTGTTGAATATGCAATTCCATATTTTTTGAGTATATCAAGACTTCATCTAGATATGCTAAGCAAAAATCTTTGATTGGTCCAAAAATCATTGCTACTCTTAGCTAGCATTTTGATGGAGCATTTGCTAATCCCATCGGCATAGAAATCCATTGAAACATACCGTGAGGTCCTACAAAGGCTGTTTTATACCTATCTTTGGGATGTACCTTAAATTGCCCAAATCTACTTTCGAGATCAAATTTGAAGAATACTTTTGCACCATGGATTCATCGAATTAGATCTTTTTCAAAAGGGATTGGGAAGTTTTTTACTACCAGGAATTTGTTAAGAGCTTTATTGTCAATGACTGACCTCTTTTTGCCTCTCTTCTAGATGTTGCGATTGTTGACGTAGAAGGCTCAACATGCCTAATTTGAGTTGGAAGGTTCAATTATTCCTTTATGTAGAAGCTCGTCAAGTTCCTTTCTACAAAGATCTGTATCTTTGATAGACATACCTCCGTGTGAGGCCTTAGTAGGGTTTGCTTCAGGGATAGTTGGAAGAGTAACCATGTATTTCTCTTGATCCTAGAAAGAAAATGGGTTGTCGAAAGTTTGGGTCAGAATTTCTTCCTTGATGGCTTCAATCTTGTTTTTGTCTTTTTATTTTTCTTTGGAGAACCATTCTCTAAATCTGTTATCACAATAGTTAATAGATAGTACGGAGCTATTTATAGTGATAGCCGTTTTTTGGCTCTCCATAATTGCCATAGTAAGTTACTCCACCCTACCAAATTCACCCAAACGCTATGGCTATCCCTACCATTTCACTGTACATAGGCGTGTGTGAGTTAGGGGGCTTTTCTCATATCTTCTTAAAAACCCTCAGCTAGCTAGTCACTGGGCTAGTTGAGCCAAAAAAATAAAAAAATAAAAGTATATTATGGCCTCTTTGTGTGTAAATATTTCATTGTATATATGGCCTAGATATAGGGATTTTTTATAATTATTTTGGTATTTTATTTAAATATTTCTACTTAGGTGTGTGTTTTATTAAACCTATGTACACCTTCTTTCATCCTCTTACACCATAATTATATTTTTTGCCAATATGTACATACTCTAACCTCATATTTTTCCTTTATACAAATCACTCCCACATTTTCACCCTCACCCTCGTGAAAACAAAAAATTGATTTCTACTCATTGGTCACGTTTATTATATTATTTACTTGCATACCTTTTCCTCTTTCACCCAAAATAATTCAAAGAGGGACCATATCATATGATTCCAATATCTTTCCATATCCATAACTCCTCCATATTTTTATTATTGTTTTTACTCATTATTCTAACACCATGTGCTCATTGAGCTAAAGTCCATGAATAGTCCATACACTAGTCCCACCATGTATATATTTCTTTATTCACCAATAATCCTCCTCCATGCATGGGTCAAGGGCAACTTGGATGCTTTGTATTATAATATGACAAAGGAGGGGCTCACTCTTGGATGCATTGTACAAATTCAACAAAGGAGGGGACCACTAAAAGACTTTTGCAGGCATAAAAAAAGGCTTTTTGGTGAGAGTTTTGGCACCTATCTCCACTCCGAATTTGGAGCGGTGGTCAAAAGAGAAAATGTAGCCCACGCTCTGAATAATCACCTCAAATTTTTTCATGATTTTTGGAGCTACCAGCAGTGAGCTATGATTTTTTGAGTGGACCCCAGTCTGCCCACTTTTCTCACAAGTAGCCCTTAGTCTTCTCTCACCCTTCCACACACCTACTCACTCTTACACATCCCTCCCTCTCCTTCCCTCACTCAAACCTGCAATTTCCATGGCTTCTCCCACCCTCTTCACCATTACCCTTCTCTCTCATCCCTATAGTTCTTTTATGAACCTCTACATACATACACCCTCTCCATGTCTCTCTCTATTGCTTCTATGTTACAATTTCATTTACCTCTCCTAAAAATATCTAAAATTCAGCATCTTAACCATGATAACTTCTGCAAATTGAGGATTTTTCATCAAAAAATCCTCTTTTCATCGTGGTGGTCAACCGTGGCAGCGGCGTAAAGAAGCGAAGAAGAAGAAGAAGACCAGCGGTCATTTTTTTCACAATCTACACGAGGGTGAGTTCAAGCTTCTTCAAAGCTTCACCATCTCAATGATTCTCTTTTAATTCACCCCTCTTCCTTCATCAAATCAACTCACTCTACCCATTGTAAATGTAACATTAACTTTCTAGTGATTACTAATGACTAACATACTAACACAAAATAGCATTGACCTAACCATAAAAGACACCTCACCTCAAGACATGTGTATAGTAACACACACTCTCTCTCTCTCTCTCTCTCTCTCTCTCCTTACTTACTTTCACCTTATCTACCATCAATAATGCTCTCTTTTGAGCCCACACCCATGACTCAAGCAGACAAAGAAGGCCCGCAATGTTTTGATATTCAAAAAAATCATAATCCTGATTTGTTAGCTTGTAAATTAGGATTTCCAATAATCTTTATGAGGGGTCTCCAACCTATAAATAGACCCCTCTCCTTCTTGTAAAACAACCTCCAATATCTCACATAGCACCCCAACACTCTATGCGTGAGGAGAGACTTAGGTGTAGCAACCACTTGTGAGCTTCACTCTTGGTGTGAGAGAAGCCTTCAAGCTACACATTGTAAGTGAGAGAGCGTGAGTTCCACAAATCTCAAAACCACTATTGTATATGCTCCTTCATCATCAATAAATTGAGGTTTGGTGCATCAAAGGCGTGATTCGACGTTCAAATCTTCATCCCTCCATTTGTGCAATACGGTTTGGTGAATTCAAGGTGACTTGTGTCTTTTGAGTTTTTATCGGTTGATCTTGATTTTAGAAAGTGTTTTAGTGTGTTTTTCATTGCCATTTTTTTGTCCATTGTAAGAGGGTATTGTGGTGAGAGGTCTCCCACACCCTAAGACAGTGTGTGTGTGTTTTGGCAATGTTTAGCAATCAATAAGCATTGAGTGAGTTTTGTACAAGTTCTATGATAGCATCATAACGAACCATCTCCATTTGCAAGTCACAAATAAGGTATTACGCAAGATCCTTTCCTCTCTCTCTTCCCTTTGCTCTAGCTCTCTCTGGTCCATTTCATGTGTGTCTTGGTGTGAGGTTGCTTGTGTGTGTTGTGTTGTGCATCTTCTTGGTTGTGCCAAAATCTCTCTTGCGTCCTAGTTCGCATACCATAACTAGGTGGTGCCCCTATCTTGTTTGGGTTTGGCTGTGGGTTTGTTGTTGTGTTGTGCTTGTGGTTGCCCCAGCCCCAATTGAGCAGCACGGGAGCCTTGAGGGGTGTTTAGAGGTCGCCTCGCTTGTTGCCCGCCCCGGACCGCCTCAATAGCATAGCTGGCTTTTTTCTTAATAGGGATACTATATATTTTTCTAATATATGAAAAAGTAAAAGTACTTTTTGAAAATATGCTAGGGGATAATTTTGATATAGGTTAAAAACTATTACTATAACATAACACATACTATTAGAATGTAAGGATAATGGAGTTTAGCAATATCTAGTTGTATCCATGTATATACAAATTCTATGATGATAGCTTTGGAGCCATCACTGTAGATGACTTGTATGGCTTCTGGATATTGTTGGATCATTGTTTGTGAATATAGGGCTTTCTTTGCAAAATTGTCTCTTGCTCTTGTATTCATAATCAGTGCATCTATTACAATAGGTTGGAAGCATTTCGATTTGATTAGTAACCCTACTATAGGAATTGCCACATTATTGGCATTTACTACTTTTCTTTTATTAGCCATATTGATTTCTGTGCTTTTAATAAATGTTGTTGGTAACTTTTTGGATTCTCATTGGGTGGTTGATCTTTTTGTTGTTCAGACATATCTATTGATTCTTTTGCTGGCCGATCCTTGTTGACCGCTAGGTCAACAACACGACATAACTCGACAAAGCCTTATTCTCCGAGAGTTATGGATGCTCAAGATTATGGTTATAGAAAATTGTAATAAGTAGGTAGTCTAGTTGCAGAATCCAGGGTGCAATGGCACTTCCAGATTGTAAATACCAAGCCATTTGACCCCTCAAACTCTATTTTTGGTTAACCTAAGGTAGCCTTAGTATATAAGGTACCTAGGTCACTTTTGTAATCTAAGCTTTAATTTGCCTTTGCTTGTGTGTGAGAGAGGAAGAAAGAGAGCGTGAGATTCATCCTGGAGCTACTCCCCGCTCGTTCATCACCTCGGCAAGAGCTATGCAACAACGCCAAGCACTACTCATAGAACAGAGCGAACTTGCTCACGCATCTACGAGCTATTTGTGGCTGTAAGTATATCATACGATGTAAGTTTTTTGCGTACCAGTAGTCATTAAAATCATGGCGACATAAGCTACGCATAGGTACTCATAGATTTCAATTTTGAGCATTTCAGAATTTTGCTCTATCTTTATACGCGTTTTTTATAGATGGGTCTAGAGCAAGGGTTTTGAGTGTAGATACTTTGGGACAGGTGTATCCTAGTGAGGGGATGGTGTTTCTTAAGTTTTGTATGATTTGGCATGATCTGATGGGTTTCCGTCTGTTGTGTTTATGTGGGTAGGTGGTGTAGTTGAGAGTAGAGTGAGATTCTAGGTTGGGTTTAGTTGGCCTCCTGGAGTGTTTTATGTGTAGGATGGTCTCAGCCTGACAAGCTAAAGAGATTTCCTCCGTGTGCCTATCATGTCATTTTGTGTCCTCAATTGACATTATGTTGATCTATGTTGTGTTGCATACACTTTATAGGTGGTATGATTCTCTCGCAACGTTGACGCCGCTGTCGGGGATACAAGGACTTAGGTAGGTATTCCTACCAACACTCGTGTGATGATTGCTTGATTTAGTTTTGGCTAAAGAAAACATTTTTCTTAAGTGGATCCGGAAGAGATTATTCCACAATCAAGTGGATAGCCAGGAAGGAAGCGTGTGTTTTGCCGAGGGTCTGTTAAGCCAAGGGAATTTTGGATGTTTTACCTTAGTGAAATTTGGAATATCAACTTTTGTACTTTTGGGATTCCAAGGGGTGTTCTTGGGAAAGGGCGTTGCCCATTAGTATTCTCGAACTATGTAACTGTCGATCAGTGTCTTTTTGAGAATGTGAAGGCGGAAGTTATGGCGAAATTAGTCTGTTTCTGTGTTCTATTCTAGTTCCATTCTGATTCCTGTGTTTGTCTGTTCTAAATGTCGGTGCCTATAACACTTGGCAATCACGGTGTAGGTGTGATGTAGCATGGACGAATTCGAGTTTCTCTTGTAGGAGCGAGTGCTGAAGCGGTGAAAGGTTTAGTTGAATGGAGGGAAGACGTTTAGAATAGTGTGAGTTGGTATGGGTGTTTGGATGCACTCTGGAGGAAGCAGAAGAGGATATTCCCGTATTGGACAAGGTCAGTTGCTAGGCGGTTTCGGCAGTTTTATGGGCGAGATGGTCAGAGTTCGGAATTGCAGGGAAGTTTGGATTATAGTGGGATGCACTGAGTTTCTATAGGAGAGGATTCTGATGATACTGTGGAAGATTTGGATGGTGCAAAGGATTATTTAAGTGATAGGTGGGAAGAAGAAGTAGAGAATGAAGAACTGGATATATTTCCGCGACTGTTGGCGGTTGCAGTTTTTCAGCATGCATTAGTGGCGAGAAGGAGATTGATTTTTGATCCGTTGGGAAGTACCAGTGCAGGAAATCTTGTACAACCACGTGGACTTATAAATATGGCGGCGGCTAGGCAAGATATGCGCGTCAAATTCTGGACCTTTTCGGGAAAGTCGAAGGAATCCCCGATTGCCACATATCTCAATACGAGACAAGATGGCAGGCCAGAGGATTTTTCGGAGTGTACGATGCCCAGGCCAAGATGCGCCAGTTTGAGGCTACATTGGATGGGAAGGCGCGCAAGAAAAGGCTTTTCAGATTATCAAAAAGATGTTGGTAGTTTCACCTATACTTCAACCACCAAATTGGGAATTGCCGTTTCATGTGTATGTAGATGCTTCCGACATGGCATTAGCAGCTATTTTAATGCAGGAGAAGATCAAGGGATGGTTTCGACCAGTTTATCATTCTAGTAGAATGTTGAGAGCACCGGAGAAGAATTACACAGTTACAGAAAGGGAAGCTCTTGGAATGATTTTTTCTTTGGAAAAATTCCGACATTATCTGTTGGGGAATAAAGTGGTTTTCCATGTGGATCATTAGGCTTTATTGTTTCTGGTAAAGAAGCCAAAATTGGAAGGCAAATTAGCAAGGTGGATGCTCATGTTGCAAGAATTTGATTATATAGTTGTCCATACTCCAAGAACTCAGCATGCAGTGGCGGATTACCTCAGCAGATTGGAACATAAGGAGGAATTACCAGGAGTATCGGATAAATTTCCTGATGCGGATTTGTTCCGTGTGGAAGGACAATTTTTTGATAATTGGTATGGTTAGATGGTTCAGTTTCTGGTGGATGGAGTTTTACCTTCGACAATGACTCCGGATCAGAGGAAGAAGTTTGCGTTGAGGAGCAGACCATTTTTTATTATAGCTGGAGCATTATATAGAAGAGGAGCAGATCAGATTATACGCCGATGCGTTCCAGATGAAGAGAAGAAAGCAGTGTTGCAGGAAGCACATTGGGGATCAGCTGGAGGACATTTCTCAGGGGAAATTACAGGTCAAAAAATTTTACAAGCTGGACTTTGGTGGCCTTTGTTATTGAAAGATGCACATAGTTTTGCCAAGGAATGTGTTCAATGTCAGAAGATGGGGCAGCCTACACAAGGGGATAGGATGCAGGATCATCCTGTCTTGCCATTGGAACCATTTCAAAAGTGGGGAATGGATTTTGTAGGCCCAATAAAACCACGGGCAAAGAGGACGGGTTCCAGATACATTCTTGTTGCAACCGATAATGCTACCAAATGGGTGGAAGCGATGGCTTTGAGAGATAATAACGCAGCAAGTGTGGCACAGTTTCTATATAAAAACATTATGACAAGATTTGGATGTCCTATTGAGTTGGTGTCGGATTAGGGAACACATTTTTTGAATTCTGTGATTTAGGAGTTGACATCCAGACATATGATTTTGCATAAGAAATCTACTCCATATCATCTGCAAGCAAATGGGCAGGTGGAAAGCTCCAATAAAGTGCTCGTGAGAATTTTGAAGAAGATTTTGTCGGAAAAAAAATCAGATTGGGATGACAAGCTGGATTCAGCACTATGGGATTTTCGGACGGCTTTTAAGGTGGTGACTGGAATGACACCTTTCAGATTGGTATTTGGAATTGAAGCTGTGGTGCCAATGGAATATGTAATTCCAAACTTGAGGTTGTCAGTTCAACATAAGTTGAGTCCGGAGGAATCAATTTCCCATAGACAGAAGGAGATGCTTAAATTGGAAGAGGATAGAATTCAGAGTGCCTATTTGATGGAAGTTGGGTAGAAGAAGAGACAAGGATGGATGTCCAGGCAGGTGAAATTCAAAAATTTTCAGGAGGGAGATTGGGTGATGTTATATAATTCTAAGTTGGGACCACATCCGGGTAAGTTGAAGCTGAGATATTTGGGACCTTATCAGATTGAATCTGAACAGGGCCAAGGAACATTTTTGTTGAAAGATGTCTTTGGAACCAAGATTTTGAAACCTGTGAACGGGTTCAGACTGAAGAAATTTTATGGAAAGGTTCCCAAGTGGATGGTCAATAAGGTTGAGGATATTGGCAATAAATTGTTAACAGTTAGTGTTTTGCGGGTTGCAGCGGAATTTTCGGAGGTAGCATTGGCAACTTGTTGTTGCAATTCAAAACTTGTAAAGGGATCTGGAATTCGGAATTTGAATGGCGGACTGGATGTTGGAATTCGAACTGTGGGATTGGAAGTCCAGAAAGAGGAAAGTCAGAGGAATGGAATTGAGCAAAAGGGTCAAGGGGTACTCACTTTAAGGCTAAAAAGTGCTGATGTGACTCATTTAAGGACGAATATTTTTTGGGTGAATCTTGCATGGCATGCCCAAATCGAGGAGAAAATTCATCATTATAAGATTAAGGTGGTGAGAAGTGTTGGAAATCACATCCAAGTGTGAGAATGTTGCAGTTCATTGACTGTTAAGTCAGAGAAGAAGGGCAAAATGTTTTCTGAAAATATCAAGGGAAATCTGATGGCGGGGATGCAGGACGATGTGTCAGAATCAATGCCGAACACCAGGTCGATGAAGATGGCGATGGAGGAGCTGTTCAGGGCGAGGCAGTAGGAAGATCACATCGAGGTGGAGAGTTATGAAGCTGAGTCTATCAGCGATCAGGGGAGTGTGGAGACGGCGGTAGGCAGTGTTTGACCCAAATGAGGCGGAAACCCAGGTATGGCTCAAGCGCATAGGCCTTTATGAGTTTGCATGTTTACTTTGGGACGCATGGGCAGAGAATGAGTTCGCTGAGCAGTAGTGGAACATGATTAAGGAGAGTGATGGAGTGATTACAAGGGATGTGTGCTTGACACCAAGGTTGGTGTCCAAGGTTTTCAAATTTCCATATTTACCTCTACCAGCTAAGGGGATCAGGAAGGTGACTGACTCCCAGATGAAGGGGGAATTTGGAAATCCAATTGGGACGAAGGCATACTATATGGTGCGGAATACGGGTGGAATCAGAGCCTCAAATTTGTTTTGGTATCTGGAGAAGGTATGCATTCTACAGAAGATCGCTTACATGTCTAAGGAGGCTTGTGCACCATTGTTTTAGGATGAGAGAGGCATTAAGGTTGATTGGGCAATAGTGTTGTATGATCGTATGGAGCTTACAGGCAAGAGAGATCGACGTTGGACATCGGCAGTGGGCCGAGTGGCGCCTTATTTGGCCGCAATCTTTGAGCATGTTCTGAAGGTTTCGTCAATAGCAACAGGTTTGAAGACACCGGTTGCATATGTGGTGAAGGAAGAGGGAACATTATGTGGAATGAACCTGAGGAAGTTGTTTTTGGGGTCTCCAATAGTTGAAAAAAGCAAATCACCTTTTAAAGTTTCTTGGAAGGTTTTGGAGTCTGAATCAAAGTTGAACATTTTCACCATGGAGTCAGAGTCTAAGAAGTTGGAGTCCAAAGGTAAGAAGATCACACTCTTTATGAAAGGAATGGGTGGAGCTGCGGAGAAGAGTGTTCTAGAGAGTGTGAAGGTTAAGGTAGGTAGCCGTGCCAGTTATGAGGCCAAGGGGATTTTCTCTGTGGAGGAGGCTGCTAACTGTTTGGTTGATTTGAATGAATTCCTGTAGAATCACGATGCGGTGCTTAGGGTGATGGAAAGTGAGAAGATGAAATATAAGTGTAGTGCTATTCCAGAATGGGAAATGCAGTCAGGATGCAGTTATTTCAAGAGAGGTCGGATAAGGAAAGATTGTAGGAGGAGGTTAAGAGGATTACAGTTGAGGCTATGGCAAGGAATGCTGAAGTTTTGAGTGTAGCTGAGGATTCACTCGGTGGGTAGATGGACTCCCGGGGCGGTCACTTTTTAGAATGTGTATGATATCACTTAAGAGGATTACAGCTGAGGCTATGGCAAGGAATGCTGAAGTTTTGAGTGTAGCTGAGGATTCACTCGGTGGGTAGATGGACTCCCGAGGCGGTCACTTTTTAGAATGTGTATGATATCACGTGAGTTAACCGGAGAGGATTATTAAAAGACCAAAATGTATAAAAATGTATACTTTTATGTATACATTAGAGGGGGGTGGGTTTTTTTTAAATAGGCTCACAATGTAAGTATAGTATGTATATTGGGGTATTATTAATTACCTCTTGAACGCACGTGATATAGGGATCTTTTGATAAGTGACTTCCCCGGGGATAGACTGAAGACTGCAGTGGATGAGCAATTTAAAGAATTGGGGGACAAGGTGGTTGATTTGACCATTGAAAGTGTTTTTCTGATTAATAGAATAACTCCATTGGCGGATATGGAGAAGGCAGCATTGCACAACCAGGGAATGACAGGCATCTTAGTAGCTAATTTGGATGCGGATTTCTTGAAGCAGCAAGTGCTGGAATATACGCAGGAGATGTGGAATAAAGAAACTATGCTTTGGAGGGAGCATATGGAAGTGTTGACGGATCGATTCAAGAATTGGTTTCAGCTAGCTGGAAAGGAGAGCATTAGAGGGGAGAATGAGGCATTGAAGATGGAGAATGAGAGGCTGGTTGCAGAGATGGAGGAGTTGAAGAATAAAGGCAAGGGAATTGAAGTAAGTGCAGGGAGTCTGAGTAAGTGGACAGCGGAGCTGAGCAGTGGAGTTTTGGAACTAGATCGGAATTTGGCAGGTGGAGTGGAATCGAAAGTGGAAAAGCAGGCAGAAGCAGAGGTGGAAAAGCAAGCGGATCCGGATTTTGTGCCAGAAAAGGCTTTGGAGACAGAGGCAGAAGGTGCTGCTGGGGAACAGGATACTTGATCAAGAGATTGTGGGTCCAGGTCAGCCTATGGCTCTAGCCACTGGGCTATGCCAGGTGTTAAGCCGAGGGAGTTTTGGATGTTTTACCTTAGTGGAATTTGGAATATCAACTTTTGTACTTTTGGGATTCCAAGGGGTGTTCTTGGGAAAGGGCGTTGCCCATTAGTATTCTCGAACTATGTAACTGTCGATCAGTGTCTTTTTGGGAATGTGAAGGCGGAAGTTATGGCAAAATTAGTCTGTTTCTGTGTTCTGTTCCAGTTCCATTTTGATTCCTGTGTTTGTCTGTTCTGAATGTCTGTGCCTATAACAGGGTCTATGACTAGGTAGATTTAGTTAGGATTTGTAGATTAGAGTAGCTGTTGGTGGTTGACTGATTTGTGAGTGTTTGCTAGTCTGTGTGTGGCATTGAAGCATTTTTCTACTCATAGATGCAAAACCCCATATGATTTGTAGGAGTAGCTTTAGGTAAGTGATTTGATTTTGATCTAGAGCTATTCATCACAGATTTATTTGCTAGAGTGCTTGTTTGCATCCATGATCTCTAAAAAGTCTACTTTTGAGGGAAAAATGCAATAAAAATAGTTCTATTGACATTTTTGCATGGTTGATTGGTGCTGAGTATATAATAGGGCATGTGCAAGGGTTTTGTGAACAAAAATTATACTACTGTAAACTTGTACATCATATGTGTATGATGTTTCAAGGGGCATCTGGAGACCAAATCTGAAAAATTTGACTGCACCAGAGTGTTCAAAAGGGAGGTTTTACCCTAAGTTCACATTGAGACTAGAGTTTTGACCAACTCTTGATACCCAAAAGGCAAAAGATGGAGTGTCTGAAACAAAAAATAGAAAAACTTATGATTCTGAGCATATTTTTGCACAAAGATTGGTAGAAGTGATTGAAAACTAGTGCTTGCAACTTGGCGATGCTTGTGAATGAATTTTATCCAAAAATTCATCAACCAACATCATATGCATATGATGTTTGAAGGGTGATTCTGGAAGTAATTTTGAACTTTTGACATTATACCCATCTTTTGCATGTTGTGTTGAACACATACACCAAATTTCATATTATTTGGACTTATAGATTGAAAACTTACGAGAATTTACACTTTTAGGAGATTTACTTATAAAATATGATGATTTTGAGCAATTTTGACATCCAAAATTTAATATAATCCTTCTTGTTGTACACACTAAGGGGCACCTTTGGTAGAAACATAATGGAATTCTGACCACTTGATACACATATGATGTCTTAAAGGCCAGATCTGAAGTCAAAATTTGGAACTGAGTGCACCATTGTGATCTACAGCATTTAGGAAGCATATAGGCCAAACTTCATCAAATTTGAAGCATTTTTGGGCTTGCAAAGACCAAGATAGATCTAGGCAAAGTGATTGCTTAAAGTGATCATAACTTGCTCAAAACGGGTTGAAATTCAGTTATGAAAGTTGTTGTGAGTTGCCAGTGTAGTGAGGAACCTCTGGAGTGAAATTCACTTCATTCATGACTAGCTAGATACATACGCATATGATGTCTAAAGGGCACCTTTAGAGACCAAAATTGAGATCCGAGCATACCAGGGTGTTGAGCACAAGAAGACAAGCTCACAGACTGAATTTTGTCAAAATCTGAGCATATAGACATCATATGCGTATGATGTCTGAAGACTAGATCTGACAGTCCAATTGCACTTTTGGCCAAACAGGAGGGTTGGAAATGATGTTTTAAGCTTGTTTGCAAAATTTCATGTCATTATGAGCCAAAAGACATTACACACGTATAACGTCTTAGTGGTCAGATTTGGGTCAAAACAGACATTTGAGTATACCTCAGTGTCCTAGAGCATAAAAGAAGTCCCTAGCCAAAATTTCATTGCATTTGGAGCTCATTTGAGTTGTAAAGGGCATAAGAAAAATCTGGACAGATTCATACTGGCTTGCCCAAAAATGTCCAAAATAAATTCTGAAAGTTGCTGAGAGTTGCTTGCGTGATAAGAAATCATTGGGATAAAAGTCACTTCATTTTGCCACCACAAAAGACATTATACGTGTATATTATCTCAAGTGTCAAAATAAAGGTCTAAATCACAAACTCAGACTTGCAATGGGTAGAAGACATCAAGGGGAGTCTACAGTTTAAGTTTGGAGAACATCTAAGTTAGGAAACATTATATGTGTATCTCCAGGCATAGGTTGAGTCAGAAAAAAACTGTTTTGGCCATAACTTGAGCTTTCAGTATCGGATTCGAATTTTTTTTTAATCAAAACAAAGATCTAGAGTAGATCTACGACTTTCAATTTCAACCCTGAACAACAATCATGAATTGTTGGTCAGTGCCCGAAAAAACGTTGTTTAAGGCTTCAAAATTCATTCGAAAGTTAGGGGTGTCTAAAGCTGACAATTTGAGAAAATTGTGAGAAAATGGTCACGGTTTTGGACATATTTTTGAGTTTTATCTAACCAAAGCACTTGAACACATTGGTACAAGTCTACTTACATCAAGGTAGAGCTGTTAAGCCAAGAGATCATGTTCTCTTTAAACTCAGTTTTTACAAGCTTCAGAATCCCAGCAATGATAGAGGAGCATCCGCCCATAATGGATCTTCCAAACTTGCAGTTGATAAAGACCAAGCTTGTTGAGAGAGTTTGGATGAAAAATCATGAGAGTGAAGGACTATATAAATACATTGACGACAGAGAGGTCAATATTTATAGTTGCATAGAGCCATACCAAGAAGAGCTTAAAGATTACAAGCTCTTATATGTCTATACATATGGAGTCAACTATCAATGCAAATCTATAGTTTTTGACAAGTATGGACAAGAATACAGAGCTGTAAAAAGAAAAAAATCCATGAATTGCATTAGAAATGGGTGGATATTTGGTCAATGAAGGACCACAAAAATCTCCACCAAACATGAGAATTCCTACAAGACTTCCAAAACCACCTGGATTCCCATCTAGAGCGATAATGAGAGATGAAATGATCATAGAGATAGCAGACATGCCTCCTCAAGTGAATCTAACTAAAGGACCAATCGTCAACAGAACGACTAAACCCTTTGACAAAGAACCTAGGCATAGTAGAATACTTGAAGCAAGAGAAGGATTGGGAGAGTCTATGGTTAGACTTGTAGACAACCGGTGAGTTAGACCATCCCAGATCCAAAAATGGGTAAACAGGAAATACATCGAAGATAAATATTTAAGAGATCACGTAGCGGATTTCAGAAGAGTAATTAGACCAAGGAAGTTTCAGATTTTGTGGCACAATTTGCGGGATTTTGACTAACTCTGGAAGATGACACAACTACATGGTTCGACTGAGTGGAGAGACTGGATTTTGAGATTCTAGACAAGCTGTTTGAGGAATTCATCAAGGAATTCTCGCAAAAAGGAATAGCTCACAATATGGTCTCACAAATTCATAGATTTAAACAAAAAGAGGGTGAATCAGTACGCAAAGCGGCATTACGGCTCAAGAGATATGTCAAGTTCTGTCCAAGAGTGGAACTTCCTACGAAAGCACGGTTAATGCTGATCTTTATCCAGGGAGTGAGACATGCGGGTCTTCAAAAGGATTTTCATATGATAAGGAGCATGACGCTAAACAAACTGATCAAAGAAGCTCTTTATCTGGTGGTGGATAATTGTGAGAAATAGAAGGAAAACAATTGTAAGAGTCAAGAGGATGACACACATCCTCATAGCACAGTGATTCACAGATGAGTGAGTCCATTACAAAACCAGTGGCACTTATCGATTGTCGAGAAAATTTTATCAACGAAATGGTCAAGAGGTTAGCTCCTCTTGTAAATGCTGATCCAAAGGATCTTAAGTGGTGCAAAATTGAGAGAAATAGACAAACCATACAAGAGAAGAGTGTTACTATGGCATGGAATATGCTAGGGAAAGGTATATAAAACCTATTCTAGTAGCACCTACTTCACCTAGATACATTATGGAGAATGTGATAGGTCCAGTAGGAGCTCCAAGGCCACAGCTTGTCTTAGGACAACAACCTCTACTGCCAGGTGCAAGAATTCCTATAGACATGAGATACATGCCAATGATGGAAGTATCTAATAAACAAGTGATAGTACCAGCTGCAATGTATTATAACAACCAAAGTGGGTACTACCCTTTAAAGCGATAGAAGATGAGAGAAACGCAAGAAGTGATGAGGCCTATACAACGTTCACCTCCTACGTTTCAACCTGAAGAAAGAATGTACGAGACGGGCGAAAAGACATTGCGGCTCATTGTGAATATAGACTTAGCTAGGATATTTATAGCCAATAGGAATTTTAAGAAGAAGCTCCTCAACCAGAGATAGAGTGTCACAAAAGCCGTGACAACCACTTGGTCAAAGAATGTCTTCAGACGGAAATCACACAAGTGAATGCTTATTGTCTTGATTGTGGTGTCATTTACTTGATCCCCAACTGTCCAAAAAACCCAAACCAAATCAGAAAGATCATGACAACTGTCTCAAGAATTGTTCATCTACCGAGTAGCTTGGAAAACGAGAATGTTGTACCAGTTTAAATAGTTACAAGAGTGCAAGCTCAAAAGGAAACTGATGAGAACATAGAGACAGAGAAAACGGAAACTAACGTGAGTCCAAAGAAGGGAACCAAAGACTTACGCACCTAGTCAAAAAACTAAGAGAAAACTGAATAACTGGAAAGCTAGAAAGGCTAGGATGAAAGCACGCAGGGAAGGAGAGTAGAAATACCTAGCTGAGAAGCTTACACAATGTAATGGAAATGGCCTGTCATATTAATGAATATCTAATTCTCCTAAATGATTTTCTCATGTTAAACTGATCATTTAATATGGGGAAGTGCCAAGGGAGAAAAATCTAGAATATTGGTTAAGCTAGCAGACCGGCCACAGTAGGGATCCAAAGAAGGGAAGATAGGATCCAAAGGGGGGGGGGGGGGGGGGGGGGGGGGGGGGGGGGGGGGGGGAGGGGGGGCATCTACAAAAAAGGAATGTGCAACAATGGGCTTAAAACACCCTAAGGTTCAGCCCATTAAGACTTCCAAAATGCTAAGGTTCCAAAATTCAAAGGTTGTGTCCAAAGGCCAAACATTAGGGAAATTGGATGCTTAGTGTAACATTTAATGGCCTAGTAACTTGTGTGTAGTGGAAAATAGCATGAACATAGTGAGCATTTCATTAGAATAGATTCCTAATGAGATTAACAAGAGTGCTTGGGTGGAGAAAGCAACAAAAGCATAACACCTAGTTAGATAGCATGAACAATACTTCAAAAGAGAGAAAAATTAAGCAATTGACAACAGTTGAGGACCGGATTTGCATGGAGCCGGTCCCCCCTTGGTTGGATTTGCATCACAAAGCCAAGAGTTGTTGGTGTAGGCCTTCCTTCTCACAAGCTTGGAGTAGGTGATAAGCTTTTCATTAAAGCTTGAGAAGGAGAGAGAATCTTCTTTACTTCACACATGAGCTAGTGTGAGTGTGTAGGTGATAATGCCTTTGAAAAATCAGCCCCCCCTCTCTCTTGGTCGACCCCTCTTGTTATTTGCTCTTGCTAGCATCCTATTGGACCTCCCCAGGCTTAGCCAATGGTAATTAAGCAGCATAAGTGATAGCCTTCTGACATGTGTCCCCCTTTCCCCTTTTGTGAGAGATTTAGGTAATTATTTAATTCAACTAAACTCTCATTGGAACCCTTTGCCTCCTGGCCAATAGGAATCAGGCAAGCCATTGGGCTGCTGAATGCTCATTGGTCCTCTTGGGAGACTGTCCAATAGTATTCTAGAGAGCTTAATTCTTATTGGTTCTTTATTAAGTGTTTTTAAATCAATTAAACTAGATTTACTCTAGCCTAATTCTCATTGGTCCACATCCAAGGACATCCAATAGGAATTAGGTACACCTTGTGGGCATCTGGGCTAGGGAGCTGACATGTGTCCCTCATTCCCTTTGTGTAAAGGGAGCTTGTGTGTGTGTGTGTGTGTGTGAGTTTCTCTCTCATCCCCTACTTGCAAGGCTTGCCCCCTCCTATGTAGGGATCCACAAAGACTTTTTGTGACACACACTGAGCATCCAATTTCCCTAGTGTTTGGCCTTTCGACATGACCTTTGAATTTTGGAACCTTAGCATTTTGGAGTCTTAATGGGCTGAACCTTAGGGTCTTTTAAGCCCATTGTTGCACATTGCTCTTTTGCAGATGCCCCCCCCTTTGGATCCTTATTTTCCCTCCTTTGGATCCCTACTGTGGCCGGTCTGCTAGCGTAACCAATATTCTAGCTTTTTCTCCCCTGGCACTTTCCCATATTAAATGATCAGTTTAACATGAGAAAATCATTTAGGAGAATTAGATATTGATTATTATGACATTACCTCTCTCTTGAAGTCATAGTTGTGCTCGACTATGGGGTAGAGAAGATAAAGCATATTCATTTGGGGTAGAGAAGATAAAGCATATTCATTAGTCCTTTTTCCTAGCAGGTAGAGGATCCCTATGTTACCCTCCGATATCGTTCCACAATGAATGACTAGTCCATTTGGTGCTTGAGAGCCCGAGGCTGCCGCAAGCATGTCTGCACATTAGTCCTATCATCTTCCATAGTAGAGTGACAAGCTCTACGTGGTGTTCGGGAGATGTCATCTCCGCAAACTTGATCTAAGCATGCATACTACTTCATTTTGTGCACAATAAAGAAAAAGAGAGGCTTATAAGACAAAAATTTTGTTCATTTTTAACATTATACTCTTGGGAAGCATTGTAAGCATTGACAAGGTTTAGGTTATCCTTTAATTGTATACCTTGCATCCATGTAGCATCTTCAAAAGGATAATTCTTAAACTTAATAAGATATCGTCGGATAGTCTTACCGCCTCTTAGTACCTTGTCTGCATGTCGGACAATGGACTCGGGTTGCATCACCTCTTCTTGGTCCTCTATCTCCGGTGGGTTCTTGAGGTGGCTCTCCTTTGTAAGGCTTTAGTAGGCTCACATGGAAAGCATTGTGTATGAGCCAATGGTTGGGAAACTTGAGTTGATAGGCCATCTCATTGATTGGCCTAAGAATTTGGAAGGGACCATAGTACCTTTTTACTAACTTAGCATAGTACTTTTGATGTCCCGTAGGATTCTTGTCTGTCGTGTGCCTTAATCGAGCCTTGGGAAATTTGAGTAAGACCCAATCATGTTCTTTAAAGGCTTGGGCTCTTCTATGCTTGTCAGCAGTAGACTTTTGCCTTTGCTGTGAGATAGAGATAGCATCCTTAATCTTTTGGAAAGATTCTTGTAGGTCTCGGCTATACTCAGCTGCAGCGAAGATCTTCCCGTGTACCTTAAGTAGCAAGGGACTTTTTGATCTTCCCTCAATTACCTCAAAAGGTGCTTTTCTTGTGGAAGTATGTACAGTGCTACTTCCGTTACATAGGCTTTTAGTAGATCGAGAATGGTTAGGTTAGCTATTTCACCTTGGCCATCCGTTTGCGGGTGATAGTCCGAAGAGAAGTTTAGCCTTGTTCCTAAATTCTCAAAGAGACCCTTCCAAAATTACTGGTCATTCTAGGATCTCTATCCGACACTATGGACATTGACAAGCCATGGTACTTGAAGATTTGTGAAATGAAGAGGGTTGCCATTTGATGGGCTTTGATAATATTTTTTTGATAGGTATAAAATGAGCTTGTTTAGTGAACTTGTCTACTATTGTCCATATTCCCATATTCCCATGGATAGACTTAGGCAATCCAAAGATGAAATCCATGGATATGCTCTCCCATGGTGAATTAGGGATTGGCAAAGGTTGAAGCAATCCAAGTTGCTTCCCTCTATCAAACTTCGTCTTTTGGCATACCACACATTTAGAAACATACACTTGTATGTTTGCTTTCATGGTAGGCCAATAGAAATATGTTTCAATCCTCTTTAGGGTAGACTGAATCCCTCTATGCCCTGCATAAGGAGGAGCATGAGATTAATACATTACTTTCTCATGTAGTGAGCTAGTAACGCATAGTCTATTGCCATAGAGAAGATAACCATCTTGTAAAGTAAATGGTTCCTCTTTCCTCCCTAGTGCAAGGGCTGAAATCACATCTCTAAAATCGGGATCAATAGCATACTCATCTATCATAGAAGATAGATCATTGTGAGTTGCTATGGAAACCGCATTCACTCTCGGTCTTCTTGAGAGTGCATCGGCTACTTGATTATGCTTGGTAGCAATGTGAGCAATATGAAAATAAAATTGCAAAAGGAAATTTTCCCACCTGAGTTATTTGTCAGATGGCTTGGTCTATGTCATAAAGTACTTCAGGCTTTGGTGATCCATTCGTAGAATGAAAGGAGTCCCTAGTAAATAGTGCTTCCATGAGTCTAAGGCATGTAGAACTGCGAGGAGTTCCTTTTCATATATGCCTAGAGCTTTCTCAACAGGGTTGGCCTTAAACTTTCGTAGCCTATGGCATGCCCTTGTTGAAGCAAAACAGCTCCAAGGCAATCACCACAAGCATCACATTGGACCTCAAATGGCTTTGAGAGATCCGGTAATGTAAGCACAAGTTGAGAGATAAGCTTTTCTTTAAGCATTTCAAAAGCATTGTTCTCCTTGGCAGACCATGTGTACCTAACGTTTTTCTTTGTTAGGTCATGTAACGGTCCTGCTATTAGTGAGAAATTTTCTATGAAGCGTCTATAGTATGCGCACATACCTATAAAGATTCTTAACTAATGAGGATTCCTTGGTTTAGGCCATACTTTTATTACCTCTTGCTTTGATGGATCCATTTAAATGCCATCTTGAGAGATAGTGTGACCTAAATACTGAATCTCTTGTAAGAAAAATTCACTTTTCTTCCGATTAACATAAAGTTTAGTCTCTCTTAGAACTTGAAATATTACTTGGAGGTGTTGCTTGAGTTCATCTAATGAATTAGAGTAGATGATGATATCATCAAAGAACACTCCAGTAAAGGTTCGGTGAGGCCTGAATAGCTTCTCCATCAAGCGATTGAATGTGGTCTTTACAATGTCTTGATCAACTATCCTTATTTGGTGATAGCCACTTTTTAGGTCAATCCTACTGAAGTAGGTGGACCCTTGTAGCTTATCAAATAGGTCTTCTACCCGTGGAACGGGAAACCTATTCTTGATAGTGATCCTATTTAGTGCTCTATAGTCCACACACATACAATATGTGCCGTGTTTCTTTTGCACTAATAGCACAAGAGAACAAAATGGAGATGAGCTAGGCCTAACCATGCCCTTCTCAACTAACTCATGCACTTGCCACATAATCTCCTCTTGTTGAGCTTGAGAAACTCTATAAGGAGGTTTGTTAGGCGGTGAACTTCCTGGAAGAAGTTCAATTGCATGGTCATTATTGCCTAGTTTAGGAGGTAGCTCACAAGGGATGTCGTCAATAAAGACATTTTGAAACCCCTTGAGAAAATTAGATAACTCTAATTCCTTTTGGTTGTGTATATTTTATTTTGCTAAAACATTAGGTTAATTTTGAGAATCTTTAACAAAAATCATGTACATGGAAATCGAGCTCTTTATTGACTTGTTGAAAGCTTGTGTATGTACAATGGGTATAGTGTTACCCATTTCCTTAGCATCTATATACATATCTTTTTCCTTGAACTTAAAGGAGATTCTCCTTTCAGGGAATTTAACATTGGCAGCCATGTGATCAAACCATGGTGCCCCTAGGATTACATCCTCATGCTTGAGAGGAGAGATAAAGAAGTCCTCTTTGTCCACAGAGCTTTGGACATGGAGCCTCAATTTCCCGATTAAGGGAGTGATTGTAGCTTCTTGCCCCTTGAAAGCACCGTCTGCCGGGTAGGACATCTCCCATCTCGTAGGTTTGTATGCCTAGCTTGGTGGCCAACTCTATAGATATAAAATTATGAGTAGAACCGGGGTCAAAGAGAATAAAAGCATCATGTTCTCTTACCTTTCCCCAAGCATGGCATAGAGGAGATCCTTTGTGGTGACTTTCCTCCTCTTGGATTTTGAGCAAGGTAGCTCTAGGAGGATCATGGCGGTTGTTCTTTTGGGGACAAGCCTGGTACGCATGCCCTTGTTCGCCGCACTTGAAACACCATTTATCCTTGCGATAACGCTCAATCTCTTCGGGAGAGAGTTTATTTTTGCCTTTGTAAACTCCCTTCTCCTTAGCTTTGTTGGAGTTGCCCTTAGGAGACTTTTGGACATTGTCCTTCCCCTTAGGCTCATTATAACCCTTGTTTTCCGTGGGCTTATAATTTCTTTTAGCCCCCGTTTGGAGATTGATTCGAGAGGCCACCATTGTATGATGTATTATCGACGATATGGTGTGTGGCCTTTGGGAGTTGACATGCTCCGCCATTTCTTTGGTTAAGCCCGCACAAAATTGTTTCTTTTGCTCTCCAAAATCCAACTTTTTGAAGATAGTGGCTTTGAGTTGTAGGTCCCAAAACTTGTCTACATATTTGTGGATGGATTTATAGGGAGAGAGCTTCAAGCTTCGCCATTCGGTGAGTACTCTGTCTTTGGCATCTGTGGCCAAAAACTGCCCCATAATGGAAAGCTTTCCATGTTCGTGGAGCTTCACCATTGGCCTGTAGGCTAGACCACCATTGTAACATTTAATGTCCTAAAATCTTGTGTGTAGCGGAAATTAGCATGAACATAGTGGGAATTTCATTAGAATAGATTCCTAATGAGAATTACAAGAGTGCTTGGGTGGAGAGAGCAACAAAAAGCATAACACCTAGTTAGATAGCATGAACAATACTTTCAAAAGAGAGAGAAATTAAGCTATTGACAACAGTTGAGGACTGGATTTGCATGGAGCCGGTCCCCCCTCCAAAAGGCTTTGTATTATGGTTTCTCCCATCAAGAGAGACATTGTACAATACAATTCTTTGTGTTCCTTCAAGACTAGCTAGTACAATGAAGATGAAAGCTTCATGCACTAAGCAAAACACTTAACAAACACAAAATCAATTATCCCCGGTCTCAGACCCAAGACCTCACACAACTTCGAAGAGGGTGAGAGCTAGCAGGGTATGAGAGTAGATTGAGAGGAAGAAGGAGTATTTTACGAGAAAGATGTACATCTCCTCACATAATCACTCATATTAGCATAGCTTAGCTTAGTAATTAGCATGGTAGAGGAGATGATCATGCAATGAAGCTTGGCTCTTGGTTGGATTTGCATCACAAAGCCAAGAGTTGTTGGTGTAGGCCTTCCTTCTCACAAGCTTGGAGTAGGTGATAAGCTTTTCAGTAAAGCTTGAGAAGGAGAGAGAGTCTTCTTTACTTCACACATGAGCTAGTGTGAGTGTGTAGGTGATAATTCCTTTGAAAAATCAGCCCCCCCTCTCTCTTGGTCGACCCCTCTTGCTATTTGCTCTTGCTAGCATCCTATTGTACCTCCCCAGGCTTAGCCAATGGTAATTAAGCAGCACAAGTGATAGCCTTCTGACATGTGTCCCCTTTTTCCCTTTTGTGAGAGATTTAGGTAATTATTTAATCCAACTAAACTCTCATTGGACCCCTTTGCCTCCTGGCCAATAGGAATTAAGCAAGCCATTGGGCTACTGAATGCTCATTGGTCCTCTTGGGAGACTGTCCAATAGTCTTCTAGAAAGCTTAATTCTTATTGGTTCTTTTATTAAGTGTTTTTAAATCAATTAAACTAGATTTACTCTAGCCTAATTCTCATTGGTCCACCTCCAAGGTCATCCAATAGAAATTGGGTACACCTTGTGGGCATCTGGGCTAGGAAGCTGACATGTGTCCCTCATTCCCTTTGTGTAAAGGGAGCTTGTGTGTGTGTGTGTGTGTGAGAGAGAGTTTCTCTCTCATCCCCTACTTGCAAGGCTTGCCCCCTCCTATGTAGGGATCCACAAAGACTTTTTGTAACACACACTAAGCATCCAATTTCCTTAGCGTTTGGCCTTTGGACGCAACCTTTGAATTTTGGAACCTTAGCATTTTGGAAGTCTTAATGGGCTGAACCTTAGGGTCTTTTAAGCCCATTGTTGAACATTTCTCTTTTGTAGATGCCCCCCTCCCTTTGGATCCCTAATGTGGCCGGTCTGCTAGCTTAACCAATATTCTAACTTTTTCTCCCCTGGAACTTACCCATATAAAATGATCAGTTTAACATGAGAAAATTATTTAGGAGAATTAGATATTGATTATTATGACATGGCCTATGAACTTTGAGAATAACGGAATTAAGAGAACCGAGTGAGCATTTTTGTGAGATTACTTTGAGAACATAGAGGGTGAACTTAATTGATGGTAGCAACATAAACATAGTATTTAATTAACTTGGCATGAATAATACTTTTGCAACAGAGAGAGTATTAGAGAACATGACAAAGTTGAGGACCAGATTTACTTGGAGCTGGTCCCCTCTCCAAAAGGCATTTGTATTATAGATTCTCCCATCAAGAGAGACTTGATACAATACAATCATTGTGTTCCTTGTGACCTAGGGGATTCAATCAAGATGGAAAGCTTCATGCATCACAAGCATACCATAAAATTTGCAAAAAACATTAACTATCCCAAGCCTCAGTCCCAAGGCCTCAAACACGTTCGAAGGTGGAGAGAGCTAGTGGGGAATGAGGGTAGGGAAGAGGACAAAGAATCATCCATAGGAGAAAGAAATAGTTCCTCACTTATCATCACTCTTCTTGCTTAGCATAGCTTAATAGCATAGTAATGAAGATGAAGAAGATGAAAAACTTAAGAATTGAAGCATGGCTCTTGGTTGGATTTTCATTCCATAGCCAAGAGTGTTGGTGTAGGCTCTCCACTTCTCAACAAGCTTGGAGAAGGAGATGGAGCTCTTGCACTTTTCACTCCACACAATGAGAGAATGTGTGTGTGTGTGTGTGTGTGTGTGGGAGAGTATTCCCCCCTCTTATGCTTGGTCCACACCTCTCTCTCTCTCTCTCTCTCTCTTTCTCTCTCTTGTATTATTTAATTATTTCATTTGGACATGTGCCCTTTTTTCCCTCTTTGAGAGAAAGAACTTAATTATTTATATTTATGCATCTAAATTATCATTGGAACCCTTTAAAACATATCCAATAGGATTCAAGCACATGATGAGGGCCACATGTGGAGGATCATTTGAACATGTGTCTTTTATGCTTCTTAAGTCATTTGCTTTGAATTGAATACTTCAAGCACTTAGTCAATCAAGCATGAAAACCGTTGATGCCTCTTGAGAGATTGTCTTTGAATTGAACACTTCAATAACCTTAGTCATTTTAAGCATAAAAATCACCTCAATCTTTGGGCAAGGTTCCCACAAACATTTTAAGCACTTTAGTTAGCAAGCCGCGACAAGCATCTCATGCTTGGGTAGGGTTCCCATCTCAAGGTCAGCCCTAGTTTGCCTAAGGTGAAAGGACATTTTGACACTAATTTTTGGAGGTCTTTAATGAAGCTAACCCTAAGGTCTTTAAGCTCCATTAGGTAGCATTGCTCTTTAACATACCATCTCTTATTTGGACCCCTTTTACCTTGGCCCCGTGTTGAGACAGATCCATAAGCACATGTCTATATTCTAACCGTTGTTCCCGTTTATTCTCCCACATTAAATGATCTGTTTAATATGAGAAAATCATTTGGATTGGTGTACTCCCAAAGCAGAGTGACAAATTCTACTTTGTGTTTGAGTGTCGTCATCACAAACATGATTCTAAGCATGCATACTATTTAAATTTGTGCACAAAAAAGGATTAGTCTTATAAGACAAAAAAGTTGATCATTTAAAATGCATTTACATTTGCTTATCCTAGTGCAACATTGTAAGCATTGACAAGGTTCATACTATCCTTAAGCTGTATTCCTTGCATCCATCTAGCATCTTCAAAAGGATAGTTTTTGAACTTAATAAGATACCATCAGATAATCTAACCATGCCGTAGTACCTTGCCTTCATGCCAAAGGATAGCTTTGGGTGGTAGCACCTCTTCTTGGTCTTTGATTTTTGGAGGGTCCTCAATAATTGGTTCTCTTGGTGGATCTCCTTTGTACGGCTTAAGTAGACTCACATGAAAATCATTGTGTATGAGCCAATGGTTGGGCAACTTGAGTGGATAAGCCATGTCATTGATTGGCTTCAATATTTGAAAATGACTATAGTATCTTTTTGCTAATTTAGCATAATACTTATGATGGGCCGTAGGATTTTTACCCGTTGTTTGCTTCAATCGAGCCTTGGGAAACTTAAGTAAGACCAAATCATTTTCTTTGAATGTTAAGGCCCTTCTGTGCTTGTCAGCAATAGATTTTTGTCTTTGTTGAGAGATGGATATAGCCTCCTTAACCTTTTGAAATGACTCTTGTAGGTCAAGACTATACTCATTAGTTGTGACAACAAAGATCTTTCCATATGTACTTTAAGTAGCAAGAGAATTTTAGGTCTTCCATCTATGATCTCAAAAAGTTCTTTTTTCGTAGTAGTATGTAGAGTATTATTGTATGCATACTCTACAAGGGGTAACTACTTCTCCCATTGTGAGCGTTGATCTACTTTTGTAACATAAGTCTTTAGTAGATTGAGTATTGTAAGATTGACTATCTCACTTTGGACATCCATTTGTGGGTGATAGGCCGAAGAGAAATTCAATCTTGTACCTAGATTTTTGAAGAGACCTTTCCAAAAATTATTGGTCATTCTAGGATCTCTATCTGACACCATGGATGTTGGTAATCCATGGTGTTTGAAAATATGAGATATCAAGATGGTTGCCATTTGGTGTGCCTTAATAGTCTTTTTGATAGGAATAAAGTGTGCTTGCTTGCTAAACCTGTCGACCATTGTCCATATTCCCATGGATAGACTTGGGTAATCCAAAGATAAAATCCATGGATATACTCTCCCATGGTGAATTAGGGATTGGCAATGGTTGGAGTAATTCAAGTTTCTTCCCTCTATCATACTTAGTCTTTTGGCATACCACACATTTTGAAACATACTCTTGTATGTCCACTTTTATGGTAGGCCAATAGAAGTATGTCTCTACTCCTCGAAGAGTAGGTTGAATGCCTCTATGCCCTGCATAGGGAGGAGCATGGGATTCATATATGAATTTCTCCCGAAGGGAGTGGGTAACACATAGCCTTTTTCCATGGAGAAGATAACCATCTTGCAAGGTGAATGTTTCCTCTTTCCTCCCCAAAGCAAGGGCTGACATTACATCTTTAAAGTCAGGTTCAGTAGCATACTCATCTATCATAGAAGATAGTCATTGTGAGTTGCTATAGACACCACATTGACTTTTGGTCATTGTGCAAGTGCATCAACCACTTGATTGTGCTTACCAGCAATGTCAGCAATATGAAAATAAAATTGTGAAAGAAAAATTTCCCACCTCATTTGTTTGTCAAAAAGCTTGGTTTGCATCATGAAGTACTTGAGACTTTGGTGGTTTGTTTGTAAAATGAATGGAGTCCCCAATAAATAGTGCTTCCATGTGTCTAGGGAATGTAGAACAGCTAAAATCTCTTTCTCATAAATTCCCAAGACGTGTTCATCTGTATTGAGCCTTCGGCTCTCATATGGTATGGCATGCCCTTCTTGATGCAAGATTGCTCCAAGGCAATCACCACAAGCATCACATTGGACCTCAAATGTCTTTAAGAGATCCGGTTGCATGAGGACTGGTTGAGAGGTAAGCTTCTCTTTGAGCTTGTCAAAAGCATTTTTCTCCTTTGCAGTCCATGAATAATTAACGTTCTTCTTTGTGAAGTCATGTAATGGTCCTGCTATTTGAGAAAGTTTTTCTACGAAGCGTCTATAGTATGCACACATACCAATAAAGCTTCTTAGTTCATGTAGATTCCTTGGATTAGGCCATGCTTTTATGACCTCTAACTTCAATGGATCCATATAGATATCATCTTGAGAAATAACATGACCTAAGTATTGAATCTCTTGAAGGAAAAATTTGCTTCTGTTTTGGTTGAGAAAAAGCTTTATCTCCCTCAATGCTTGCAAAATCACCTAGAGATGTGCTTGTGTTCCTCCAAGGACTTGGAGTAGATGATGATATCATTAAAGACACTGTAGTGAACTTACGGTCGGGTCTAAATATTTTATTCATCAAACAATTGAATGTGGTAGGTGCATTGGTCAAGCCAAAAGGCATGACTAGATATTCATAAAGACCAAATGTTGTACGAAATGTGGTCTTTAAGATATCTTCATCGAGTATCCTTATTTGATGATAGCCACTTTTAAGGTCAAGTAGGTAGAGCTTGTAGCTTATCAAACATATCTTCTATCCAAGGCACAAGAAATCTGTTTTTGATATGGTGATATGATTTAGTGCTTGATAATCCACACACATACGTTATGTACCATCTTTCTTTTGCACTAAAAGGACTGGAGAACAAAAGGGAGAGGAGCTAAGCCTCACCATCCATTTGTCTACCAATTCTTCTACTTGCCTCATGATCTCCTCTTGTTGAGCTTGGGAAACTCGATAAGGAGGCTTGTTAGGCGGTGAGCTTCCTGGTAGGAGCTCAATTCGATGGTCATCATCCCCTCATTTTGGAGGTAAGTCCATAGAGATATCATCGATGAAAACATCTTGGAATCCATTTAGAAAAGTAGACAAGTTTAGCTCTTCTTGATTCCTACCATTTTCATTTGATAAATCATTGGCGTCATTATGGATTCTTTGACAAAAATCACGTACGTAGAAATCAAGCTCTTCATTGACTTATCAAAAGCTGATGAATTTACAAGTGGTATAGTATGACCAGACTCATTAGCATCTATATATATATTCTTTCCCCTGTAGGTGAGGTAGATTCGTCTTTCAAGGAACTTCATGTTGACAGCCATGCCATCAAACCATGGCACCCCTAGGATATCATCCTCATGTTGGAGAGGAGAGATGAAAAAGTCTTCTTTGTCGACATAGCTTTGGACACGAAGCCTCAACTTCCCAATCAAGGGAGTAACGAAGGCTCGCTGTCCCTTGAAAGCTGTGTCAACCGTTACAATATCTCCCATCTTGAAAGCTTGAATGCCCAACTTGTTGGCCAACTCCGTTGATATGAAGTTGTCAGTAGATCCAGGGTCAAACAAGATGAAGGAATCATGCTCCCTTATCTTTCCCCAAGCATAGGAGAGAGATGATCCTTTGCAATGAGCATCCTCTTTTGGAGCTTTGATGGTGGAAGCCCGACGAGTCTCATTGCGAGCATTTTTCTTGGAGCAAGAATGATAGCCATATCCTTGCTCCCCACATTTAAAACACTTATGGTCCTTGAAAAAAGATTCAAGATCTTCATGAGAGTTTTTTTAAAACCTTTGTAAACTCCCTTCTCCTTGGACCTATTGTTGTTGTTGTTGTTGTAGGAAGTGCCTTGGGAAGAATTGTGGGCATTGGTTTTCCCCTTTGCATCATTTTTTTCTTTGTTTTCCATGGGTTTGACATTCCATCTAGCCCCTTGCTGGAAATTGATGCTAGAAGCAACCATAGTGTGGTGGATTACTTCGGGTATAAAACTAGGCCGTTGGGAGTTGACATACTCGGCCATTTCTTCAGGTAAACCTACACAAAAGTTTTGCTTTTTCTTGGCAAAGTCTATCTTTTGGAAGACAATAGCCTTGAGATGTAAATCCCCAAAACTTGTCCACATATTTGTCAATAGACTCATGTGAGAGAAGATTCAAACTACACCATTCGGTAAGAACTTTTTCCTTTGCATCGCTTGCAAGGAATTGCTTCATGATGGAAACTTGTAGAGTTTTCTGTGTCTTTGGGGCATCACCATTGCCACAAAAGCTAGCCCACCATTGAGGAGCCGATTTTTGGAAGTGTATAGCTACATGGCATAGCTTGGAGGATTCCGTGAAGCCCTCCATTAGGAAAAATATGAACCCTCTAGGGGCCCTTTGAGATTAATGTTAATTAGAGGCTAGTCAATAGGAAGAGGATGGTGGACACATCTATACCCTAAAAAAAGTACGGGGACAAGGTAGCCTTACACCTCTTAATGGCCTCTTACCTAGTGAGAAGGTAAGGGAAGTGGCTAGGGGAAAGGGATGGGGGGGGGGGGGGGGGGGGGGGGAGGGACCACTGTGACCTTTTTTCCCCCACTTTTTGGTATGGATTTAAAAATACACTAAAAAATTTCAAATTTCAAGTTTTCCCTCCTTAAAAGGTCCCCAAACTTATTTCATGGTCAAAACAGTATTCTTGACCTCCAAAAGTAAAAAATGTGCACTAATTTTTTTTTGATTTTTTTCAAAAAAGATCAAAACATCATTTTCCACCCTTCAAAGTCTTTCCAAACCTATTCTATAGCTAAAAAGTGATTTTATCTCTCTACAAACTCTTTTTTAAGCTCTCCATTGCTGCAACAACCACATGCACTCCCTATAGTTTAACACTATCTCTTTGCTAGCTTTCTCCCACCTCCATTGTAGCACCAAGCAAGCTCCTCCCCCATCTCTTCCCCTTGCCCACCACATAGTTTCACACCAAGCTAGCTCCTCTTCCTTGTCTCACCTCCATTATACATGAAACAAGATTCTACTTCTTCTAATTTTATTCACTCACACTACATGGAAACCTCTACTCCTAAAGATGGAAAAAATATGAGCTCACATGACTTGAATACCACAACAATAGGAGGTGTGAATAGTGTGTGGGCATTGCAAGGGTTCATCTCCAACATAAAGATAAAATGGTAAGAAAACTACCCTTGTAGCTTACATTCAGAGCTTAACATCATCTCCATCTTTAAGTTTATCATGCTGGAGAGAATAAACCTCTTTATGGATTTCAATGTTTAGGCTTCATACCTCATAACACTGGGTGGTGCCATTTTGTTGATGGCTTTGGCGCGCCATCTATAGTTGTGTAGCATGTCATTGAGTCACACAATGCAAGTAAGTTGTGTTATCTTGGAGAGTCATCAAAGATTTTTCTTATAATTTATTCTTTGTATAGTTGTCATTAGATTATCATTTTCTACTTTATAACTTTGTGCTCACATAGTCTATTGTTTACTTACAGAGTCAACTTCTTTTCAGAGGACATGAGCAAGCAACCATGTGTAGACATGAAAATCACTCTATTTTTGTTCCATGAGGAACCTTTCACTACGATGTTAAAGGATTTTGATAAGAATAGTAGAATTTTTGTAGAATCTTGAACCAATAGGTACTCTCTAGGAGCTCTTAGAAAAGCCATCCATATAGTAATACTATCTTCCCTAGTGTCATAGACACACAAATACTCAAGTGTATATGAATCTCTAGATGAGGAAGACAAATACTTGTAAGAGAAGCCTAATAACAACAACATTGTCTCCGTTTGTAATTATTTTCATGAGGCTAGATTCCTCTATAAATGCAATATAAATGTGTTTTTTTGTTAAATGGTGTCGCATTGAGTGAGAGTATTTAATTTATATTATTGGAGTTTCATACAGATTTGAGAATTATTGTTGAAATTTATGGATATTTTTATTTGCCTGTAAGATGTTTCAAGTCTCAAGTCTTAATTAGAAATTCAAGCCATATTTTCATTTCAGTTTAATCATTAATGGTTATTCTTATTAAAGTGGATCATAGCCTTTGTCAAGATATCCTCATTTGGGGATGCTGAATATATATCATTAGCAACGTTTCACAAGTTGAGAAATCTAAATTTTTTCTTTCCAACATGTTATTGTTTCCATACTATGCCTATGCCAAGCTTGACTTAGAGAAATGACAACTTGAGATGAACGTGTTGATGTATAAGGGTGACTTATTATTGAATCATGTTTCATCATACATATATTGTAAAGCCTTTGAGTTTTGAGTTTCCACCTTTTTGAGTAGTGTTGACAAGTTTTTGGTATCAAATCTTCATAAATATGCCTATTCATGAGCTATTGGTAGCTATTTCTTTGGTATTGCTAAAGATGATACGAATAGCTATTACCTTGTGAAATTAACTGTTAAATTACGGATTTGATTTTTACTATGTAGCTCATTTGGATAGAGAAAGTGCAGCATAAATTATAGATACATGCATTGTTAACATAGAAGATATGTACCAATCGAGCCTATGTAAATTGCTAATCAAGAAACCTTTGGTTGGATACTATAACAATAGGGGTCACATGTGGTTTCAAATACCAAAGAAATGGCTTAGCCAAAACATTCCCAAGAACACGAGGTGGACACGAGGAAGTAAAAATTGGCTCCTTGTTTGGTCATGAATTTCTAGTGTGAATGTTTAATGCACAGGATTTGTGAGGCCTTTGATCTAAGGAGTTCACTAAAGTATATGTAACATAGCACACGTGTTCAACATAAGGGATTTTATATTCTTGTAAAGTTACAAAAACATGTGTAGATAAGGCCTATAAGGGGTACTTTTAATCCATTCTGGTGAACGCACCTGATATAGGAAAATTTTACATAGTGAAAGTTCCAGACCTTTGAACACAGAGAAAAAGGGACCGGGGGGGAGGGGGGGGGCTGTGCTCTGATTACATCAAACGCTACACCTCTATCTCATGGCCATGCATTAAAAAAGCCCCTATTTGTCATTATAAGGCCCCAAGGGGAGAGCTCTTACTCTCTGTACATCTAGCTTACATCCTTATCTCATACTTATACACAATAGTTTTACAAAATTTTTCCATGTAAAGGCCCCCAGGGCCCTCAACAAGAGTGTCCACAAGGGCGCACAAAATGGCCATCCAAAAGTCCCGGATGGCCATTTCGTGCGCCCTTGCAGCCACTTTTTTTTATTTTTTTACTGTTTTAGTGTTGAACTTTTAGACCGTGATGCAAAAATAATAATATCTTGCTCGGATTCTCCAAAAATCAACGTGCAAGTTGGCAATTTCTTTAAAAATGATATAAAACAGACATTTCTTACTTTTTCCTTAATCTACGGGCTCCAATGAGCATTAAAACCATGGAATCTGAAAATACTCAAAGAGTTAATGTTTTTTATTGTGTTAAAGACTGTATTTACTACATACAAAACTTTCCCAAAATCTTGCCCTAACACCTTCAAAGGTCCCAGGGGGTGAGCTCTTGCTCTCTGTACATCTAACTTACGGCCTTATCTCATACTTATACACAATAATTTTGCAAATTTTTGCCATGTAAAGGCTTCCAAGGCCCTCAACAAGAGTGGCCACAAGGGCGCGCAAAATGGTCATCCAAAAGTCCCGGATGGCCATTTTGTGCGCCCTTGCACCACTTTTTATTTTTATTTTCATTTTAGTCTTGAACTTTTAGACTGTGATGCAAAAAAGATCATATCTTGTTCGGATTCTCCAAAAAACAACGTGCAAGTTGGCAATTTCTTAAAAAATAATGTAAAACAGACGTTTCTTATGTTTTCCTTAATCTGCGAGCTCCAACGAGCATTAAAACCATGAATCTGAAAATACTCAAAGAACCAATATTTTTTATTGTGTTAAGGATTATATTTCCTACATCAAAACTTTCTCAAAATCTCGTCCTAACACCTTCAAAAGTGACTTCCAAGGAGTGCCCTCGGTCAAAATTTGAAACTGAAGGAAAATAATCAGAATGAACTCCTAAACTATGTACAAACTTTAAAATAACCAAAATTTCTTTCAAAAAAAAGTTATTGCTAAAAATTTGAAAATAGACTTCCCTTGGACTTCCCACGATGATAGAAATTAACGGGTTTAAGGAGAGGTGTGGCATCAAGGTTTATTCCGTCAAGGTCTCTTGTACATTATCATGTCTTCTCATGTACAATCTTACCAAAGGAAAACAAATTTACACTTTAAATGAATACAAATATTATTTAACTTATCAAACAATCTAAATTAATATGGTAGACCTAGAGTGCTCTTACACATCAACAAACAAAAAAGTCCAAATTTCTTCTCATTAACTTTGATAAACATACATTTGTGGACAACTTCCAACGAGTAGTGCGGTCATAGGTCTTACATCCATTCCATGATATGGCATGGTATGGGGTGACCTATCACATAAAAATATATTTGGTAGGAGTGCCCTCATGTTAGGAAAGGGTGTGTTGCTGCTAATGAAAAGATGTTGCATTGTCCTACTAGGATCTCTCCATGTTAGCATAATGATTTTTGGTGTAGTGGGAGCCACATTGCTGCTGAGGAGAGCTTTGTGCCACCGCAAAAGCTTCATGTTATGCCAGTTCCTTGAGCCATTCTTGCAAACAACACCACTCAACTAGCATAGTAAGAGGTCACCTTGTAACAAAAACATGTATGAATTCAACATTTGCAAGCTGTATAATAAAGACACTTGTTAAGTATAAGTTGTACAAATTTGCAAGTATTTTTATCCAATTGGGAATAAACAATCCTAAAATATACATTATGATGAGATTACCCACCTCTAATAAGCATGGATTTGAAGCACCTACCTGCAATATGTAACAAAGAAGACTGTTTTAGAGGAAAAGTGGTGATACTTGGCCTCTCTAACCTGCAGCCTTTCACTATTTGTGCACAAAAGTAACCTTTGTGCCATGCACTACAAAACAAGTAGAGGCAACACCTTATACTTCAAAGTCTATGATAAGAAGAACACAACCAAAAGAAAGAAATATATTGTTACCTTGCACAAAGGGTGTTTTATTCAAATATGTGGTATTGGCAAGATATTGAAGAACCATCAACATTCATCTCACCGCCAACGGTACGACGTTTTTGAGATGACCTCTGCTCACCCTCACGTGTGGCCTTCGGTGCAAACGCCATGGACAAGAAAATATGTATGCATACGATTTCTGATGTCCGTGAGCACCATGGCAGCTGTTGTGTGAGAAAGAAAAAGATGAAAAGAGAGAGGGAGGAGGGAGAGGAAGGAACATGGGAGGAGAGAAGGGGACAGTGGGGGAGAGGGAGAGAGAGGGGAGGAGGAGGAGAGAAGGGGAGAGGGAGGAACATGGGAGGAGAGAAGGGGGCAGTGGGGGAGAGGGAGAGAGAGAGGGGAGGAGGAGGGAGAGGATGGAGCAGGGAGGGAGAGGAGAGGGAGAAAGGAGGGAGGAGAAAGAGAGAACAAAGGTTTTTTTTTTTTTTTTTGGGGGGGGGGGGGGGGGGGGGGGACTTTTTTTTTGAAAAATTGGACTTTTAGTGCTTGTAGGTTTTAAAAAAGGTCAAAAAATGATTTTTTGATATGTATATATGTTGGGGGAAAGTTTTAAGTCAAAAAGAAGTAAGCAAAACTTTTTTGAAAAAAAGTAAAATTTTGGCTCTTAGTGACCTACGTTTTTGCTGATGTGGTCACACCTCTTTACTACTTTCACTTTCAAAAAGCTAGAGAGAGAAGGTGACCTCTTAGGTCCACATCCTACATGTGTCTAAAAAAAAGGCTAGAAAAACTTATTCAAAACTAGCTTTTTGAATGCCCTTGTCCCCTTAACCCTACACAACATTAGCCTTAATCTCTAAAAATTAGGATTCCTTACAAGGCCCATGCAAGGTCCATATTTCTCCTAATGCGTTTCCAAAGGCCGCATCAAATTGTTGGATGAAGGAAAATACTTTGTTGGTGGCACCGAAGGTGCCATCATAGGTGAGAAAACGGATACTCTTTCCTCTCTCTTTGAACTTCTTGAGCTTTTGTGATCTTTGCCATGCAGGGTATGATTTGCGATGTCCTCCCCTCTTGTATTCTCTAGGAGAATAGCCATAGCTTTCGTCGGGAGAGGAGGAAGGTGAAGAAGAAGGAGAAGAGGGTGATCTCTTTCTTGAACTTTTCTTCCTTTGTTTCCTCTCTTCCCTTTCGAAGTGATAAGGAGAAGGACTGTGTGTTGACCGTTTCCTCATGGGAGGAGTTGGCAATCGTCTAGACAGCCGTTTTTGTGGAGCCACATCTTCAGAGTAACTTAGGGATTCATTGCTTTCTTGCTCTTTGGATTCCTCCTCTTGTATGGGAGAGAGTCTTCTTCTGGGGGTCGCATCAAGAGGCCTCCTAAGCTCTCTCTCTCCTCTTGGAGAGGGAGATAAATCCCATAAGCATGAAGTTGTTGAGTAACTTTGTCTTGGAAAATAGGGTTGCCCATAGCTTGATGCAACCTAGTAACAAGATAATTGATAAACATGGGGGCATCATCATTAGCACCTTTATGTGAAAAATCAAATTTCTCAATGTTCATTCTACTCTCTTGGTTATTGTCAACCATGCTAATTATACTTATGTGTTTACTTAGTGTATTCTTTGGCTATTCAAAACCTTAGTTGCTACACCTCTTAGCCTTTGAAAATAAGCACTTAAGCATCTACATCCACGGCTCAAATTGGTTAATTATAGAGAGTAGTAGGGTGGGTCTAACATAGAAAAATTGCAGAGGGATAGCTCCTTTTGAACTTCTGATGGCTCAATAATTGTAAAGCCATAGGCAAGTCTAAAAAGACCCCATTATTAAGACCAAAGCTCCCGAGTGTGCACCATATCCTACATAGTGGGCTCAACAAAATCGATAATAGACCCACTTACCCTAATATAAATAACAAAATCAACCATTAATAGGCTACTTAAGGACCTCTCTTCTTAAGCAAGAAAAGAGAAACCAAATGCTCTAATACCAATGTAATGGAAATGGCCTATGAACTTTGAGAATAGCAGAATTAAGAGAATTTGAGAAAGCATTTTTGTGAGATTACTTTGAGAACATAGAGGGTGAACTTAATTGATGGTAGCAATATAAACATATTACTTAATTAACTTGGCATGAACAATACATTTGCAAGAGAGAGAGTATTAGAGAACATGACAATAGTTGAGGACCGGATTTACTTAGAGCCGGTCCCCCCTCCGAAAGGAGTTTGTATTATAGATTCTCCCATAAAGAGAGACTTGATACAATATAGTCATTGTGTTCCTTGTGACCTACGTGATGCAATGAATATGGAAAGCTTCATGCATCACAAGCATACCATAAACTTTGCAAAAAGCATTAACTATCCCCAGTCTCAGTCCCAAGGCCTCAAACACCTTCAAAGGTGGAGAGAGCTAGTGGGGAATGAGGGTAGGGAAGAGGAAGAAGAATCATCCGTAGGAAAAAGAAATAGTTCCTCACTTATCATCACTCTTCTTGCTTAGTATATCATAATAGCATAATAATGAAGACTCGAAGAAGATGGCAAGCTTAAGCATTGAAGCATGGCTCTTGGTTAGATTTGCATTCCATAGCCAAGAGTGTTGGTGTAGGCTCTCCACTTCAGCAAGTTGGAGAAGGAGATGGAGCTCTTGCACTTTGCACTCCACACAATGAGAAAATGTGTGTGTGTGTGTGTGTGTGTGTGTGTGTGTGTGTGTGTGTGGGAGAGTATACCCCCCTCTCATGCTTGGTCCACACGTCTCTCTCTCTTGTATTATTTAATTATTTCATTTGAACACGTGTCCTCTTTTTTCTCTTTGAGAGAAAGAACTTAATTATTTATATTTATGCATCTAAATTCTCATTGGACCCCTTTAAAACATATCCAATAGGATTCAAGCACATCATGAGGGACACATATGGAGGATCATTTCAACATGTGTCTTTTATGCTTCTTAAGTCATTTGGGTTGAATTGAATACTTCAAGCACATAGTCAATCAAGCATGGAAACCGTTGATGTCTCTTGGGAATTTGTCTTTGAATTGAACACTTCAAAAACCTTAGTCATTTTAGGCATAAATAACACCTCAAGCTTTGGGCAAGGTTCCCACAAACATTTTAAGCACTTTAGTTAGCAAGCCGACGAGCACCTCATGCTTGGGTAGGGTTCCCATCTCAAGGTCATCCCTAGCTTGCCTAAGGTCAAAGGACTTTTTAACCTAATTTTTGGAGGTCTTTAATGAAGCTAACCCTAAGGTCTTTAAGATCCATTAGGTAGCATTGCTCTTTAACATACCATCTCTCATTTGGACACCTTTAACCTTGGCCCCGTGTTGAGACAGATCCATAAGCACATATCTATATTCTAACCATTGTTTCCATTTATTCTCCCACATTAAATGATTAATTTAATACAAGAAAATAATTTGGGTTGGTTAGATATTAGATTTTATGACACACAAGCTGAAGAGAAGATTAAACAACTGAGGAGATAATTGCACCTTCTCTTATGCAAATGTCTCAACCTCCAGAAGAACCATCTACAAATGAGAAACCGAGAAGTGCTAGTTCAGGAGTACCAGTGTTAGTCGAGAAAGTTAATGAGCCATTAGAATACTTCCTAAAAGCCTATAAAACACGACTCAAAAAGAACCAAATACAATAACAGAGGTGGATGACATATCTATATGTAGAACTAGAAAAGGACGGGCTTGAAATGTGGAAAATGGTTCAAACAGCCCAAGCTTTACTAGAACCACACATTGGAAAACGTGAGGGTGTGATCCTTGTCCCACCTACATCAGTAATCCCAACAAACCAGGAACAAAAAGAGCTAGATTCTAGTCAGGAGCACAGACAAAAGCTCAAGGACCCTACATTAGAGCCAAGGATAGTGTTGAATACCATGGATAACTCTTCCAAGGAATTTCACATAGCACGAAATAGATGGTCTTGACAAATTGTGGAAACCAACTGGGTAATAGAAGAGGGAGTGTCTCTTCCACAATAGAGGAACTTGAGGCTGAATCTCAAATAAATCTAGAAGTGAAATCGTATTACGGAGACAAAGGATCTGTCTGGTCTATGGATAGTCAACCCCATTCATTAAGAACACTACCATCCTATATGAGAAAACACGAGGCCAAATCAGAGGTTGTTGCAGTCCCATCACAGAGATTGTTTCCCAACAAGGTCATTGATTCAAAAGGATTGATAGACATATTGTTGACACCAGTCATCTGTATGCTCAGAATACGACTAAACATGTGGACTATTGTGGAAAAATTCCTAGAGAAATTTGTAAAAAAACCAATGACTCAAATTGAGGAAGGGATCAAAGAGCTCAAAATGCCTTAGCTAAACACTAGGCTAGTGCCACTAAACAAGGTAGGCGAGTACTATGAGGGAGAAGATGGGAACATCACTCTTCCCGTGGAATTTCAAGGTGTAAGAACCATGGCAATCCTTGATAGTGGAGATGGTGCTGCCATCGCAACAAAAGAGGTTTAGAAAAAAATGGGGAAAACCAACGATGAGGGCTACTAGGATGAAACTGCATCTTGCAGATGCACACATGGACAGGCCCATATGACTATTAGAAAAATTAATTGTTACTTCTTATGGAATTGAATATGAGCAAACCTTTGCTATTGTTGAATTTGGCAAGAAGAACAACTATGATCATTCTAGGAAGACAATTTATGCGACAAATGAAAATGGTCCAAGGCTGGGGTTACAACTATACCTGTTGGAGGAGAAACTCACACACCCATGAAGTGCATGCAAACACTACCTAGATCAACATAATGTCAATCGAGGACACAGATGACACGATAGGCACACGGAGGAAATCTCTTTAGCTTGTCAGGTTGAGACCATCCTACACATACAACACTCTGGAAGGCCAACTATACCACAATCAAGAACCTCACTGCTCTCAACTACACCACCTAGCCACATACACACATATGGAAGGTAACTCACCTAATCATGCCAGATTCGTACAAAACTTAAGGAACACCATCCCCTCACTAGGATACACCTGTCCCTAAGCTTCTACACTCAAAACCCTCACTCTAAACACATCTGCGGAAAACGCGTAGGATGACAGAGCAGAATTTTGAAAGTGCCCAAAAATGAAATTTATGAGTACCTATGCATAGCTACTAGCACGCAGAAAACAAACATCGTTTGATACACTTACGGCCACAAATAGCTCGTAGATGCGTCGGCGTGTGCGCTTCGTCTCACGTGGAATGCTTGGCGTTGTCGCGTAGCTCTCCTCGAGCCTACAACAATGGTTTAGTCGGATCTCCAATGTGTTGAGCGAGCCGGGCGTAGCGAGAGGATAAAGCTCACGCTCACTCTCTTTCTCTCTCACACACAGTAGACGGTAGCGCTAAAGTTTTGATTATGATTAAAGTCTTTCTCAGTTTACAAAATGACCTAGGTACCTTATATACTAAGGCTACCTTAGGTTTAACCAAAAATGGGATTGAAAGGGTCAAATGGCTTTGTATTTACAATCTGGAAGTGCCATTGCACCCCAGCTTCTGAATCTAGAATAACTAAGCATTACAAATGACGTTTATAGCCATAATCCGCAGCATTTCATAACTCGCAAAAGATAAGACTTTGGTACGAAACTTGAGTTATGTTGTGTTGTTGACCTAGCGGTCAACACTCCCCCCTTCCGTGTTTATGTCGTCCCCGACATGACCTGATTGTCGATGGGGTGATGTGGTCTTTTCTGTCGTTTTGGCTTCATCTGTTGCACTGCTTGTAACTTGGTCGAACCATAACAAGAACTATGTGATCCATTAGAGCGGACATCTATCATCATAACCATTCATATTTTGAGATCCTCTGATTACTTTTATGTCTGCTCTTCTTCATTGGGGACTTCTTTGTTCCTGTGCAATCATGTTGTTAGTGTTGTCTGCAGCTTTGTCATTATAGGCCATTCTTCGACTCGCCATTGAGGAGAAGTATGCTATGATCTGAAATTGGTGCTCCAATTCATTTGTCAATTGATTTGAGTAGCATTTCCTTATTGTTGATGTAGAAGGAATATGTACAAGAGGATGGTGATAGGTGTCTTTAGATTAGGGTCTAAAACCTGGATGACCAAAGGGAAAAAACCCGGTGGGAAAAAAAATGCCTTTGATATACGCTCTTATTGGAGTTGAGCAGTTGAACGTGAAGTACATGTTCATGAAAGGTGAGTGCTTGGGTGAAACATGAAAAGAGTGCCTAATGCAAGTGTCAATTATGGGACACTCTATATGCATATGAGAAATTTGTCAACAAAAGCATGCAATGTGAAAGAAGGAGATGATGGGCGTTCGAGGAATAAATGTAGCACATGTGACATCAAAAGATGTCTCAATAGCTTCCACCTTTCCACGAAGGGTTGTTGATGTAGAAGTTTCTCAACTCGTATCTCACTGTGCTCAGTACGTGAGTGTCTTTTGGACCTTCTCCTTCACTTCACCAGACGTAAGTACTTAGACTTCGACTCTTTTGGTCACCTATACCAGCATGAGCGACACAACGTAAATATGCTCAACTCTTCCAGCTTGAGCAGTACCTAGAATAGCTAAGACGCTTAGACCACAGAGAATATTACTTGAAGCTTTGGGACTAACACCTCACTCATTTTGTGGCTTAGCTACTCGACTCTGACTTTTATGACTTGTCGGTTGCCTGTTGACACTGCTTTGTGACAAGTTCTTCGGCTGTTGTAGTGGCTGCTGAGACATACTTCGTGAAGTTTCATCGTTTCCTTGTACCTTCTTCTCTTTGTAGTGCTCAGGCCTCTCGCCAGTCTTTTCTTCATGTGGATTATGGATTTTTTTATTTTTTCTTAATAATAAACAAAGAAAATCTTAAAAAAACTTAAAAAAAGAAAAATCATTCAAATAGAAATCTAAATGCTATGTACACTATACACATGTCCCTAGGGGATCATATATGGATTTTGTCCCCATACTCCTCTGTAACACTATTATGAGGGCATATACTCTAAATTTCATCAAAAAATTATCACAATAAAACGCAAAAATTCAATGCCTCTCACAAAACATTGCCCTCTAATAGTCATAATGTTAGGTCCGCATTCAGAATGCCTCCCCCCTTCCTATTTGGAGTCATCCTTTACGACAAGGTATCACAAAAGGTATGTGTTGTGCTTGGGCATTAAAAGTTGTGCCTATGCAGGTCTTGTAATGTAGCCCTATTATGCATACACAGTCAATGCATGGAGAAGATTTATGTTGTGCAAGATGTGGGTATAAGCAATTTTCTTATTGGCATTTGTTGGCGAGGCTCCCTATTCTAAGCAATGTAATGGTCTTTGAAGCTCCTGTATCATTGCTTGATTGAAGCGACTTGCTCTCTTCTAACTGTACTGTAATCGTAGGAAGAATTGTAAGAATTCAAGCGGCGATGCACTGATAGCAGTTTTGTTGTTCTTCTTTCGGACCCATTTCTTTGAGATTATTGGTTGTTTTGTTGCTGGCTCTCGTTTGGGAACCCATACTTACCTGTGCTTCGTTTGTGTTTGAAGAGACTTCTTTGGGATCCACCTTTTTGTTGTGTGAGTCAACAGTGGTCTTTGCTTCAGCCCTTGTATGCTTGGTTGGGGACGGGATTCAGGCTTTGAAAGTTGATACTATGGTTGTTTTGGAATCCAAATGAATTCCCGACTTTTTCGTGCTTGAATCAACTTCATTGGAGACCAAACCTGAGTTGTGAAAGCTTGCAATTTTGTGATATTCTTACCCGTTCGTGCACACTTTCCTTGTTTTTGTTTTGGTGTTGGATCTTGTGATTTGTCATTAGAGATCTTTGTCTTCTTGATCCATATCTATTTTTGGCCAATCTGGCTTTTTGGTATCCATATTTGTCGAGCTTTTTGGCTTTGACTTGTTCACCTGTTCTTATGACCTGTCATGGTTGTTGCTGAAGGGGTTGGTGATAGTGATGGCCTGAGTTGATGATAGGGGATGTCGTAAGATTCATCACTATCGCTACTATACTCAGCAAGGTTGACTTCTTGTACTTTCCCTTGATTTTTTGGATGGTAGTGGAAAGTTACTGTCTGTTTGCTCATGGGTGGTAGTTTCTTGGAGGACTTTTCTAGCCCATTGATTAGAGCATTGTTAGTTTGTTGCTCTGGTCGTATTCCTCCTAGTTGAGTCTTTGCATCCTTATTAGGAGCCATGTATGAGGATTCTTGTGGTGGCTGTGTCTTCACGGAGGACTTTGGAATCCACTTTTGATGCACTTTATTCATGTAGTGATGACATTGATTCCCGTGTCGTTGATCTTCTTGAAGATCGAAGTGTTCTACAGAGTCATAGAACTCGTCGTCTTCTTCATCTTTTGATTCTCCACATTTCTTTGTTTGCTCCTTATTTCGAGAGCTTGTTGATGTCTGGATCTCTTCGTTTTCCTGGATTACACTCACTGCAAAATAAGGAACAACATCATAGCCATTTTCATCACAAAACTTTGTTGTGGGAGCATCCTCCACGACGCACACGTCTAGAGTAGCCAAGATGTGTTCCCATCCAAAAGGCTCTAACTCTTCTTCAGGAAATGGTTCTGGGATATAGTCCCTATCCTCTATAACCCGCTCTAGGATACATTCCTCACGTTTCAAGCTACCACATTGTTAAGCTCCACACATCCACAGTTCTTTAGGCTTACCTAACCAAGCTGGAAGTTCTGATCCTGCAACTGTGGCGGAATCAAACTCCTCAATCGGTGTTCTTGTCACATCCCTATAGCTATGGTCCTTCAAGTTTATCTTTGTTATGGTTTCCATATGTCTCAGGTATATATGGTCATAACCCCAATCTTGGACCATTTTCAATTGTCACATGAATGGTCTTCCCAGAATGATTTCATAGTTGTTCTTCTTGCCAAAGTCAACAACAGCAAAAGTGTGTTCATATTCAATGCCACAAGAAGTAACAAGTACTTTTTCTAACAGTCCTAGGGGCGTTTCCTTGTGTCCGTCTGCAAGCTGCAGGGTCATTCGTGTGGATATCAAGGCAGGTTTTCCCCATTTCTTCCAAACCTCTTTGGTTGCAATGGCCACACCAGCTCCCTGTCAAAGATTGCCATGGTTTTTACATTATTGAATTCCACAGGAAGGGTGGTGTTTCCATCTTCTCCCTCGTAATACTCACCTACCTTGTTTAATGGCACTGGCCTAGTATTTAGTTGAGGCATTTCAAGCTCTTTGATGCCTTCCGCAATTTGAGTCATTGGGGTTTTTACACCAAATTTCTCTAGACATTTACCCACATTAGCCCACATGTTTGGTCTTATTCTGAGCAACTCGGCTGACATTATTGTATAGGTGACTGGGGTAGATAGAATATCTACTAGCCCCTTTGAATCCATAGCCTTGTTGGGAGACAGTCTCTGTGATGGGACTGCAACCACATCTGACTTGGTCTCGTACTCTCCCATGTAGGACGGTAGTGTTCTTAGCAAATGGGTTTGACTATCCATAGATTGTACAGATCCTTTGTTGCCCCAATACGATCGCACGTCTAGATTTATTTGAGATCCAGTCTCAAATTCCTCTATTGGTGGTAGAAACACTCCTCGTTTATCACCAGTCTTTTCTACTCGTCTTCTTAGGTCATGGGCTTCATTGGCCTCTCTGACTTGTTTCCACAATTCGTCAAGACCATTTACCTGTTTACAATCCTCAGGTATAGCTTGGTGAAATCCCCCGGAAGAGTTATCCGTGGTATTCAGTACTATCCTTGGTTCTAATGTTGGGCTTTGAGGTTTGGTATGTGCTCATGACTAGAATCTAGCTCTTTTAGTTCCTGGTTTGGTGAGATTACTTGTGTAGGCATGACACGAATAACATCCTCAGGTTTTGCAACTGGTGGTTCTAGTAAAGCTTGGGCTGTTTGAATCAATTTTTGGCACATTTCAAACCTTTGCTTTTCTAGTTCCGCATAGGGATATGTCATCCACCCGTGTTCTTGGGTTTGGTTGTTTTTGAGCCTCACATCATAGGCTTTCAAGAGGGCATCTAATGTCTCATTAACCTTCTCTGCCAACACAGATCCTCCTGAACTAGCACTTCTTGGTTTCTCATCCGTGGATGGTTCTTCTAGACGTTTAACCATCTGTGTAAGAGAAGGTGCCTCCTTTTCCTCATGTTGTTTTATCTTCTCCTGAGCTTCGGTAAGCTTCTCAGCTAGGGATTTTTGCTCTCGTTCCCTGCGTGCTTCCATCCTAGTCTTTCTAGCTTTCTAACTATTTCGTTTGCTCTTGGTTTTCTGACTAGGTGCGTCTGTCTTTGGTCCATCATCTGTCCTTGGACTCGTGTCACTTTTTGTGTTCTTTGTCTCTGGATTCTCATTAGCTTTCTTTTGAGCTTGTGCTCTCGTAAACACTTGAACTTGTACAACATTTTCATTTTCTGAGCTACTAGGGAGCTGAACAATCCCTAATACATTTGTCGTGATTTTCCTTATTTGGTTTGGTTTTTTCGGGCTATCGGGGATCAAGTGAGTGATGCCACACTCAAGACAATAGGCATTTACTCCAGTGATCTTCGTATGAGGACATAGTTTGACCAAGTGGTTGTCACGACTTTTGTGACAATCTGTCTCTGGTTGAGGAGATTCTTTTAGCATTTCCTCTTGGCTATAAGAAAGTTTTGACCTAGATAAGCCACTATTTGCAATGAATCGCAATGTCCTTTCGTCCATTTCATACCTTCTTTCTTTGGACTGAAACCCAGGAGGTGGAGGTTATACCGGCCTCACCACTCCATGTGTTTCTCTCACATTTTGTTGCTCCGAAGGGTAGTACTCACTTTGGTTGCTATACCACATTGTAGCTGGTACTGGCCTTGGTTTATTTGATGCTTCCATCATTGGCATGTATCTCATGTCTACCGGCATTCTAGCACCTGGAAACAGAGGTTGTTGTCCTAAGACAAGCTGTGGCCTTAAAACTCCTACTGGTCCTGGCGCATTCCCCGTAATGTATTGAAGCGGTCCGGGATGGGCAACAAGAAGAGCAACCTCTAGACACCCTTCAAGGCTCCCGTGCTGCTCAATGGGGCTGGGGCACAACACAACACAAACCAAAACAGCAAACCCCCAGCCAAATCCCAACTACACAAGGGGCACCACCTAGTTTAAGAGTGAACTAGGACGCAAAAGAGGAGAATTGTTAGAGCAACCCACAAACAAGCAAGGAATTTACACTAACCCTAACACCAATGGAATACTCTCACACACTAAAACACGAGAGAGAGAGAGAGAGAGAGAGAGAGAGAGAGAGAGAGAGAGAGAGAGAGAGAGAGAGAGAGAGAGAGAGAGAGATGGTGCTCGGGCTGCTTTGAAGTGTATCGTTAATGATCAAGCAAACATAAATATATATATGTAAGAAAGAGAGAGAAGGGGGAAGGGGGTGCTTGTTGCACTAATGCCTTCTTACAAATCTGCCATGACCAATCAAAGTGAGATTAGTATTTGTTCAACATAGCCTGAGTAAATTACACCACAACACATCATAAGACAAAAGCCACCCCAATCACTGTCTTAAGACCAGGGGAGTCCTCTCCACCCTGTCGCCCTCTTACAACATGTGGGATTTATGGCTAAATTGATAACAATACCCGGAGAAAGGCTATCAAGAACTTAAATAAAACACCAAGACACTTACACATCATTATTGTCCATGACTTCACGTTGGAAGGGAGACAAGGTATCCATGCTTAGTCCAAATTCACCCTCCTTGATTCAGCAAATGTTGGGCTTACTCTAGTAGGAGAAATGATAGATTTCTTACTCTCAATTTAATGATCACTCTCTCTTACAATGGCATAGAGTTCCCTTGCTAATCACCCCTAATACAACACATACATATGCCTAATGCCAATGAGATTCCACTCAAGAGCTCCTTCTCAAGAGGTTGAGCTTGGCTTCTCAAGCTATATCATAGTGCTCTTTCTTCTCCCCCCTTTTTGTGCTAGCTACACCCTCCTTTTATAGCAATTTTGAAGGCTAGGGTTACTCCTCTAACCATGGTTGGGTTAGATTTTCAGCAATTTATCTAATTTCTTTTTCTTGGAATTATCAAGAAGTTGGTGGAGAAAGAGAGAGGAGAGAAATGGAGGTGATAGGACTTTTCATAGTGGGTTAGTGTTAGTAGAGTTTATTAATTTACAAATGGAATTGGATATTTACAATGGGAGTATCCATGTAGGATACAAATAAGGAAGAAAAACTCTTAAGAGGTAAGAAAAGGTGGATTTCTTACAAGGTTGATGCTCCAAGTGTCTTGAGTAGGGCCAATTTTGACGCTTGTTGACGGTCCACTAGCTTTGACGGTACATTTTTTCTCCACTCTTGACCTTCCTTGAGAGACAAGGTAATTGAAGCTGAGTAATCAACCACCATGATGCTGTCTTTTAAGAGAAGAGGCTGAATTTTGTGGTTTTTTTGATAGATATGGGTAATTTGGAGGAGGAAAAATGAGACTAGGTGGTCAATTTTGGAATGGAATTGTGTGTGGGAGGTATGAGTTCACCATGGTTTCTCTTATTCTTCAAGGTTGAGGAGAAGGTGAGTAGGGTGCAGAGAGGAGTGGTGAGAGAGGTGGGGATGATGAGTGGAGAAGTGTGTGTGAAAGAGGAAAATGATAAAGTGGAAGAGAGAGTGTGGCTGCATAGCATGGGAAAACTGGGGTCCACTAATAAAATCATAGCTCACAGCTCGTAGCTCAAAAAAATATGAAAAAGTTTGAGGCAAAAGTTCAGCCCACGAGCTACAACTTTTGTTTGTATCACCTTTTCAAATTCGGAGAGCAAGTGAACTTTAAAAATTCAGCAAAACTGATCGTTTTTTTCCACTGCACAAGGTCCTTGTGGGGTCCTTCTTTGGATGATTCTTTTGAATACCTCCAAGAGTGAGCCCTTCATAGTGCATGTATGCATGCCACCTACCCTTGACCTTATTTGGTAGGTCTATAATTGAAGATATTGTTGAGATCATGAAATAAGTGAATAGTACAACTAAGAAAATCAAATATTGAGGGGTCTAAAAAATATGTACATGTCAAATATAAATAATATAAGTGGAAAAAATATAAAGGAGTCAAAAGAAATCTCTCTCATTATGAGGCTACCATAAAAAGATAAATATTTTTGGTGTTCTAATTGTTTAGAAAATAAAAACAAAATAGATGTAGGAAGGGAAAAATCACAATAGTGAAAAAATATACACATAAATAAAATTAGTTTTTTTGGATTTTTGTTGGGGTGGAGTTACACCAAATATAAGAGAAGCTTACATGAAAATATTTCTATATGGAATAAAGAGTATGAAAAATGGTAAGAAAAATTGTGGTAATGGTGAGGCAATGTACAGAGCATAAATAACACACACCTAGGTAGAAATATTTAAATAAATACCAAAATAATTATGAAAAAATGTTTTATTTAGGCCCTATATACAAAGAAATATTTACATACGCATGGGCCATTATATACTTATATTTTTTATATTTTTTATCTTTTTGGCTCAACTAGCCCAATGACTAGCTAATTGAGGGTTTTTTATTTCAGTAAGGAGATATGGGAAAAGTCCCCTAACTCACACGCACCTATATACAGTGAAAGGGTGAGGGTAACCACAGTGTTTGAGTGATTTGATAGGGTGAGATAACTCACTATGGCAATTACAGAGAGCCGAAAAAACGGCTATCATTAGCCCTCCCCCAGGATGATGGTATATTCATGTACCATCATAAAGAATCTTTTCCAAAGAGAGTGCTTCAGAGTCCTTGACAAGATCTTCATTGTTTGGCCCCTTGGAATTTTGGTTTGTGTTACACTCATGCTTCATGGAACAATACTTACATGGGATAGTTGCCTTTTGCTCTGGTAGATCCTTTGGTAGAAGGCGACTCAAGTAAGGCTTCAAGCGATAGCTGTTTACCTTCCTGGAGTGCTCTTTCTCATTCAAGTCCATAAGTTGATAGTAACTTGAATTGAAAGCCTTCTTGACTATGTATGGCCCCTGCCATCTTGTTTCAAATTTGGCATCAAAATGATTATCGAGTCGATTGTCATACCTTAGCACAAGATCTCCTTCATTAATGCCTTTGTCCTTCAGTTTCTTGTCAAGCTTCTCCTTTGTCTGTGTGGCTTTCCTCTTATAGCACTCGTATGCTGCTTCTCTTTTCCACTCAAGCTCAGCTAAGGTAAGAAGTCGATCCATCCATGCTTCTTGATCATCTTGTGCCGATTTTCCATGAAGTCGCATTGTTGGAATGTTTAGCTCAATTGGCTGTAAAGCCTCTTGACCATAGACCAAGTGAAATGGTGTGAACTCCGTGGCTTCCCTATATGTGGTTCGATACGCCCACAAGGCACCATCCAAGAAGTCATCCCACAACTTTGTCTTGTTTTTCACCATCTTTCTAATGATGCCTGCAATGACACCATTAGCTTTTTCTACCAAACCATTTGATTGGGGATAGTAGGGTGTACTGTGACGATGTAGAATGCGAAGTTCTTCACAGACTTCTGTGAGCAATCCATTTCTAAACCCTGGACCATTATCGGAAACAATCTCCAAAGGTGTGCCAAATCTACAACAAATGTGAGTGTAGACGAATTTGCTCACTGTCCTCTCATTTACCTTTGCCACACTTTGTGCTTCCACCCACCTAGTCATATAGTCTACAGCCACTAGAATGTAGAGTTTACCATTTTTTGTCCTAGACAGAGGACCCATAGCATCAGTGCCCCACTTTTCAAAGGGTCCATTTGCAAGCACAATTTGCCTTGGACCATAAATCAATCTTCTATTCCCATTTACCTGACAATTGTGACAACTTTTACACCAATGTTGGACATCCACATGCAGACTTGGCCAAACATACCCCGCAAGCAAAATCTTCATCACAGTTAATTCTTGGGAAAAATGACCACCACATGCCTCTTCATGCAAACCTTTTAGAATGGCTGGAATTTCCGCGATAGTTGGTACTCTTCTGCACACTTTATCCTTCCCTCTTTGATAGAGGGAGCCTTCTAGGAAGAGATACATGCTTGCCTTCTTCATGAGTCTCCTCTTCTGAGCTTTTGTGAAGTCTGGTGGAAACTCACCCTCCAAAATGTAGCCAATGATGTGAGCCAATGACTCCAATCCCTGGTACCTCGGTTGCTTCACAACAGCCGCCACCATGATGACCTGCACTTCTTCCTTTACACATGCAACGGCTTGTTGTGCAAGTAAATCAGCATCTTCATTTTGTTTCCTAGGAATATGATATAATTGCACCTCCTCAAATTGATTAAATAGCCTACGGATGGTATGAACTTTGGCTCTTAGTCTTTCATTTTTGCATGCCCAAATGCCTAAAATCTGCTTCACAATGAGAAGTGCATCCCCTTTTACCATGAGACGTTGTATACCATGGCCAATGAATATTTTTAAACCATGAAGTAGTGTGTCATATTGTGCTTCATTGTTGCTAGCTGAACTTGGTAGATTGAACTTCTCTTTCATGACCACCTCTCCACTTGGGTTGAGCAACACTAGCCCTCCCCCTGCTTTTCTTGTGGCTCGACGAAAAGCTCCATCAAAGAACAAGGTAAAAGCATTAGGAATACTTTTTTGGTGGTGGCAATGGTAGGGTCTTTACTTCAGGCACCTTAATCTCCTTTTCATGCACCCTATAAGTGAGAATCCCTGCCAATTGTGCACGCATACTATCTTCTACCTTGAAAGAGTATTGAAACTCTTGCAACTCCATAATCCACTTTGAGATCCTAGTACTAAGATTCATTTGAGATGACACCCAAGGGAACAAATTCTCTGCGGTGAGGATTACAAAAGGTTTTGGGAGCAAGTAGGATCTAAACTTCCTTATCGCAAACATGAGAGAAAGCATCATGAGTTCTGCCTCCGTGTAGCCTCTGTCTAAAGCATTCATGACCCTACTAGCAAAGTAGATGGGCCACATCCTGGTACTATAGGGATCTTGTTGTAGCAAAACTGCACCAATTGTTTCTTTCCCAGCACTAGAGCTAACAAAGAATGTGTACTCCCAACAAGGAGGCATGAGTGTTGGTAGCTCTGACAAAATGGCTTTAATGTTACAAAAGTACTCTTCAAGCTCATCAGAACATGCAAATTCTACTTGTTGTGTCAACTTTTGCAAAGGGTGAAGTAACTCCGAGGCTAAGTGAATGAAGCGTGACATATACTTCACCTTTTGAATGAATGAGATGACCTCCTTAAGACTCTTGGGTGATGGTAGCTCAATAAGAGCCTTTGCCTTTGAAGGATCCACTTCAATGCCTTTGTAAGAAACTTTATGATCAAGCAAGATTACTTCATCCTCACCTATATGGCACTTGTCGGGGTTGAGTTGACCTCCCATGTCATAGAGCTTCTTTAAACCTTCTTCTACCCTTTGTAGATGCAATGATTTTGAGCTATAAATACAGAAATCATCAATGAACACCCTAATTGACTTTCCAAAGAATGCTTGAAACACCATATTCATGAAACGCTGGAATGTTGTAGGAGCATTTGTCAGACCAAATGGCATGACTCTAAAAGCATAACAACCCCAAGGAGTGATAAAGGTTGTTTTCAATTGATCCTCCAATGCAATCCCTATGTGAAAGTAACCTGAGTAACCATCGCACACAGTGTACTTCTCATGACCAGCTACCTCATTTAGTATCTCATCCTGGAATGGGAGGGGAAAGTGATCTCTTTTTGTTGCCTCATTGAGGGGACGGTAATCCACACACACCCTCCACTTGCCATTTTTCTTAGGAGTGACAACAACAGGAGAGACCCACTCTGAATTCTCCACTGGATAAATGAAACCTGCTGCTAGAAGCTTTCTTACCTCCTTGAGTAGAGCCTGTTCCTTTATAACTCCTAGCCTTCGTAGCTTCTGAGCTTTAGGTGTGGCCTCAGGCTTTAACTCAATCTTGTGTTGAACAACATCTACCCCACGCACGTCGGTGTAGTCTTTAGAAAAAAGCCTAGGAAACTTCCTTAGCACACATTTGAACTCCTCTCTTTCATCCTTTGTAAGTGTTGTTGATAGCATACCTTCCAGCATCACTTCATCTTGAACACCTTCGTTCTCTTGAGGACCTACCTCCTCCAAGCCTTGACAAGAGGTCTCTTGGTTGCTTGGCTTAAACCTTACCCCCATGACTTCGATGGAAGACTCCTCTTCAGTAATGTTGCCGCTACTTTCTTCTTCTGAAGTGCTATCGGTCCAACCTTCTTCCGTCTCACTTTGAGATGATTCTTCATGGTGCTCCTCTTGGCGTTTCTCCTTCATGTCAAAGACAACCTTCTTATGATTGTCATTCCTGCAAATTAATTTCCCACTCTCCCAATCCTGCAAAGCCCGCATTTTCATTAGCCATGGTCTTCCTAGGATAAATGGATAACCACTTCCCTTGGTCGACATAACATAGAAATCCACCGCTTTCTTAATGCCAAAGGCCTCTACAAAGACATTTTTACAAATGCCTACACACCTAGCCTTGCTATTGTTTGCCATCTTGACTTTGATTTCAGGTGTCTCCTGGATGTGCATGCCTAGTCTTTGCATGAGTCCCTCTGTCATGATGCAAATTTGTGCACCCCCATCCACTAGACCTTTCCTAACCAATCTTCCTTTGATGTAACAGTCTAGCACCGGTGTAATGTCCTCATTCATTTCAGCTTGTGCAATTTTTACAACAGGCACACTCTCTTTTACCTTTCTCCTAGAGCTAACTGCCCTTGTTAAATCCCTCCTAACTTGTGGACATAATGCAAGAAATTGAGGCCATGAAATATCAGGACCCTTACCTCTCATGTCTTCCAACAAGTTGTACAGAGCCATACCATGTCCAAGAGGGAAGTCTTGGAGGTTGATACGACGTCGCGTCCTCTTGGTTTCCTTGGTTTCCTTTGCCTTCTTGCCTTGTCCATGGTCACTCTGTGATGTGACTCCTTCTTTCTCTTTACCTTTTCCTCGGCCACGCTTAATGCCATTGGCTTCCATGTCAACCTCATTTGAATTTGTCACCTCTACCACATGCACATTTGGATCTGGCAAAGGTGGAACTCCTTCTACCCCTTGTGGAGGTGGTCTTGGTACATTTGGCCTTTGTAGAAGCCTTGGTTGTTGACCAGCTCCTTCTCCTGCATTCATCACTGGGTAATTCAAGTTAGGTCTCCCTGGCTCTCCACGGGGCCAAGGACAATTATACATCCCATGTCCAGACTCCCCGCAATTCCAACATTGCAAGACTCTCCTAGTTCGTGGCTCTCTCTCTTCTGACTTCTTTGCTTGTCCCTTTGGACCTACAGCTTGTGCAAGGTGAATTGACAGGCTGCTTAAAGATTCATTTAACTTCTCAATCACTTCAGCCGTTACCTCAGGAAGCTCCCTAGATGTTGATGTTTGTGACTTACCTTTGGGTCTAAGACCTTCTATTGGAACCTCTCCCCTTAAGCACTTGAGTTTCCTATACTTCTCAGCAGCCCTAGTTTCAGCTGCATCAAAAGTAGCAGGTGTACCCGCCTCAACTTTTACCTTAAGGTCAGGAAAGAGTCCGGCTATGAACCTCTCCTTCTTTAGAAATTCTGCACCATCACCAAAGTTAGCAACATTTCGTATCCATAGAGCCCAAAGACGTAGGAACTCTTGCTTGTACAAGTAGTAGTCATCTAAGTCTTTTTGCTTATGAGAAACAATGTCTTGCCATAATTTCTGAGTGTTTTGGGGATCAAAGAAGTATTTCTTGAAACGATTCAAAACTTCCGTGTAATTCCCTTTAACTTCCTCAGGCAAAGAGTCAAACCAAGTGCTAGCATCTTTTCTAAGGACCACCTCAAACATTTCTACACGTCCTTGATCAGTTACTATCCTCTTGATACGACAAGACATCTTGAAATTCGCTAGAAATAATTCTGCATCCTCTCCAGGCTCTCCAAAGAAAAGAGGATATCCAGACATTTGGCGTTGGCTCTCCATTGAATTGATTTCAAAGTGACGCGTTTTTGTTTTTTCTTTCTTTAAAAGATTTACACAATAATATTTTCTAAATTGCAATCTATTCTACAACAAAATAAAAATATTCACATCAAATGACCTATGATAATCAATAAGAGGTAGAATGACAGGGTTTGGTGACGCGAGAATTTCTCCTACTCTTTGGGCACCAAACATGAATACCATACGTTGTTGAAAATGGATTTTTCTACTAATTGCAATGTAATGTTGTGGAGTGAAATGAAAGGGAAAAACCTGTATTCCTGGGCCATTATCCATGATCTATGCATGACCTAATTCTTAAAACAAAACAAAAATATAGACGTCCAAACTAAGGTCGTACCTAATGAGAGGCAAAATAAAAGGATTTACTGACCTAAAATTCTACGAATTACTCGCTGAAATTGCAACTTAGTACTAACAATTATGTGTACCTTTTGCCTTGCAATGCGAATGAAGGGATCATACAAATTCTCGTGATTCATGCAAGCTACTTGATTATGCTAAAGGGTGAGCCTTCACAAAACATACATAAGCCTTTCCTCAGTGGGGGCACCAATTTGAAGCGGTCCGGGGCGGGCAACAAGAAGAGCAACCTCTAGACACCCTTCAAGGCTCCCGTGCTGCTCAATGGGGCTGGGACACAACACAACACAAACCAAAACAGCAAACCCCCAGCCAAATCCCAACTACACAAGGGGCACCACCTAGTTTAAGAGTGAACTAGGACGCAAAAGAGGAGAATCGTTAGAACAACCCACAAACAAGCAAGGAATTTACACTAACCCTAACACCAATGGAATACTCTCACACACTAAAACACGAGAGAGAGAGAGAGAGAGAGAGAGAGAGAGAGAGAGAGAGAGAGAGAGAGAGAGAGAGAGAGAGAGAGAGAGATGGTTCTCGGGCTGCTTTGAAGTGTATCGTTAATGATCAAGCAAACATAAATATATATATGTAAGAAAGAGAGAGAAGGGGGAAGGGGGTGCTTGTTGCACTAATGCCTTCTTACAAATCTGTCATGACCAATCAAAGTGAGATTAGTATTTGTTCAACATAGCCTGAGTAAATTACACCACAACACATCACAAGAAAAAAGCCACCCCAATCACTGTCTTAAGGCCAGGGGAGTCCTCTCCACCCTGTCGCGCTCTTACAGCATGTGGGATTTATGACTAAATTGATAACAATATCCGTAGACAAGCTATCAAGAACTTAAATAAAACACCAAGACACTTACACATCATTATTGTCCATGACTTCACGTTGGAAGGGAGACAAGGTATCCATGCTTAGTCCAAATTCACCCTCCTTGATTCAGCAAATGTTGGGCTTACTCTAGTAGGAGAAATGATAGATTTCTTACTCTCAATTTAATGATCACTCTCTCTTACAATGGCATAGAGTTCCCTTGCTAATCACCCCTAATACAACACATACATATGCCTAATGCCAATGAGATTCCACTCAAGAGCTCCTTCTCAAGAGGTTGAGCTTGGCTTCTCAAGCTATAGCATAGTGCTCTTTCTTCTCCCCCCTTTTTGTGCTAGCTACACCCTCCTTTTATAGCAATTTTGAAGGCTAGGGTTACTCCTCTAACCATGGTTGGGTTAGATTTTCAGCAATTTATCTAATTTCTTTTTCTTGGAATTATCAAGAAGTTGGTGGGGAAAGAGAGAGGAGAGAAATGGAGGTGATAGGACTTTTCATAGTGGGTTAGTGTTAGTAGAGTTTATTAATTTACAAATGGAATTGGATATTTACAATGGGAGTATCCATGTAGGATACAAATAAGGAAGAAAAACTCTTAAGAGGTAAGAAAAGGTGGATTTCTTACAAGGTTGATGCTCCAAGTGTCTTGAGTAGGGCCAATTTTGACGCTTGTTGACGGTCCACTAGCTTTGACGGTACATTTTTTCTCCACTCTTGACCTTCCTTGAGAAACAAGGTAATTGAAGCTGAGTAATCAACCACCATGATGCTGTCTTTTAAGAGAAGAGGCTGAATTTTGTGGTTTTTTTGATAGATATGGGTAATTTGGAGGAGGAAAAATGAGACTAGGTGGTCAATTTTGGAATGGAATTGTGTGTGGGAGGTATGAGTTCACCATGGTTTCTCTTATTCTTCAAGGTTGAGGAGAAGGTGAGTAGGGTGCAGAGAGGAGTGGTGAGAGAGGTGGGGATGATGAGTGGAGAAGTGTGTGTGAAAGAGGAAAATGATAAAGTGGAAGAGAGAGTGTGGCTGCATAGCATGGGAAAACTGGGGTCCACTAATAAAATCATAGCTCATAGCTCGTAGCTCAAAAAAATATGAAAAAATTTGAGGCAAAAGTTCAGCCCACGAGCTACAACTTTTGTTTGTATCACCGTTTCAAATTCGGAGAGCAAGTGAACTTTAAAAATTCAGCAAAACCGATCATTTTTTTCCACTGCACAAGGTCCTTGTGGGGTCCTTCTTTGGATGATTCTTTTGAATACCTCCAAGAGTGAGCCCTCCATAGTGCATGTATGCATGCCACCTACCCTTGACCTTATTTGGTAGGTCTATAATTGAAGATATTGTTGAGATCATGATATAAGTGAATAGTACAACTAAGAAAATCAAATATTGAGGGGTCTAAAAAATATGTACATGTCAAATATAAATGATATAAGTGGAAAACATATAAAGGGGTCAAAAGAAATCTCTCTCATTATGAGGCTACCATAAAAAGATAAATATTTTTGGTGTTCTAATTTTTTAGAAAATAAAAACAAAATAGATGTAGGAAGGGAAAAATCACAATAGTGAAAAAATATACACATAAATAAAATTAGTTTTTTTGGATTTTTGTTGGGGTGGAGTTACACCAAATATAAGAGAAGCTTACATGAAAATATTTCTATATGGAATAAAGAGTATAAAAAATGGTAAGAAAAATTGTGGTAATGGTGAGGCAATGTACAGAGCATAAATAACCAACACCTAGGTAGAAATATTTAAATAAATACCAAAATAATTATGAAAAAATGTTTTATTTAGGCCCTATATACAAAGAAATATTTACATACGCATGGGCCATAATATACTTATATTTTTTATATTTTTTATTTTTTTGGCTCAACTAGCCCAATGACTAGCTAATTGAGGGTTTTTTATTTCAGTAAGGAGATATGGGAAAAGTCCCCTAACTCACACGCACCTTTATACAGTGAAAGGGTGAGGGTAACCACAGTGTTTGAGTGATTTGATAGGGTGAGATAACTCACTATGGCAATTATAGAGAGCCGAAAAAACGGCTATCAGTATCTAGGTGGAGTAGGTGCTTCTGGAACAGGTTGTACATACCTCTCTCTAGCATTTTCCATGCTATAATAGCACTCTTTATCCATATGGTTCGTCCATTTTCTCTCAATTTCACACCACTTCGGCTCTCCTGAATCAGACCTTACAAGAGGAATCAACCTCTTGACCAAGTCATCGATAAGCTTTTCTTGATCAATAGGTGTCGTTGGCTTGGCAATGGGCTCACTTATTTGTGAAACACTGTGCTAAGAGGATGTGTCATCTCCTTGACTCTTTAAGTCCTTTTCTTTGTATGCCTCACAGTTATCCACTAGATAAAGAGCTTCTTTGATCAACTCGTTTAGCGTCGTCCTCCTTATCGTATGCAGATCCTTCTGAAGGCCCACATGTCTCATTCCCTGGATAAAAATCAGCATCAGTCGTGCTTGCGTAGGTAATTCCGCTCTCGGACAGAGCTTAACATATCTCTTGAGTCGTAATGATGCTTTGCGTACTGATTCATTCTCTTTCTGTTTGAATCTATGGATTTGCGAGACCGTGTTGTGAGCAATGCCTTTTGGCAAGAATTCTTCAATAAACTCCTCAAACAACTCATCTAAGGTCTCAAAATCCCATTTTTCCACCGAGTCGAACCATGTAGCTGCATCATCTTCTAGAGTCAATCAAAATCCCACAAACTGTGTCGCAAAATCTGAAACTTCCTCTGCTCTAATCACTCTTCTAAAAGCCGTTACGTGATCTCTCTGATCTTTATCTCCGGAGTATTTTCTGTTTACCCATTTTTGGACTTGGGATGGTATAACTCGTCGATTGTCTACAAGTCTAATCAGAGACTCTCCCAATCCTTCTCTCCTTATCGCTCTTGAAGGGAATCCTGGTGGCTCTCTTCTTGGAATTTCTATAGGAATTCTCGTGTTTGGTGGAGGCATTTGTGGTCCTTCATTGACCATATATCCACCTCTTTCTAGTACAGTCTGTGGATTTGTGCTTTCTGCAACTCTGTATTCTCGTCCATACTTGTCGAAAACTATAGATCTCCATTGACAGTCGACTCCGTATGTGTAGACATATAAGAGCTTGTAATCCGTTATCTCTTCTAGGTATGGATCTGAGCACCTATAAAGATTGACCTCATTGTCGTCAGTGTATCTATATAGTCCTTCACTCTCATGACCAATCATCCAAACTCTCTCAACAAGATGGATCTTTATCAATTGCAAGTTTGGAAGATCCATTGTGGGAGGATATTCCTCTATCGTCGGGATCTCCAAGCTTGTGTAAGCTGTGTTTGAATCTAGGGTAGACATGATTTATGGGCTTAAGAGCTTTTGCTTGGTTCAAGTAGACTTAGTCCACTGTGTTCAAGTGCTTTGGTTAGGGAAAAGTCGAAACTATGTCCAAAACCGCAACCGTTTCATCACAATTCTCGCAAATTGTCGCTTTCAGACACCCCTAACTTGCGGATGTATTTTGAGGCCTCAAACAACGTTTTTTTCAAAATAGAACAAAATGGTTGCCGTAGGCATCCATTTAGTTCATGTTTTTCTCTAAGATCTGTAGAGCCGCTCTCAGGCTACGTTTTGATATAAAAACTTTTCCGATCCGATACCGTTTGTGAAAGTTATGGCCAAAATAGTGAAATGGAGTTTAGAATGGTCAAAATGAGTCCAAATTCAATTTTAAAAGAAGATTTGGGATCTCTGTGAAACTGTGAACACTCCTGTGTGGTCAAAAGTATAGTTGGACCCTAAAACTGGCCTAGAGACATCCTACGCGTAGGATGTCTATATGCTCAGAATTTAACAAAATTTGGTCCAGAGACTCCCCTTAAGTCCAGCAACACAATGATCTGCTCAAAATTTCACTTGGACCTAAAAATGGCCTTTAGACATCCTACGCGTAGGATGTCTTTCTGCTCAGAATGACTTGAAAATTTCACCCCAGCTTCTCCTTGATGTGCTGATCACAGTGGTGTGCTCATAAGTTGGTTTGGAGTCCTAAATCAAGCTGGAGACATCCTACGAGTAGGATGTCTTTTTGCTCTGTTTCAGCTCAAACTTGCACTGTAGCTTCCCCTTGATGTGATAAACTCACAGCTATTTTTACCTTTTGATTCTGACACCTACATGTTGGTCAAATGATCAAGAATCTGTTCCAAAAGCCTGATGTCCGTTCTGATGAATTTACCAGTCAAATCAACTCCAAATTGGACCAAAATTGACTAGGAGGCTTGCCTAAGGCTATACAACACCCTACTATGTCCACAGTTTGAATTTGGCCTCTAAATCATGCCTTAGACATCCTACACGTAGGACGTCTAACTACTTAGAATTGCCCCAAATGTGAACCACAGACTCTCCTTAAGGTGCTGATCACTATGGTATGCTCAGAGGTTGATTTGGAGTGCTAAATCATGGTGAAGACATCCTACGCGTAGGATGTCTAAGTGCTTAGAATTGCCCCAAACTTGAGCCACAACTTCCCCTTGATGTCAGCAACCCAATGCTATGCTTAGATTTTAATTTGGATGTCAAAAGACCCCAAAACTAGCTGTTCTAGCCTTTTTTTCTTTAAAAAAAACGCTAAAGTCTACTTAAAACTCAATTTTCTCACCCAAATGAGCTGAAAACTCTCACATGCACTCAAAACATCATGTATAACATGCAAATGAAGTCACCCTATGGTTTGGTCTCAAAAATTATGCCTTGGGGCACAATTTGGGTAGGATGTCTGGCAATTCTCGTCTTTTGGCTTTGATCTGTCAAAATTTGGTCAAATTTCCACTTTCCACGTTAAAATAGGGCAAAACCTACCTTCTGAACACACTGGTCAACTCAAAATTTCAAAATTTCCACCAGATCACCCTGTAGACATCCTACGCGTAGGATATCTACTGCTGATTTTTTGAGACTGAAGTGTCCCTGATGCTTCCTTATGCTCTCAGCAAGTGCAAGTATGCTTCACAATTGCAAAAACATGCAAAAATTACTCAATTAAGCCTTTGCTGAAATTTTACGTTTTCTGACTCCGCCTTTTGGCTTTTGGTCAACAAAAATAGGGAAAACACCCAAGTCAATATGTTACTAGGGTAAAACCTACCCTCTGAACCCACTGGTGCAATCAGCATTTTCAAATTTGGTCTCCAAAACCCCCTTGAGACATCCTACGCGTAGGATGTCTATGTTTACAGAATTGCAAGTTTTCTTCACAGAACCCTTGCAAATGCTCTTTTATATGCACAACATCAGTCAGTCATACAAAAATATCCACAAAAGCTTGTTTAATGCATTTTTACCCTCAAAAGCACACTTTTTCATGATTTCAAATGCAATCAAGCACTTTAGCAAATAATTCAGTGATGAATAGCTCTAGATCAGAATTGGATCACTTACCTAAAGCTACTCCTACAAATCATATGGGGTTTTGCATCTATGAGTAGAAAAACCCTTCACTGCCACACACGGACTAGTAAACGCTTTTATCACCTCACAAATCACTCGACCACCAACAACTACTCTAATCCACAGATCCTAACTAAAACTATCTAGTCGCAGACCCTCGGCAAGACACACGCTTCCTGGCTATCTACTTGATCGCAAAATATCCTCTTCCGGATCCACTTATGAAAAACGCTTTCTTTAGGCGAAACTAAATCAAGCAACCATCACACGAGTGTTAGTAGGAAACCTACTTAGGTCCTTGTGTCCCCGACAGCGGTGCCAATGTTGGAGGAGCGACTCACACACCCATGAAGTGCATGCAAACACTACCTAGATCAACATAATGTCCATTGAGGACATAGATGACATGATAGACACACGGAGGAAATCTCTTTAGCTTGTCAGGCTGAGACCATCCTACACATACAAAACTCTGGAAGGCCAACTATACCACAATCAAGAACCTCACTGCTCTCAACTACACCACCTATCCACATACACACATACGGAAGGTAACTCACCTAATCATGCCATATTCGTACGAAACTTAAGGAACACCATCTCCTCACTAGGATACACCTATCCCTAAGCTTCTACACTCAAAACCCTCACTCTAAACACATCCGCGGAAAACGCGTAGGATGACAGAGCACAATTTTGAAAGTGCCCAAAACTGAAATTTATGAGTACCTATGCGTAGCTTATGTCGCCACGATTCTATAGACTACTAGCATGTAGAAAACAAACATCGTTTGATACACTTACGGCCACAAATAGCTCGTAGATGCGTCAGCGTGTGCGCTTCGTCTCGCGTGGAATGCTTGGCATTGTCGCGTACCTCTCCTCGAGCCTACAACAATGGTGCAAGCGGATCTCCAATGTGTTGAGCGAGCCGGGCGTAGCGAGAGGATAAAGCTCACGCTCACTCTCTTTCTCTCTCACATGTAGTAGACAGCAGCTCTAAAGTTTTGATTATGATTAAAGTCTTTCTTTTACAAAATGACCTAGGTACCTTATATACTAAGGCTACCTTAGGTTTAACCAAAAATGGGGTTGAAAGGGTCAAATGGCTTTGTATTTACAATCTGGAAGTGCCATTGCACCCCGGCTTCTGAAACTAGAATAACTACTCATTACAAACGACGTTTATAGCCATAATCCGCAGCATTTCATAACTCGCAAAAGATAAGACTTTGGTACAAAACTTGAGTTATGTTGTTGTTGACCCAGCGGTCAACAATACCTACCAAAGACAAATAGAAACCATGACAAGGATAAATCTGAAGGAGCATAGTTACAGGGATGTGCCAAGAACACCTATGGAGGAGTTTGATTTTGATGATGTAGCAGGATCAAAACTTCCAGCATGGTTGGGTAAGCCTAAGGAACTATGGATGTGTGGAGCTTGGCAATGTGGAAACTTAAAGCGAGAGTAAGGCATCCTAGAAAGGGAATTGAAGATGAGGGTTATACCCTAGAACCCTTTCCTGAGAAAGCTTTAGAGACACTTGAATGGGAACACATGATCCAAGAAAACGAAGATGAAGAAGACGAGTTTTACGACTTTGTAGAACACTTGGAGCTTTAAGAAGATATCAACAATGATTATCCAGACGACCCAACATGTGATAAGAACAAAACTTTAACTAATGCACGGTTTCATGATTGTTCGAATCAAAGACCCAAGGAACAATGTCATCGCTACAAAAATAAAGTGCATAAAAAATGGATTCCAAAATCCTCGATGGAAATGCAATTGTAACAAGCATCCTCATACGTGGATCCTATACATGAAGAAAAAATCAACCAAAAGGATAGCCATGTCGACCGGCTATCAACACTTTAATCAAGTGGATACAAAATTCATCCCAGAAACAACAACGCAAAACAGTAACTTTCCAGAACCAACCAAACCACAAAGGGAAAGTGCTAGAATGTAACCTTGCTGAGGATCGTAGCAACAATGATGATTCTTATGACATCCCCTACCAACAACTCAGATCATCAGGATCACTAGCAATTTCAGTAACAACCAAGGATAGCCAAAAGAAAAGAACAACAAGTCAGAACCAAAAAGTTATACAAATTTGGATACCAAAGAGCCAGATTGGCCAAAAGGAGGTATGGATCAAGAAGAAAAAAATCTTTGATGAAAAATCACAAGATCCAACATCAAAAGAAAAACAGTTGAAGCCTGCAAGAACATTCAAGAAAAGCACAAAGTCACAAGCTTTCGCAACTCAGATATGGGTTTCAAAGAAGTTGACTCAAGCACAAAGAAGTCAGGAGTTCATTTGGATTCCAGAACTGTTAAATTTTCAACAACCAAAGTATCAACTCCCAAATTCTGGACCTTGTCCTCAATCAAGAGTAGAAGAGATGAAGCAAAGAACGCTGAAAACTCACACAAAGACAAAATGGATCCCAAAGAAGTCTCTTCAAAAGCAAACAAATCAGGGACAAGTATGGTTTCCCAAACAAACAACATCAATGAAGCAGCCAGTAATCACAAAGAATTGGGTCCCAAAGGAAATCAATAGAACAATTGTCACTTCACCACCGCTTGAATTCTTTCAATTCCTCCTATAGTTACACTACAATTAGAATTTAGAAGAAAGAAAGTGGCTCACTTCAAGCTAGAATCCACTACTAAGAAACAATGACAAATATGACAACCAACCACAAGGCTAAATGGATCCCAAGGAAGCATCAAACAGATGAAGAAGCCTTCCAAAAAGCTCTAGAGTCTACAACCTTCAATCAAGAAAACAATACAAGAACTTCAAAAAACATTATATTTTTAAAATAGAAAATGTCCCCAACAAATACCAATAAGCAAATTTCTTATACCCACATCTTGCACATCATAAATCTTTTCCATGCATTGACTGTGTATGCATAATAGGGCTATATTACAAGGCCTGCATAGGCACAATTTTTGATGCACAAGCACAACACATACCCTTGGAAATACCCTGTTGTCAAGGAGGACTCCAAATAGGAGGGTGGGAGGCATTCTAAATGAGAACCTAGTATTATGACTATTAGAGGGCAATGTTTTGTGAGTTGTATTGAATTTTTGCATTTGATTGTGATGATTTTGTGATAAAATTTAGAGTATATGCCCTTATAATAGCGTTACAAGAGAAGTACGGGGACAAAAGCCATATATGAGCCCTACATGTGTACAATGTACATAGTGTTTAGATTTCTATTAACTTGATTTTACTTTTTGAGTTGAGTTGATTTGTGGTTTTATCTAGTCGGTTTTTGAGTTTTTCTTGAGAAAAACATAAAAAATCCAATAATCCAGCTGAAGAACAGACTAGAGAGACGTCAAGTAGTTAGTACAAAGATAAGAAGTCCCAAGGAAATGACGACACTTCACGACGTATGTCTCAAAAGCCACATGCACAAGGCTGTGATGTGAGAGGTGAGAATAGGATGCCAATCAGTCTTCAACAACAACATGAGGCCAAACATGATTGAGAATGGATCAAACTCCGGAATGGACTACAAGGACAAAGGATGTGGGTGATGCGACTAAACGAAAGCACCTATCAAGTGTAAAGTTGCCAGCAGACACTCTATGTGACGACAAGGACGTATACAGGAAGTAGATCTTTATACTGTACTTTTCTATCTTGTATGTGACTTAATGAAGCCTAAAAAACAAAAGAGACTAACAATACTCATAAGAAAAAAAGTGGCGGAAATGATAGTTCAATCATTTATCGTGATAACGATCTACAGGAGCAACCAAGAGTCAAGCCAAATTTTAATCATCATCATTGGTTCTACATAATTTGAGACTAAGTTAGCTTGTAAAGACAAATCAAGCCAAACTTTGTTAAAAGGCTATGAATAGAGGATACAAGATAAGGGTTTTATTTATAAAAAAAAACCCTAGCTAGCCAAAGCTGCAATTTTTCAAATTTGAAGCCTTGATAGCCATGTACATACCCTGTACATCATGTACATGAATTTTGGGGACAAATGGACAATGATAGCTCATCAATGATGAATAATGTCAAATAAGCACTTTTCAAAGCAAGTTACTAACTTGGGGAATTAACTGGGATTTGTCAGACTTTAATTAAGTCATTTATCAAGTAGAAGCAGTATAATGATTTACAAATCACAAAAAATCTAACAGTGAAAAATGCAACTTTGATCACCTTGATGCAAAAACAAAGGAGTCACCAATGAAGAAGAGCAGACATAGAAGTAATCAGAGGATCTCAAAAGATTGTCCTTGATCAGGCGGATCAAATGTTAGACATGGGTTTTGAACATCACGTAAAAAAAAATTATCTCCCACATTCAGCCTCATAGACAGACCTTGTATTGGAGTCCAACTTGGCCTAAAGAAGTTGAAGGTTTAGCCAAAACATTTCTATAGAATCCTTACAAAATTGTCATTGGTTAACAAGATCTGAAAGCCAATCATTCAATTCTAACAGATTGTAGAAATTGTTTTTGAGAATGCGAAATATTCAAAACTGGCGGATTTTTTGGACCATTTCATGGATGTGAAGGACATAAAGTTCGTCAATCAATTATGATTTTCCTGAATCATGTGAAGACTATGTACGTCAGATTGGATGAACACGATGAGCTCATGCAAAGGCTACATCCTATACTTTCTTTACATCAACAAAGCTACAACAAAGACCACACGGACATCGACAACCATGTCATGTCAAGGATGACATGAATTCGAAGGGGGGAAGTGTTGATCGCTGGGTCAACAACACGACATAACTCGACAAAGCCTTATTCTCTAAGAGTTATGGAATGATGAGGATTATGGTTACAAACATCAATTACAATAAGTAGGTAGTCTAGTTGCAAAAGTCGGGGTGCAATGGCACTTCTAGATTGTAAATACCAAGCCATTTGACCCCTCAAACTCTATTTTTGGTTAACCTAAGGTAGCCTTAGTATATAATGTACCTAGGTCACTTTTGTAAAAACACTTAATCATAATCTAAGTTTTAAGCTGTCGTCGAGACTGTGTGTGAGAGAGGAAGAGGAAGAGGAAGAGCATGAGTTTCATCTTGGCACTACTCTCTGCTTGTTCATCACATTGTAGATCTGACTGCACCCTCGGCAAGAGCTACGTGTGACAACACCAAGCATTACTCGCAAAAAGGAGCGAACGCGCTCGGCATCTATGAGCTATTTGTGGCTGTAAGTATATCAAACAATGTAAGTTTTTTGCCTGCAAGTAGTCATTAGAATTGTGGAGACATAAGCTACACATAGGTGCTCATAGATTTTAGTTTTGGGCATTTTAGAATTCTGCTCTGTCCTTATACGCGTTTTTTGGAGATGGGTTTAGAGCGAGGGTTTTGAGTGTAGAGGCTTTGGGACAGGTGTATTGTAGTGAGGGATGGTGTTCTTGAAGTTTCGTACGCTTTTGGCATGATTTGTGGGTATGTGTAGGATGGTCTCAGCCTGACAAGCTAAAGAGGTTTCCTTGGTGTGCCTATTGTGTCATATGTGTCCTTGATTGACATAATGTTGATCTAAGTTGTGTTGCATACACTTTATAGGTGGTGTGAATGTCTCTCACAACAATCCTTTAGCTTTAAAGTTAGCAATTCCCTAAAGCTTTGAATTTCTTTAGGGGTAAAAGGGTTACCTTTGGATAGCTGCTTATCTATTGATTATTGCTTGACTGTTGTATCTTTTGGGAGTGAAATCACTCCACTATAAAGAGTGAAGAGTATGCTCTCTAACCTTGAGATCAGCTTCCCATTTGAGCAATGCTTCGTGTTTTACAAGAAGTTCTTGTTTTTGTTTAATCTCTTTCTTGTCTTTAAGTAATGCATCATAAGAGAAAGGAATGGGGTGCTTGGATGTTGATGCCATGGTTGAGAGATCTTTGTAATCTGATCCTAATGAAGAGGAGGGTTCTCTTCCTGGTGATAGATCATAGATAGATTTAGCTTTGACTTTTCCACTTGCTAGATTATTGATGAAGCTACTTTCAAAGAAAGGTTTACTTTCTTTAACTTTCTTTATCTTCATTTTATTGGCCAAGGATGATATTACAATTCTTTCTGATATTGGTGCATTGGCTTGCTTTGATTCATTCAAAGATTCTTTTATCTACTTCAATAAAATTGATATTTTATATCATCCTTTTATACCTGCTTTGGCAGTCATTGAAGAAGAACTAGAATCACTTGTTTATGATTCTAGTTCTTCGATCTTGTTTTTTTTTAAAGAATTCTTTTACAATTTATGAGGATTGAGGGGTGTAGGCATGAAATCTTCTGTTTGATAATCTTCAATTCTAATTCAAAGCTTGAATTTGAGTTGGAGCTTGAAGAATTTTCTATTGCAGAAGAGGCTTCACTTTCAAATTGCGTCATGATGAATTTAAAGTCTATGAGATTTTATTGGTGAAATTTGTATTTGAAGTAGATTCTTTGCTTTTTATTTATAATGGGTGCAACACTTCTTGATATATCTCTAAATTATATTTTTCACTAGTACCACTGTTAATGGAAGGAGGAGATATAATATAATCAAGAATTAATTCCAGTTGGAGACCATTGTAAATTGATTCCTCATAAAATTAGTCAACTTGCTGACAATTTCCATTATAGAATTCAAACCAGTTTTTGATTCCTGCCCTAGTTTTTGAATTTGTCATATCCCATCTCGGCTTAGCTGAGTCTTCTTTCCAAGCATAATCAATTGTTTCAAATGATACACCTATTGGGACTTTAGAGGGAGTTTTGTATGTGTTGTCAATAAGATTGTTACGGTTTTTGTGTCAACAAGCAATAGTATAAACATCTCGCCCCAAACTCAGAACTAGGCAAGCTGCTTTGTAGCTTGTTAACAAGACGCACCATGGCCTCCCAATCTTCCCACCTTGGTTCTTCGTCTGAAGACTTATCCTGTTCATTAGTAAACTCAATAACATTTAAAAATAAATGCTTGTCAGAGTGACTAGGAGTTTTATGTATGGTGAACAAGAAGCTTGGTATAATGACAGATGAGGAAGGAATGTAATGAGTTCTATATGCAAAGAAGAAGGATAGGCTTGAAGTATCTTTTGCATACTATTGAACAACTTATGCAACTCAAAAAATTGCTTTTCAAGTGCATGTAGCTTCACTGTCTGATACTTGCTTTGTAAAAGCTCAAGTCTAAGTTTTGTGTGATCATCCATTATTACATGTGGTGAAATAAAGATTTTATCATTATCACAAATAATGAAATATTTTCCTTCGATTGTACGAAATTGTATTGAATAGGCTGAAGATGAAGTAGAGGCTTTACCAATTAATCTTAGGCAATGTTTACAAAAAGTTTACTTGCTAGATTCAAACGTTTCTATATGCATACAATCCTTAATTTGCATTGCCCTCGATTTTGTTGGGTTTTTATATGTTATAGAAGATACCAAAGGCTTTTGTGAGCTAATCATATAATTAGATGAATCTAGATTATTAACGTTAATGACACTATTTACAAATTTTGATCTTAGAGTAGGCTAAATGTCTATGGTCCAATTTTTTGGTAACTTTACTTTTGAATAGGCAATCTGATCACATCTAAGCATTTGAGAATGATCATATAGACACATAATGATATTTTGTCCCTTATGATCCTTTTTCTCACTTGCTGTCAATTTTCTTTCATAGATTGCTGGCAGACCAGAAGTAATTGCTCTTCCTAAAACAAAAAATGCTATTTCTACATTAGGTGTTAGGTGTTTTAGGTCGCAACCAATAATATTAACTGCAAGAATAAGTGCTTTGCCAAAATAGGGATCATCTAATGAGACAATATAATTTGGCCTCACTTGAAAATAAATTGGACCATCTGCAAGACTGCTTTCAATTTCTTTCAATAATTGATCTTGCGAATTTCTATGCCTTGTGTCTAAAATCATTACTAGACATGAAACTACTAATCCTGCTCTAAACAGCGGATTAAAACCAGCTTGGACACATCCAAGATGAACAAAGTGATAGCCCTTTTTAAGAGCTTTAGCTTTGTCATGCTGGAGGATCTCGATGAGTTTTATAGAATGCATTTGGCTGTCAGAAGGGATGGATGCAATTGATCTACAATCCAAATATATTGTTGATGCACAAATTTTAAATAGACGTTTATGCTGATAAACTTGTTCGGGTTTTAATTGTGGTATTTGCCATTGAGTTGAGGGTTTGGCTTTGTCTACTACTTGAGAGATGTGCAAGAGACTTGGTCACTTTAGACAAAGATCAATTCAAGAATCTAATTGAAATTTATTGGAATGAACAGTGGAAGATAGGTCTTTACTGTGGGAGTTTACACAGGACTTTACGCAAGACTTTACTGTGGATTTGTGTTTGTGGCTGTAATCCCAAAAGGCCGACAGAGACCATCATATCATGGTACCTTGCTACCACGATACCACGCTACCTTGCTTGTCAATGTAGATTCAAGTAAATAGCAATAACACTGATGGATAAATAATTCTTAAAAGATTAATCCTTACTAATTAGTCAAAGCAAGTAGTCTTTGATCTAAAACTTGTTGAGCTTGAGCTCATACACAATTGAGGTACGATACCACATGGAACAAGAATAATAAACAGAGTGCATCAGAGCAATTGGCTAAACAGGATGTGATACCAAGATACACATACAATGAATTTGCGGACGGAAGGAGTGTATTTCTATTAGTAAAGGCAAAGAATATATACACAAGTGTGTAGTGGATCGTTCTATATAAAGGAAAAAGATTATATTAATGAAGCTTTGTACAAGACATACTATAAGATGTGGGAGGAGTCGACTCGTGATGTTAGGAGAGACAGAGTGGACTCATTCCGAGATGGATTCAGAAATGAGACATGGCCTCCTTTATATAGGGAATGCTTGGCTTGAGAGTTAGTGGTCCATACCCTTTTTTTTTCAAATTTTACACTAAGAAAGTTAAGAGCAAAAGAAATTGATCTTTCTTTCCTTTGGAATAAATCTCTCTCTCTCTCTCTCTCTCTCTCTCTCTCTCTCTCTCTCTCTCTCTCACACACACACACACACACACACACACACACACACACACACACACACACACACACACACACACACACACACATCCTCTACACGATGTAAAAAAAAGTTTTAATGAATTTTGATTCATTTAAACCTCTCTCTCTCTCTCTCTCTCACTCACACACACACACACACACACATCTTCTTTATACAATGTTTGTATAAAAATAGTTTTAACGTATTTTAACCCATTTAATTCTGTTGACCGCTGGGTCAACAACACAACATAACTCAAGTTTCGTACCAAAGTCTTATCCTTTGCGAGTTATGAAATGCTGCGGATTATGGCTATAAACGTCATTTGTAATGAGTAGTTATTCTAGTTTTAGAAGCTGGGGTGCAATGGCACTTCCAGATTGTAAATACAAAGCCATTTGACCCTTTCAACCCCAATTTTTTTGGTTAAACCTAAGGTAGCCTTAGTATATAAGGTACCTAGGTCATTTTGTAAAGAAGGACTTTTCATAATCAAAACTTAGCGCTGCCGTCTGTACTGTGTGCGTGAGAGAAAGAGAGTGAGCGTGAGCTTTATCCTCTCGCTACGCCCGGCTTGCTCAACACATTGGAGATTCGACTGCACCATTGCTGTAGGCTCGAGGAGAGCTACGCGACAACGCCAAGAATTCCACGCGAGACGAAGCGCACACGTCCACGCATCTACGAGCTATTTGTGGCCGTAAGTGTATCAAACGATGTCTGTTTTCTGCGTGCTAGTAGTCTATAGAATCGTGGCGACATAAGCTACACATAGGTACTCATAAATTTTAGTTTTGGGAACTTTCAAAATTTTGTTCTGTCATCCTACGTGTTTTCCGCATATGGGTTTAGAGTGAGGGTTTTGCGTGTAGAAGCTTAGGGACAGGTGTATCCTAGTGAGGGGATGGTGTTCCTTAAGTTTCGTACGAATCTGGCATGATTAGGTGAGTTACCTTCCGTATGTGTGTATGTGGCTAGGTGGTGTAGTTGAGAGCAGTGAGGTTTTTGATTGTGGTTTAGTTGGCCTTTCAGAGTGTTGTATGTGTAGGATGGTCTCAGCCTAACAAGCTAAAGAGATTTCCGTCGTGTGCCTATCGTGTCATCTGTGTCCTCGATTGACATTATGTTGATCTAGGTAGTGTTTGCATGCACTCATGGGTGTGTGAGTCGCTCCGTCCAACATTGGCGCCGTTGCCAGGGACACAAGGACCTAAGTAGGTTTCCTACTAACACTCGTGTGATGGTTGCTTGATTTAGTTTCAGCTAAAGAAAGCGTTTTTCTTAAGTGGATCCAGAAGAGGATATTCCATGATCAAGTGGATAGCCAGAAAGCGTGTGTCTTGCTGAGGGTCTGCGACTAGATAGGTTTAGTTAGGATCTATGGATTAGAGTAGTTGTTGGTGGTCGAGTGATTTGTGAGGTGATAAAAGTGTTTACTAGTCCGTGTGTGGCAGTGAAGCGTTTTTCTACTCATAGATGCAAAACCCCATATGATTTGTAGGAGTAGCTTTAGGTAAGTGATCCGATTCTGATCTAGAGCTATTCAGCATTGAATTATTTGCTAGAGTGCTTGATTGCATTTGAAATCACGAAAAAGTGTGCTTTTGAGGGTAAAAATGTATTAAACAAGCTTTTGTGGATATTTTTGTATGACTGACTGATGCTGTGCATATAAAAGAGCATTTGCAAGGGTTCTGTGAAGAAAACCTGCAATTCTGTAAACATAGACATCCTACGCGTAGGATGTCTCAAGGGGGTTCTGGAGACCAAATTTGAAAATTCTAACTGCACCAGTGGGTTCACAGGGTAGGTTTTACCCTAGTAACATATTGACTTGGGTGTTTTTCCCTATTTTTGTTGACCAAAAGCCAAAAGGCGGAGTCAGAAAACGTAAAATTTCAGAAAAGGCTTAATTGAGTGATTTTTGCATGTTTTTGCAATTGTGAAGCATACTTGCACTTGTTGAAAGCATAAGGAAGCATCAGGGACACTTCAGTCTCAAAAAATCAGCAGTAGACATCCTACGCGTAGGATGTCTACAGGGTGATATGGTGGAAATTTTGAAATTTTGAGTTGACCAGTGTGTTCAGAAGATAGGTTTTACCCTATTTTTCACCTGGAAAGGGGAACTTGACCATATCTTGACAGGATAAGGCGAGATAGACTGAAATTGCCATACATCCTACCCAAATTGTGCCAAGGCATTATTCCAAGACCAAAACCATAGGATGGCTGCAGGAGCATGATCTGCATGATATATTGAGTGACTGAGAGAGTTTTCATCTCATTTGGGGGAGAAACGGGGGTCCTAAGAAGACTTTAGCACTTTTGACTGAAAAAGACTAGAACAGCTAAAATTGGGGTCTTTTGAAATCCAAACCAAAATCTGAGCATACCACTGGGTTGTTGACATCAAGGGAAAGCTTTGGGTCAAGTCTGGGGTCAAACAGGCCAAAAAGACATCCTACGCGTAGGATGTCATATGTGTGATTTTGCACTCCAAACTTAATTTTGAGCATACCACTGTGATCAGCACCCTAAGGAGAGTCTGTGGTTCAATTTTGGGGCAATTCTGAGCAGTTAGACATCCTACGCGTAGGATGTCTAAGGCATGATTTAGAGGCCAAATTCAAATTGTGGACATAGCAGGGTGTTGTATAGCCTTAGGCAAGCCTCCTAGTCAAATTTGGTCCAATTTGGAGTTGATGTGACTTGGGAATTCATCAGAACAGACATCAGCCTTCTGGAACAGATTCTTGATCATTTGACCAGCCTATAGGTGTCAAAATCAAAAAGTAAAAATAGTTGTGAGATCAGCACATCAAGGAGAAGCTGGGGTGAAAATTTCAAGTCATTCTGAGAAAAAAGACATCGTACGCGTAGGATGTCTCAAGGCCATTTTTAGGTCCCAATTAAAATCTGAGCATACCATTGTGTTGCTGGACTTAAGGGGAGTCTCTGAACCAAATTTTGTTAAATTCTGAGCATATAGACATCCTACGCGTAGGATATCTCCAGGCCAGTCTTAGGGTCCAACTGTAATTTTGACCATACAGAAGTGTTCACAGTGTCACAGAGATCCCAAATCTTTTTTCAAAATTGAATTTGGACTCGTTTTGACCAGTCTAAACTGCATTTCACTGTTTTGGCCATAACTTTCACAAATGGTATCGGATCAGAAAAGTTTTTATATCAAAAGTAGCCTAAGAGCGGCTCTACAGATCTTAGAGCAAAACCAGAAGTAAATGTATGCCAACGGCAACCATTTTGTTCGTTTTTGAAAAAAACATCGTTTGAGGCCTCAAAATGCTTTCGGAAGTCAGGGGTGTCTAAAAGAGACAATTTGCGAGAATTGTGACGAAACGGTTGCGGTTTTGGACATAGTTTCGACTTTTCCCTAACCAAAGAACTTGAACACAGTGGACTAAGTCTACTTGAACCAAGCAAAAGATCTTAAGCCGAGAAATCATGTCTACCCTAGATTCAAACGCAGCTTACACAAGCTTGGAGATCCCAACGATAGAGGAATATCCTCCCACAATGGATCTTCCAAACTGGCAATTGATAAAGACCCATCTTGTTGAGAGAGTTTGGATGATTGGTCATGAGAGTGAAGGACTATATAGATACATTGACGACAATGAGGTCAATCTTTATAGGTGCTCAGATCCATACCTAGAAGACATAACGGATTACAAGCTCTTATATGTCTACACATACGAAGTCGACTGTCAATGGAGATCTATAGTTGTCGACAAGTATGGACGAGAATACAGAGTTGTAGAAAGCACAAATCCACAGACTGTACTAGAAAGAGGTGGATATTTGGTCAACGAAGGACCACAAATGCCTCCACCAAACACGAGAATTCCTATAGGAATTCCAAGAAGAGAGCCACCAGGATTCCCTTCAAGAGCGATAACGAGAGAAGGATTGGGAGAGTCTCTGATTAGACTTGTAGACAATCGACGAGTTAGACCATCCCAAGTCCAGAAATGGGTAAACAAAAAATACTTCGGAGATAAAGATCCGAGAGATCATGTAGCGGCTTTTAGAAGAGTGATTAGAGCAGAGGAAGTTTCAGATTTTGCGACACAATTTGCGGGATTTGGATTGACTCTAGAAGATGATGCAGCTACATGGTTCGACTCAGTGGAAAAATGGGATTTTGAGACCCTAGATGAGCTGTTTGAGGAGTTTATTGAAGAATTCTCGCCAAAAGGCATTGCTCACAGCACGGTCTCGCAAATCCATAGATTCAAACAGAAAGAGAATGAATCAGTACGCAAAGCATCATTACGGCTCAAGAGATATGTTAAGCTCTGTCCGAGAGCGGAATTACCTACGCAAGCACGAATGATGCTGATCTTTATCTAGGGAATGAGACATGCGGGCCTTCAGAAGGATCTGCATATGATAAGGAGAATGACGCTAAACGAGTTGATCAAAGAAGCTCTTTATCTAGTGGATAACTGTGAGGCATACAAAGAAAAGGACTTAAAGAGTCAAGGAGATGACACATCCTCTCAGCACAGTGTTTCACAGATAAGTGAGTCCATTGCCAAGCCAACGGCACCTATTGATCAAGAAAAGCTTATCGACGACTTGGTCAAGAGGTTGATTCCTCTTGTAAGGTCTGATTCGGGAGAGCGGAAGTGGTGTGAAATTGAGAGAAAATGGACGAACCATACGGGGGAAGAGTGCTATTATAACATGGAAAATGCTAGGGAGAGGTATGTACAACCTGTTCCAGAAGCACCTACTCCACCTAGATACATTACGGGGAATGCGCCAAGACCAGTAGGAGTTTTACGGCCACAGCTTGTCTTAGGACAACAACCTCCGCTGCTGCCAGGTGCTAGAATGCAGGTAGACATGAGATACATGCCAATGATGGAAGCATCAAATAAACCAACGCCAATACTAGCTACAATGTGGTATAGCAACCAAAGTGAGTATTACCCTTCGGAGCAACAAAATGTGAGAGAAACACATGGAGTGGTGAGGCCGGTACAACCTGCACCTTCTAGGTTTCAGTCGAAAGAAAGAAGGTATGAAATGGGCGAAAGGACATTGCGATTCATTGCAAATAGTGGCTTACCTAGGTCAAAGCTTGCTTATAGCCAAGAGGAAATGCTAAAAGAATCTCCTCAACCAGAGACAGATTGTCACAAAAGTCGTGACAACCACTTGGTCAAACAATGTCCTCATACGGAGATCACTGAAGTAAATGCCTATTGTCTTGAGTGTGGCATCACTCACTTGATCCCCGATTGCCCGAAAAAACCAAACCAAATCAGGAAAATCACGACAAATGTATTAGGGATTGTTCAGCTACCTAGTAGCTCAGAAAATGAAAATGTCGTACCAGTTGAAGTGGTTACGAGAGCACAAGCTCAAAAGAAAGCTGATGAGAATCCAGAGACAAAGAACAAGGAAAGTGACACGAGTCCAAAGACAGATGATGGACCAAAGACAGACGCACCTAGTCAGAAAACCAAGAGCAAACGAAATAGTTGGAAAGCTAGAAAGACTAGGATGAAATCACGCAGGGAACGAGAGAAAAAATCCCTAGCTGAGAAGCTTACCGAAGCTCAGGAGAAGATAAAACAACATGAGGAAAAGGAGGCACCTTCTCTTACACAGATGGTTAAACCTCTAGAAGAACCATCCACGGATGAGAAACCGAGAAGTGCTAGTTCAGGAGGATCTGTGTTGGCAGAGAAGGTTAATGAGATATTAGATACCCTCTTGAAAGCCTATGATGAAAGGCTCAAAAACAACCAAACCCAAGAACACAGGTGGATGAAATATCCCGATGAGGAACTAGAAAAGCAACGGTTTGAAATGTGCAAGAAAATAATTCAAATAGCCCAAGTTTTACTAGAACCACCAGTTGCAAAACCTGAGGATGTGATCCGTGTCATGCCGACACAAGTAATCCCACCAAACCAGGAACTAAAAGAGCCAAACCAAACCAAACTAGTAATCCCACCAAAGTAGGAACTAAAAGAGCCAGATTCTAGTCATGAGCACAGAACAAACCTCAAAAACCCAGCATTAGAACCAAGGATAGTACTGAATACCACGGATACCTCTTCCGAGGGATTTCACCAAGCTATACCTGAGGATTGCAAAGAGGTAGATGGTCTTGACGAGTTGTGGAGACAAGTCAGAGAGGCCAATGAAGCCGATGACCTAAGAAGACGAGTAGACAAGACTAGTGATGAACGAGGAGTGTTTCTACCACCAATAGAGGAATTTGAGACTGGATCTCAAATGAATCTAGACGTGCGATCGTATTGGGGCGACAAAGGATCTGTACAATCTATGGATAGTCAACCCCATTCGCTAAGAACACTACCGTCCTACATGGGAGAGTACGAGACCAAGTCAGATGTGGTTGCAGTCCCATCACATAGACTGTCTCCCAACAAGGCCATCGATTCAAAGGGCCTAGTAGATATTCTATCTACCCCAGTCACCTGTACAATAATGTTAGCCGAGTTGCTCAGAATAAGACCAAACATGTGGGCTAATGTGGGTAAATGTCTAGAGAAATTTGGTGTAAAAACCCCAATGACTCAAATTGCGGAAGGCATCAAAGAGCTTGAAATGCCTCAACTAAATACTAGGCCAGTGCCATTAAATAAGGTAGGCGAGTATTACGAGGGAGAAGATGGAAACACCACCCTTCCTATGGAATTCAATAATGTAAAAACCATGGCAATCCTTGACAGTGGAGCTGGTGTGGCCATTGCAACCAAAGAGGTTTGGAGAAAATGGGGAAAACCTGCCTTGATATCCATATGAATGACCCTGCAGCTTGCAGACGGACACAAGGAAAAGCCCCTAGGACTGCTAGCAAAAGTACTTGTTACTTCTTGTGGCATTGAATATGAACACACTTTTGTTGTTGTTGACTTTGGCAAGAAGAACAACTATGACATCATTCTGGGAAGACCATTCATGTGACAATTGAAAATGGTCCAAAATTGGGGTTATGACCATATATACCTGAGACATATGGAAACCATAAAAAAGATAAACTTGAGGGACCATAGCTATAGGGATGTGACGAGAACACCGGTAGAGGAGTTTGATTCGGCCACAGTAGCAGGATCAGAACTTCCAGCTTGGTTAGGTAAGCCTAAAGAATTGTGGATGTGTGGAGCTTCACAATGTGGTAGCTTGAAACGTGAGGAATGTATTCTAGAGCGGGTTATAGAGGATAAGGACTATATCCCAAAACCATTTCCTGAAGAAGAGTTAGAGCCTTTTGGATGGGAACACATCTTGGCTACTCTGGACGTGTGCACCGTGGAGGATGCTCCCACAACAAAGTTTTGTGATGAAAATGGCTATGATTTCGTTGCTTATTTTGCAGTGAGTGTAATCCAGGAAAACGAAGAGAACTAGACATCAACAAGCTCTCGACATAATGAGCAAACAAAGAAATGTGGAGAATCAAAAGATGAAGAAGACGATGAGTTCTATGACTCTGTAGAACACTTCGAGCTTCAAGAAGATCAACGACCCAGGAATCAATGTCATCGCTACACGAATAAAGTGCATCAAAAGTGGATTCCAAAGTCCTTGGTGAAAACACAACCACCACAAGCATCCTCATACATGGATCCTAATAAGGATGCAAAGACTCAGCTAGGAGGAATACGACCAGAGCAACGAGCTAACAATGCTCTAATCAATGGGCTAGAAAAGTCCTCCAAGAAACTACCACCCACGAGCAAACAGACAGTAACTTTCCACTACCAGGGAAAGTACAAGAAGTCAACATTGCTGAGGATAGTAGCGATAGTGATGAATCTTACGACATCCCCTATCATCAACTCAGGCCATCACTATCACCAACCCCTTCAGCAACAACCATGACAGGTCAAAAGAACAGGACAACAAGTCAAAGCCAAAAAGCTCGACAAATCTGGATACCAAAAATCCAGATCGGCCAAAAACAGATATGGATCAAGAAGACAAAGATCTCTAATGACAAATCACAAGATCCAACACCAAAACAAAAACAAGGAAAGCGTGCATGAACGGGTAAGAATATCACAAAGTTGCAAGCTTTCACAACTCAAGTTTGGGCTCCAAAGAAGTTGATTCAAGCACAAAAAAGTCAGGAATTCATTTGGATTCCAAAACTACCACAGTATCAACTTTCAAAGCCTGAATCCCGTCACCAACTAAGCGTACAAGGGCTGAAGCAAAGACCACTGTTGACTCACACAACAAAAAGGTGGATCCCAAAGAAGTCTCTTCAAACACAAACGAAGCACGGGTAAGTATGGGTTCCCAAACGAGAGCCACCAACAAAAGAGCCAATAATCGCAAAAAAATGGGTCCCAAAGAAGAACAACAAAACTGCTGTCAGTCCATCGTCGCTTGAATTCTTACAATTCTTCCTACGATTCAAGTACAATTAGAAGAGAGCAAGTTGCTTCAATCAAGCAACGATACAGGAGCTTCAAAGACCATTACATTGCTTAGAATAAGAAGCCTCGCCAACAAATGCCAATAAGCAAATTGCTTATACCCACATCTTGCACAACATAAATCTTTTCCATGCATTGACTGTGTATGCATAATAGGGCTACATTACAAGGCCTGCATAGGCACAACTTTTAATTGCCCAAGCACAACACATACCCTTTGCGATACCCTGTCCCGTAAAGGATGACTCCAAATAGGAAGGGGGGAGGCATTCTGAATGCGGACCTAACATTATGACTATTAGAGGGCAATGTTTTGTGAGATGCATTGAATTTTTGCGTTTTATTGTGATAATTTTTTGACGAAATTTAGAGTATATACCCTCATAGTAGTGTTACAGAGGAGTATGGGGACAAAATCCATATATGAGCCCCTAGGGACATGTGTATAGTGTACATAGCATTTAGATTTCTATTTGAATGATTTTTCTTTTATAAGTTTTTTAAAAGATTTTATTTGTTAATTATTAAGAAAAAATAAAAAAATCCATAATCCACATGAAGAAAAGATTGACGAGAGGCCTGAGCACTACAAAGGAAGAAGGTACAGGGAAACGATGAAACTACACGAAGTATGTCTTAGCAGCCACTACAACAGCTGAAGAACTTGTCACAAAGCAGTGTCAACATGCAACCGACAAGTCATAAAAGTCAGAGTCGAGTAGCTAAGCCACAAAATGAGTGAGGTGTTAGTCCGAAAGCTTCAAGTAATATTCTCTGTGGTTTACGCGTCTTAGCTATTCTAGGTACTACTCAAGCTGGAAGAGTTGAGCATATTTACGTTGTGTTGCTCATGTTGGTATAGGTGAGCAAAAGAGTCGAAGTCTAAGTACTTAAGTTTTGGTGAAGTGAAGGAGAAGGTCCAAAAGACACTCACGTACTGAGCACAGTGAGATACGAGTGGAGAAACTTCTACATCAACAACCCTTCGTGGAAAGGTGGAAGCTATTGAGACATCTTTTGATGTCACATGTGCTACATTTATTCCTCGAAACACCCATCATCTCCTTCTTTCACATTGCATGCTTTTGTTGACAAATTTCTCATATGCATATAGAGTGTCCCACAATTGGAACTTGCATCAAGCACTCTTTCCGTGTTTCGCCCAAGCACTCACCTTTCATGAACATGTACTTCACGTTCAACTGCTCAACTCCAATAAGAGCGTATACCAAAGGCATTTTTTTCCCACCAGGTTTTTTCCCTTTGTTCATCCAGGTTTTAGACCCTAATCTAAAGACACCTATCACCGTCCTCTTGTACATATTCCTTCTACATCAACAATAAGGAAATGCTACTCAAATCAGTTGACAAATGAATTGGAGCACCAATTTCAGATCATGGCATACTTCTCCGCAATGGCGAGTCCAAGCATGGCCTACAATGACAAAGCTGCAGACAACACTAACAACATGATTGAACAAGAACAAAGAAGTCCCCACTAAAGAAAATCAGACATAAAAGTAATCAGATGATCTCAAAAGATGAATGGTTATGTTGATAAATGTCCGCTCTAATGGATCATAGTTCTTGTTGTGGTTCGACAAAGTTACAAGCAGTGCAACAGATGAAGCCAAAACGACAGCAAAGACCACATCGCCATCGACAATCAGGTCATGTCGAGGACGACATGAACGTGGAAGGGGGGAATGTTGATCGCTGGGTCAACAACACAACATAACTCAAGTTTCATACCAAAGTCTTATCTTTTGCGAGTTATGAAATGCTGCGGATTATGGCTATAAACGTCATTTGTAATGAGTAGTTATTCTAGTTTCAGAAGCCGGGGTGCAATGGCACTTCCAGATTGTAAATACAAATCCATTTGACCCTTTCAACCCCATTTTTTTGGTTAAACCTAAGGTAGCCTTAGTATATAAGGTACCTAGGTCATTTTGTAAAGAAGGACTTTCCATAATCAAAACTTAGCGCTGCCGTCTACTGTGTGTGAGAGAGAAAGAGAGTGAGCATGAGCTTTATCCTCTCGCTACGCCCGGCTCGCTCAACACATTGGAGATTCGACTGCACCATTTTTGTAGGCTCGAGGAGATCTACGTGACAACGCCAAGCATTCCATGCAAGACGAAGCGCACACGTCGACGCATCTACGAGCTATTTGTGGCCGTAAGTGTATGAAACGATTCTGTTTTCTGCGTGCTAGTAGTCTATAGAATCGTGGCAACATAAGCTACGCATAGGTACTCATAAATTTCAGTTTCAGGCACTTTCAAAATTCTGTTTTGTCATCCTACGTGTTTTCCGCAGATGGGTTTAGAGTGAGGGTTTTGAGTGTAGAAGCTTAGGGACAGATGTATCCTAGTGAGGGGATGGTGTTCCTTAAGTTTTGTACGAATCTGACATGAGTAGGTGAGTTACCTTCCGTATGTGTGTATGTGGCTAGGAGGTGTAGTTGAGAGCAGTGAGGTTTTTGATTGTGGTTTAGTTGGCCTTCTAGAGTGTTGTATGTGTAGGATGGTCTTAGGCTGACAAGCTAAAGAGATTTCCGCCGTGTGCCTATCGTGTCATCTGTGTCCTCGATTGACATTATGTTGATCTAGGTAGTGTTTGCATGCACTTCATGGGTGTGTGAGTCACTCCATCCAACAAATTATCTCTCTTTCTCTCGCTCTCTCTCGCTCTCTCTCTCTCTCTCTCTCTCTCTCACACACACACACACACACACACACACACACACACAAACACACACACACGCCCACACACACTATATTGTTTGTAAAGAAAGAAAATTACTTTTTTTGATTGGTTTAAATCTCTCTCTTTTCAACCCCTTCCTTGATAATATCCTCTCTCTCTCTCTCTCTCTCTCTCTCTCTCTCTCTCTCTCTCTCTCTCTCTCTCTCTTGCTTTGGTCCCCTCCCAGGCTCCCACCCCATATTCCTATGTCTTGTGCACCCTTCTCTATCTTTCTCTCCCTCTCCCTCTCTCTTTCTCTCTCCCTCTCTCTCTCTCTCTCTCTCTCTCACACACACACACACACACACACACACACACACACACACACCCAATGTATTTTGGCTTTGAAAAAATCCAACATGCTATGTTGCTTACATTAGATCACCCATATTTCCCCCTATTACAAAACCATGTTCTTTGCCAAAAAAAGGAAACCATATTCCTTCCAATATACTTGAGACCATCCCCTTGTCAATGATACACACTATCTCAGTCATTCGGCTCTCCCACTCCCCTCGATGCGAGACATGACACTAGGGCAATGGAAAAGAGTCACATCAACTATGCACATTGTGCTCATTGCAAGTTTGAGAGTATAAGTGCCACACACTACTAGGTTCATCATCTTTTGAATTACATGATAGAATATGAAAGGCTATAGGGATGCAATGTGTCAAATGCTCATGCTCGTTCCATATCCACCCCCTTCAATGCACAATAATGAGAGAGATAGGGTATGCGAGAGAGAGAGAGAGAGAGAGAGAGAGAGAGAGAGAGAGAGAGAGAGAGAGAGAGACATTTACATAAGAAAGTATGGAGAGACATGGAGATGGGTAAATGGAGATGGTTCTCACACACACACACACACACACACACACACACACACACACACACACACACACACAGGTTTTATTATCGTCCTTGGAGGTCAAATATGACCTATGGGACCAAAGTTACATGTGATGTAGTATGTGTATGGTTGATGAGTGACTCTCGATGCTCCAAAATTGTGGTGATGAGAGTCACAATGGAGAGCCCAAACCATTGTTGGGAGAGGAAAGTGTGTAGGTCTAAGTCATGGCTAAAAATGTGAGCAAGCAAGTTCAGATTTGACCAAAAGCTGACCACTCTAGTAGTGTGTGGTACTTAGACTCTTGAACTTGCAGTGAGAATAATTTTCACAATCTATTTGACTCTTCTCCATTTCCCCAGCACCCCGTCTCGCATGAAAGGAAGTGGGAGCTAAGCCAAATGGCTGCGATAGTGCATATCACTGGCAAGGAGGTAGGCTCAACCATGTAAGGGCGAGTACGGTTTCCTTTTTTGGCAAAGAATATGGTTTTGTAAGTGGGGCAATATGGGTGGTATAATGTATGAAGAGGGACCCACTGGATTTCTCCCAAGCCGTAATACATTGGCGTTGTAGAAAAGCTTCATTCACTTGGGAGTTAATTGAGGCATCATGTAGCAAGTGTAATGCATCATATCTCCCAAACCATTTCTTTATGTCTTGCATCCATCCCGTGCTCAAGATCTTTCTTTTATGCATATTTTGAACATTTTTGTTTGTTCCCATGCAATTTTAGGAAGTCAATGTGAGGGGGTTTGACGCATCTTTATCATGTACTCCACAACCCTTTCCATGCCCATAACCTCAATTGGAAGAGATCCCAACTCAAGAAGTAGGACATATATGGTGTTTGTGTATTAACTTGGAGAAATTTTGTAAGAAAATGCTTTTGGACATTCTCAAACTCTTCTCAAGTAGACTTTGAGATTCTCCCGTCTCACACTTCAACTTTATAAAAAGAAGAACCGGTGTGACCAATGTGTCAAAAAGGTACTTCTTGAGAAGCCAACACTTGATTTTTCTTGCATTAGACATGTTCCAAATGCATAATACACTCTCTTTCTTGCTTCCAAATGACACATAGAATATTCATGTGACTTGTGATTGGCCGGAACCTCAAGGCCAAGGTACTTAAAGCTCTCAACAACTTCGAGTGTCTCATTGCTGTACACAATGCATGGCTTCTCCTTATGGTTGGTTTTCACAAGCATAACCTTTGTCTTGGATTCATTCACAATCATCCCACTATGCAAGAAAAAGTTCTCAAGGAAAATCACAAGCTTTTGTGCATCCTCTAAAGTGTGTGCTAGAAGCACTACATCATCCACATACAACAAAAGCATCATTACTGCATTGCAAATAGTGACCTCTTCAATGTCTTTTTCTCGCATAAATTCAAGTACCATTTGTTCCAATCGATCAATGCATAGACCAAAGAGAGTTGGTGACAATGGACATCTTTGTTTAACCCCAATAGTGCTTGCAATTTTTTTGAAATTACTCTTCCCATGCACAATTGATACATCACCTTCTCATAAATTCGAGAAATCGCAAGCATAAACTCACTTGGAACTTGGAGTTCTTCCATATTTTTCCACAAATTGCTATGTGGAATCATATCAAAGGCTTTTTTAAAGTCCACAAAGCAACAATACAATCACTTGCCTTTGAATCAAATTTTCTCCATGAGAACACGAAGAGTGAGAAGATGATCAATGGTGCTATGGCATCGACGAAAGCCCGCTTCTCCTTTTGCAAGATTTCCATTCTCTTTAGTCCAATCACTCAATTTTATCTCCATTATGTACCCAAAATACTTTTTCATGAGAGACCCAATCATTATAGTATGGTGGCTATTTACATTCTTTACATCCCCTCCTTTATGCAAAGGTTTGACCCAATTAGTACTCCAATCATAAGGCATACCATGTTGAAGTGCAAGGTTGAACATATCACACATCCACTCATGTGTAAAATCTCCCATCCATTTAATCATTTCCGGCTTGTTACCTTAAAGATCTCTCGCTTTGCGAGTGGCCAAATTTTTGAGCCCACTGCATACATCCTCCGTAGAAAAGAAGAGGGTATACATGGAAGTGAACCATAAAATGTCATTTTTCTAGCATTTGGTTGATCATATGGTTTCCTAAAATGTCTGTACATATCCATAAGACTCAAATTACCAACACTCTCAACCCGCTTTTCCCTCAAGTTTCTCCAAAATCTTCCACATGCATGTGCCTTTTCTTGGACTTGAAACAATTGTTGTGTTACTTCTCATATTCTTCTCTTCTTTTGAATCAATGCCTTGTATGTATGCAAATTACTTTGATATTTTCCTTTGTCCATAGTTTCATCAAGCTTTATCAAGGAATTTCTAGAATCTTGGAATTCTTTATCAAACCACCTTTTACGTGATCTATCTTTGTTGATACCATGGACATGATTTATGGCAAAGCATTCTTTGGTACAAGAAAAAATAACTTTCTTGAAAGCTTCCCATTTAGTTTTCAATGGTGCGTGATATTGAAGCTTTGTCATCCATAACTTTTGCTCAACCATTTCAATGTACATAGGCACCCGTTTGAAATCAATACATGGTGATAAATTTACTTCCCTTTGGCTGAGATTATCATGCTTAGTTGCTTCTCCATATGCAAGGTCAATACATAAGGTCCAATGATCTGATTACAGGGTCCATTGGCCAAGCATAAAACTCTTTATGGCGATACATGATGGCTTTGGAGAGTAGCATATAGTCAATGACACTATCCCCATTATGTTTTCTACACGTAAATCCATTGGTTTCACTCCACAAAGATACATCATTGGCAATGAGCATACCCGTGATATTATACATGTGTAAAAGTAACTTTCCATAGTGATTTGGCTCTTCCATTGAAGTACGATCATACAACTGAACTTCCTCCAACTACCTTGAAATATATGACATATCAAATTGTTGAGTATCATGTTGCAATGTTTTTGTGCAAGCATTCATATCCCCAAAGATAATAGAATCACCATCGCCTTTAAAATAAGAAATATCCTCCTCTAAATAGAAAAAGGTTGATCTCTATCCATGCGAGCATAAAAGGGGGAATCATGATGAGGAATGTAGCAATCGGCTACAAAAATAGGTACTCTTTTTGGTGTCACAAAGAGAGAGAGAGAGAGAGAGAGAGAGAGAGAGAGAGAGAGAGAGAGATTGCGATTGCTAGAGAGAGATAGAGACATAGTTGCTGGAGTTCTAGAGAGAGAGAGCAGTAGAGAGCAAGCAGAGTGCACTCGAGTCGAGACAGACAGAGTAGGTGATTTTTCTTGTACTGTTTTTTTTGTGAAATTTATTTGCTAACGTTGTTGTTGTGGAGCTTTGCTCACACCTCAGTGTTAGTCTACAGGTTTAGACACCCGCCCTTGACTATGTTGATCCTCATGACACACTGTAAGGGGGGTTTAGACTTTAGATGCTTCATCCTTGACTATTACTGACCTCCATGTCACACTGTAAGGAGTAGCTTAGGTTTCACAATTATACTTTCTGTCCCTGGTTGTTGCTGACCACTGAGTTACACTACTGCAGGGAGGAGTTAGCTATCTTGCATCTTTTCTTCCTAGTTGTTTTGCTGACCATTGTGTTGCACTATTGAAAGATTGGATTTCAAAAAATAGATTCATCATCTCCGGTTGTTGCTGACCACTATGTCGCACTGTAGGGAGGGGTTTAGGGTTTTCAAATCCATCATCTTTGGTTGTTGCCGACCATCATGTTGTACTGCAAGGAGATTGGATTTAATAGATTTCCTCGTCTCTGATTGTTGATGACCATTGTCTCGCACTACAGGGAGGGGTTTAGAATTTTTGAATACATCGTCCTTGGTCGCTGCTGACCATCACGTCGCACCGCAAGGAGATTGGATTTAATAGGTTCCTTGTTAGGAGCAAGCTAACACAAATACCACGGATACCATTTTTTGGAGTTCTCGTTGTAAAAACACTTATTATTTTGATAAATCAAGAATATTGTAACTCCAATTTTTTGGATAAACCTTGTAATTGATGAGCCGGGGCTACAAGCTTCCAGATTGTATCAATGTGTCATTACCCATCTTTGGTAGAACTCCCAAACTATTAGTTTTGACCATTAAAAACCTTGGCTAAGGTATAAAAACCAATTTTTGTAAGTTATTATTAAGTTTTGGATAATGAAATACATAGCGTGAGCTAACGCCGCTCACTTCTCTCCTTCTCACGCTTCCTACTCCCTCCCCGGTTGTCACATTGCAGTCACGTTTGTTGCATTGCAACCGCAGATAAGAGCTCTACGCATTGACATAAGCACATCACAGTAATTCGTAGATTTTGGCGTCATCGATCCGCGGCCTAATTTCATCATAACTAAGAATTTACACTTCAAAACCAAAAACTGAGCATAGGCGGGGTATTGGGGCATCATTGCTAAGCATTTGGATGTATTTGGTCGAAAAAAACTGTTAGCAGCAAGCTAACGCGGATACCATTTTTCTGAGTTCTCCTTGTAAAAACAATTATTATTTTGATAAATCGAGAATATTGTAACTCCTATTTTCTTGGTAAACTTTGTAATTAATGAGCCGGGGCTACAAGCTTCTAGATTGTATCAGCCATTCAATTTCCAGCTTTGGTAGAACTCCAGATTATTACTTTTGACCACCCAAAAATCTTGGCTAAGGTATAAAAGCCAATTTTTGTAAGTTTTTTTACAAGTTTTTGGATAAGAAATACACAGCGTGAGCTAACAACGCTCACTTCTTTCCTTCTGGCGCTTCCTACTCCCTCTCCGATTGTCATGTTGCGAATGCGTTTGTTGCATTGCAACCGTAGGTAAGAGCTCTACGCATTGACGCTGGTGCAGCCAAAGTGTGTCGCCTCTACAATATGGCATGGACAGGTGTGTACAAGCAAGTAGAAGCATGGCAAAGGGATGATGCAGCTAGGAAGTCCATGGGATGGCAGGTAGCAGTGGAAGTGTATGCATGATGCGGCTTATAGGCCAAGAAAGGCTACATAAGGGGCTAATTGGGGTAGCAGGTGAAGGAGATGCAAAGTGCAGCCTGTGGGTCTAGGAATGAAGAGCTTGAAGTGCTGAAGGGACAAGTCCAGACGGTTCATCAAACCGAGATACGGAGCCCAAGTTATTGAAGGTTAAAGTTTTGGTGGTTTGCAGATTCTTGCCGGACAGGGCAGCTGGGGAAAGGTGATCCAAGTAGAGCTTGAGGTATACATGTGTAGAGCTCAATTCATGGAGCCTACCCGTCTTTTTGGATTGCGGATCGGAGCTATGGTTTGCAAGATATGGTCAGCTGAAGTTTTTGCGGGGGCCGGGTCTGAGCCCACTTGACCGCATTGAACAATGTGCCATCTGGCATCTTCTGAGCCTCGACGAAGTTCTAAAGCAGGGTGTAAGTCATACGGAGCTAGCAGGAAGTGACTGCATGCCAAACGGAGGCCGGAGCGAGGAGATATAGCCGTTGGAAAACTGGGAGCATTTGACCGGAACCGGTTGCAGATTTTTTTCCCATTTTTGGAAGCCTTGGTTCGAGGATGCCGAGGGATTGAAGTGCTGATATAGAGGGTGTGGTTGTAGCCGGGAAAGTGGAGTATCAGACAGGCTTTACAGGTTGGCAATAGGAGGTGGGAGCAAGAAATGAGAGCCAAGCAAAGGCAGTCTGCAAAGGAGTTTGTGTTAAAAAACTAAGGGATTTTTTGTTTTTGAAGTCCTTGAGGCTCAAGGCTTGGGGAGTCGCCAGGTGGCGTCGTATTGAACCCATATGCGCAGTGAACCGGATGACCGCCGGGGTATATTGGCTAGGGTGTGGCCCCTCCATTAGTACACAAGGAGAAGGGAGAGGGGAGCTCTCTTCGGCGCAGCTATGGTGTCCGCGTTGGGCGCTGCTGTGGTAGCGCTGCAGGCGGAGGCGCCGGCGGTTTTGGGCGGCGACCGGCAAGGCGGGGCGGCCGCGTGACGAGTGGTGGTGATGATGTGGCGCCCGGCATAGGGTGTTCCCACGGCCCATGGGGCCCCGAAATTTTAAAGGAGGAAGGAGGGGGCAATAGCGACATCGCTATTGCCTCCCCCCCTCGTGTAAGAGAGCGGTCCCACAGCAGCATGCCAAGGAGAGCTAGAAGGAGAGTACGAGAGCAGTCAAGTGGACAAAGCCAAATGCAAGGCCAAGAAAGGGGAAGTATGGGCGGCCAAGATGGAAGGACCAAAGCCCAATGTGCACACCATGTAAATGTTTCCAAAAGCAAACTAGGTCAAGTGTTAGCACTCTACATGGCTGGGAGGGAGGTTCAAAAGTGTTGGTTCATACAGATGATGTGTTTGCAGAGCCATATGGGTTGATGAGGAAAGATGATGTTCGAAGAGGTGTTAAAGTGCTATGGTCCTTTTGTGTGCATGGATGGCTACGTGCTTGGGTAGGTCACTATTGGAGGTTGTTGCAGATGGATGAAAGTGAACAGAGCAAGGTGTTTGATCCAGGTGGAAGCTATGTTGTGTAGGGGGTGGGGCAACCCACTTGAAGGTTTGGCAATAGGGTATAATAGAACAGTGTACATATGGTTTCATTTTTCTCATAGTAAGTGCCACGTTTTGCAGTTTATAGTGGAATAAAGCTCTTTTGTGGTTGAGCATAAATGCTCAATAGGGGGTGGGCAATGATGGTGCAGCCAAAGTGTGTCGCCTCTAGAAGATGGCATGGACAGGTGTGTACAAGCAAGCAGAAGCATAGCAAAGGGATGATGCAGCTAGGAAGTCCATGGGATGGAAGGTAGCAACGAAAGTGTATGCATGATGCGGCTTATAGGCTAAGAAAGGCTACATAAAGGGCTAATTAGGGTAGCAGGTGAAGGAGATGCAAAGTGCAGCCTGTGGGTCCAGGAATGAAGAGCTTGAAGTGCTGAAGGGACAAGTCCAGACGGTTCATCAAACCGAGCTACGGAGCCCAAGTTATTGAAGGTTAAAGTTTGGTGGTTTGCATATTCTTGCCGGATAGGGAAGCAGGGGAGAGGTGATCCAAGTGGAGCTTGAGGTATAGATGTGTAGAGCTCAATTCATGGAGCCTACCCGTCTTTTTGGATTGCGGATCGGAGCTATGGTTTGCAAGATATGGTCAGCTGAAGTTTTTTCGGGGGCCGGCTCTGAGCCCACTTGACCGCATTGAACAATGTGCCATCTGGCATCTTCTGAGCCTCGACGAAGTTCTAAAGTAGGGTGTATAAGTCATACGGAGCTAGCAGGAAGTGACTGCATGCCCAACGGAGGCCGGAGCGAGAAGATATAGCCGTCGAAAAACTGGGAGCATTTGACCGGATCAGGTTGCAGATGTTTTTTCCATTTTTGGAAGCCTTGGTTCGAGGATGCCGAGGGATTGAAGTGCAGATACAGAGGGTGTGGTTGTAGTTGGGAAAGTGGAGTATCAGACAGGCTTTACAGGTTTGCAATAGGAGGTGGGAGCAGGAAATGAGAGCCAAGCAAAGGCAGTCTGCAAAGGAGTTTGTGTTAAAAAACTAAGGGATTTTTTGTTTTTGAAGTCCTTCAGGCTCAAGGCTTGGGGAGTCACCACGTGGCGTTGTATTGAACCCATATGCGCAGTGAACCGGAGGACTGTCGGGGTATATTGGCTAGGGCGTGGCCCCTCCATTAGTACACAAGGAGAAGGGAGAGGGGAGCTCTCTTGGGTGCAACTGTGGCGTCCGCGTTGGGCGCTGCTGTGGTAGCGCTGCAGGCGGAGGCGCCGACGGTTTTGGGCGGCGATCGGCAAGGCGGGGTGGCCGCGTGACGGGTGGTGGTGATGACGTGGTGCCCGGCATGGTGTGTTCCCATGGCCCATGGGGCCCCGAAATTTTAAAGGAGGAAAGAGGGGGCAATAGCGACATCGCTATTGCCTCCCCCCCTCGTGTAAGGGAGAGGTCCCACAGCAGCATGCCAAGGAGAGCTAGAAGGAGAGTGCGAGAGCAGTCAAGTGGACAAAGCCAAATGCAAGGCCAAGAAAGGGGAAGTATGGGCGGCCAAGATGGAAGGACCAAAGCCCAATGTGCACACCATGTAAATGTTTCCAAAAGCAAACTAGGCCAAGTGTTAGCAATAGCAATGCAATAGAAATTCTAAAAGAAGCTCCAAATAAAGTGCACGACATGGAAGCACACCCCATTTTTCTCTTTTGGGACTCCTAGGCACACCCCTATAAAAGGAGGTTTACGTTTATTTTTTAGGGTCTGTTTTTGGACCAAGGGGGTCTTTTGATCAAGGAGGGTTTTTTGCCAAGGCTTTTGGAGATCTTGTTTTGGTTGCCAAGGTTCATGCCGGCGGTGTGTTGGTTGTATATGATATTGCCTATGCTAGAAGACTATTCCCTACTGTTTCAAGGCGTCATTACCCCTTCCCCCTTCTCTTCTCTGCTTGTGTGCGTGTGTTTCCGGGCGTGTGCAGGCGCGTGTGCCCCCCCGAGGTTGGTCATGCAAAGAGAGATAGAGAGAGGTTGTGTGAGTATGGAAGGATTTGAATTGAGCGGAGCGGAGTGATTGAATCTGTCTGATGCATTGCAAGGCGTGTGTGCGTATGATTGTGTGAAAGCAATGGTTTGCTTGCGAATAGTTTTGAGTCTTGAAGCTGAACTCTAGTAGATTGGGGCGCTGTGTATACCCAGGGCTATAGTGAGGCATTGTGTTATGTGCTGGGTGTGTTCCCCTTTCGCCCTCTCCAACGTAAGCCATTCACAGTATTTGGTAGCTTTTAGTGTCGCCGACCCATGGCCTAATTTCATCATAGCTAGGAATTTACACTTTTAAATCATAAAAAACTAAGCATAGGAGGGGTATTGGGGCATCATTGCGAAGCATTTAGATGCATTCTGGGTCGAAAATGAATAGGTCAAAAATCCACTGCTGTTAATAATTACGATTTTGGAACTTGACCTAAAGTGGGGTTTGTGGCCATAGGCATGTGTGCTTAGGTCTTATAAACTTGTCCTAGAAGTTTCGTTACGTTTGGATGTCATTTGATGCTGTAACGGATGTGATTTGCTTGCCGATGAACGATTGGCTTTTGGTGATTTCAGTCACTTGAGTGTAGCTTGAGTTAGATGTGCATTGTTAGTTGTTTTCCAAGAGATTGACAACCTCTTGTAGCCTCTATGCAGTAGTCGAGTCAGCTTCGTCCCATGGTTTGACAAATTAATCGTGGTTCTCGCTAATACTGCAATAAGATAGGATGGTGAGGTTAGACATGCATCCCACATTTGGCGCCGCTGCCGGGGATCGAAGAGACCTAAACTAGGAAAAACATGAGCGTCTTGTGTAATTTTCCTTTAACTTCCTCTAGGTTCGCTTAGAGTTCAAAACTCTCTTTTAGAAACCGCATAGCTTAAGATTGTCGTCTTTTGCTGTGTAGAGGTAGCTTGGAAGTAATCGTACTTGCTGAATACCTTTAGGACTGTAGGATTGTAGATTTAGATTAGGATTTGGAGAATGATTGTTAGACGAGACAAGTCTTAAGATCAAGACTCTGAAAAAAAAAAAACACATAAACACGAGTGTTTGTGGACACTTTCCACAACCCCATTGCATGAGAAACTAGGAGTAGGGTAAGTAGGATCCGAGGTGGATTTCAAAGCATTGCTCTCTCTGAAAGAGTCAAGTGTGATTTGTTATGTAAGGTTGCAGAATTTCAGGTCTGTAGCTAGAAATAGCACGAAAAGACTCAAATTCACTCAATCCAACTGGGGAGTAAGCCTAAGAGTTGTCTAAACCAATGGGTAAGCTCAAGGACACTTCGAGGTAAAAATTTCAAGAAGTTGATCAAAACTCTGATTATTTACTTTTTCTTGACTTTTTAAGCCAAACTAAGTTTTGACTTGATTTATAGGCTTAAAAAACATCATAAAAAGACCGTCTTTGAGAAAATTGCAACAAAGTGCTCATTTCAAGCCTCAAGTTAATAATCACGATTATTAACGTTTTGCTCTAAATTGACCAAGAAGACTCATACCATTGACTTGACTTATTGCATGTGTACAAACAACTTTTGTAAAGGCCCAAAAGCTTTGGATCACTAATTTGACAAAAAACTGGGTGAAAACTAAAGTTTGTACTGACTTTTTGAATCTTGAGTGCGAATTGAGAAAAAATTTATCTAAACTTGTTGAAAATTGATTTATAGGCTTATATTGATGTGATAAACATGTGTATATGCTCAGTTGACCAAAAACTTGCAAATTTTGGCAAAAATAAATAATCGCGATTATTTACTTCTGCCCTGTTTTTAATTTTTTTTGACGAAGTTGGCATAACACTAGCTTTACCATGTTGTAATAAGTCCACAAACTAAATTTGGTAAGATTTGGATCACTAGAGTGAAAACTGTGACAAAAATTGCAAAGTTAGTATGCGGCGGACAAATAATTGATGACCATTTGATAAAAAATTATCCAAACTTGATGAAAATTGGCTAGTGACCTTAACATAAGGTGCTTAATAGATTTGTGTCAAAGTTGGGATAAAAATTTGTTAAAAATTGTTAAACGTAAACAATCGTGATTATTTACTTTTGCTTTGAACTTTGGTGATTTTGCAAATTTGAGTATACCACAAGGTCAAGCACATAAATTGGATCCCACAAATCAATTTTGGTGAAAATTGAACCACAAAAGTGAGACTTAAGCCAGATTCTCAAAATCAGAGTCTACGGACACGAAACAGTGGGTAAACTTAATCAAATTTTGTCCAAACTTGCCCAAGGGCTTTAACAAGTTGTATACTTGCCAAACCAATCCAAAAAGTGCAAAAAAGTGACAAAAGTAAACAATCACGATTATTTACTTCTGCTATCCAGAGACTTTAAATTTGACTTTTGGGCTTATACAGTGCTAGACCAGCATAATATAAGGCCATAGGGAAATTTTGGGTTCAATCGGATCAAAATTTGTACAAATACACTCAGTTTACAGATTGCAGATTAAACCTTTGATTTTGCTAAGCTGAATCTGGAAGTCAAAATTTTGACTTCCATAGCACGAATTGAAGTGAAATACAGAGACCAATCACTGGAGTCCTCAAGAGCTCTACTGTCCTTATAGAAAAATAGCTAATTTGATAAATTTTGTACAGGAATCAGGTTGCAGACAAGGAATCAGTGGCTTGACAGAAAGTTGCAATTGAATCAAGTGGAAATTAACGACAAGTCAATCTAAGGTGAGTACTCAAACCAGGGCTTCATAAGTCTATATGAACCTTAGATCCGGTCGTGTAATAGGAAATCAAGGCCTATTTGGAGAAAACACCAGTAGAGTATCCACTGAAGAAAGCGTGAATCAAGGCAATTCCTTGCACACAATTCTTGAAGAAGTCTCAGACACTTTTTCAGATTCAACATCCGAAATGTCTTCTTACTCGACTCACTCGGAAACTGGAATGACAATGCACTACAAACATATCCTCTCTTTTTACAAGACTAATCGTCATGGAACCCAGGTTTACTTGGATCCTAACGAAGAGTATGCTATTCGCATTGATGATCATGGTATTGAGTTCGAAGAAGATATTAGGGCCAACAAACAAGGAGAAATGTACATGGATCGAAACGGAACTCAATATGTACAGGTTGAAAATCCTGATGTGATAGACAAATGGGGCTTAGAAGTAAACACTATAATCCCAGATATGTCAGCAAAAAAAGGACCACCAACTTTGGAATTCGAGGGATACGATCAAGTAGACTTGAAGCCTTTGAAACGGCTTAGTACGGATAATCCTAGGATCGGAGTCAATTGTTGGGAAGACAGATCTTTTGTGGACTTCTCATGCTAGACCAGGACAATTAACGGCCATGAAGATCATCTATATCTTCAAAATCAAAGATAAGGGGATAAGGGATCTGTGGATCTACCAACTTACTTGTTTAGGGATTATTATAACAACAACTTTGTTATGATTCCTGAGGAGGTACGGGATTTGATATTGGGTCAATGAAAAGAAACCACTCCAAGAGACGAACATCGTCAGAGATCATCTGAGAGTAATGTGAAGAAACCAGAAACCACCTCATCACGTAGAAAAACGGGTGACACTAAGGCCAACCCAGGGCTACATGAGTCACTATTTCCGACAGACTGGTTTGAAGGACTCGGAATAGGATCAACTCCCAGAGGACCTGGATTTGAACCAAATAGACGTGTCAGATCAGCTGATTTTAAAAAATGGGTCAGAAAATACAGTGGATCAGGGGATCCATATAACCACTTAGCAAGCTTCAAGCAAGTGCTAAGAGCAGAGCGTATATTCGATTTCCATACTCAATTCGAGGGGTTTCGAATGACATTAGAAGTGAAAGCTCTGACATGGTTCCAAAACATTCCACCAAGGTCAATCATTGATTTGAATACATTAGCTCAAGGATTTGTAGCTGCTTGTTCTAAAATGGGGATTAAACATAATACGGTAGCTCAAATCTATAGCTTTAAACAGAAACATGGTGAGTCGGTTAGGGATTGTGCAAAGATGCCCAAAGATTCCCAAAGATGGACATACCTGCAAAGGAGCAACTTGTCTCGTTGTTTTTGGAGGGACTGCTAAACAAAGAGCTTCATGCTATACTCTATAGTAAAAAGAATAGAACCCTAGAGGAGTGTGTGTCTGATGCTATCGACCTAGGAGACAATTGTGAGATCTTCAATGAAGAGGATGTCCATAAGGATAACCAAAGCGAGAAGACTGCATCCACAAAACCAACACAAGTGGGAACGGCTGCTATGGCACTACTCTTAGTCATAGAAGATATGCTAAAAAGGATGAATGACATGATGAACAATATGCAAAAAGCACCTATGAGAGGACCAGGACAAGGGATATCCCCACAAGGACAACTAGTTAGGCCACAAAAATGGTGTGCAATTGAGGGTAAATGGACCAACCACGAGACCCAAGAGTGCTACTTTAGACCAAAGTATGATGGGAATGTTCAATACGTGCCCATGAGGCCACAAGGACAACCCATGTACAGATATCAGCCTAATATGTCTCAAGTTCAAAGACCACCAATGGGTATGGAGAGACCTCAAACTGTGTTGGGACAACAACCTCCTTATCCAAGACATAATGTGGTGCCTGTAAAGTACATGCACTCAGAAGGAGTCATAGATGAACAAGCATTAGTGCCTGTTACAACCTATGTTGAGTCTAGTCATCTACAGTAATGGTAGAGGGAGATTGGTATAGCCCACAACCACCACCAATGGAGGAAACCATGACTTATGCTCCATCAGAGCTCGCACCAATGTATTATGTAGCTAATCAAGGTGTCCGACCTCCCATGGGAAGACCCATGATGAAGCCCAGAACAGGAAACTGTCATAATTGTGGTGGTGATGACCATTGGAAGAACGAATGTTCAGAGCCTGAAAAAAACCTCAAACCAATTGAAGCCTATTGCATACAATGTTGCAAAAAGGGAGGACACTTTTTGGAAGATTGTCCTAAGAACCCTTTGAACAAGGGAAAAACTGGTCAACGTAGTCCAAGTGATGCCTAGTAGCTCATCAGAGAGAGAACCGATTGTTCCAATCAAGGTAATCATTAGAGCACAGGCAAAGAAAATAAAACACAATTCCTCGTGTACGGCCGGTAGCTAGTCTAAAGCCCTAGAAAAAACCCTAGAAGCCGAGCAATGCACGAAGACCTACGACCTAAAAGTGACCATAGCGGCCTGCCAGCTTGACCAAATCGGATGGGATTTGAACCATAACATGCCCTAACATAATAGAACCATTCCATACCATCAGATGATCATTCGGTTGGGGTCAAGGGGGTCCTCCGTAGAGAATTAGGGTTTTTTGGGAAAGGCCAAAATTCCGACCTGACCCCACAAATGGCTTGCTAATGAGGCTCATATACAATGTATATAATTGGTTTGGAGAAATCCATCAAGTAAAGCCCTCGAAAAACGGAAAACGGTTCGAAGGTTATAAAGCGTCAAATTTGACATACGAGGCCAAACTGACTCCAAATGAGCCAAAATTGGACAGGTAGCTTCACGACGAGGTTACAGACAAGTCCAAAGCCTCAAAGTTGACCGACCAAACAGAGTAATCACAAAAAACGGTGAATTAAGAGCCGACAAATCACAAAGTGTGAACAGCATACCAAACTTGACCAAATTCAATATAGGACTTGTATTAGGTGTATGAAACATGTTTAGGTCAAAATTTATGTGAAATGTAAAGTTTTTGTCACTATTGTAAATAATCGCGATTATTGACTTTTGTAAAATTTTTGCTTGGAAATTGTCAATTCACCTCACCTATCATGTGTACACACCTATTACATGCCAAAAATCAAGTATGAGCTAAAATGACCACCCTTTACTTAGAAAACTGCCAAAAAACGCAAAGAAGTCTGTGTAAGCCAAAATTTGGGTTATAGACAACTTTTCTTGATCCAAATCACCTCATAATTCATACCCAAGGTCTATACCATGCTTAGAACCAATCTATGCCAAAAAATTTCAATTTTGGAAGAAAAGTTAATAATCGCGATTATTTACTTTTTGGCCAAAATGGGGCAATTTGGATATTTTGTCATCATACATCCAAAGAGCATGTTGAGATAAGCCCACAAGCCAATTTTGAGTCAATTTGGATTTCAAAATCTCAAATTTCCTTTATATCTACTGTTTCAGAGACCTAAAGCCGAAATCTGGTACCATTTTCATCCTATACATTCAAATGAGCCCATATTTCCCTCAGAGCATGTAATTGGCACATACTTCAAGCCTATAAAGCCAAAGTTGCAAAAAAGTTGAAAATTTTCCCAGCTGTAAGTAATCGTAATTATTTACTTTGGTTGCAAATTTTTGTTTTGACCATACAGTTTTGTTCCTTGCATGATTTTATGCATCTTTTCTTGTTCAAAAATTGATTTGAAGCAATGTGGACCAGATTATCAACATTTCAGTCTAAAAGGACACTCCATAGAAAATGCAACAAATCTGCTAACTTTGCACTCTATTCACTGAACAAGAGCAATGCAAGCCACGAAGAAGGCCAAGAAGAAGTTAAACCAAAAGGAGAAATTGCAAGAACTGCCCCGGTATCAACTGAACCCCGAGTCAGTAAAGGCAGCAAAGGCATCTTACCTTTCTAAAGAGCAGTTAGAAGAACATCACACCACTGTCTTCACGGGCAGGTTTAAGAGTAAATAAGGGCATCCGGTGGAGTTGCAACTCTTGCCTAAAGAGGTCTACAATGTAGCTGCAAAGCCAGAAAACAAAGAGGCTAACGTAGGTTGGGACTCCGACACTTCTATGAACAAGAGCCCTGCGGAGTAGACTTTCAGAAAGCTTACGAGCTTGTGTCCACCATCAAGGAAGACGGAACTGCCCAAATCTCAGACAACCAAGGAAATAAGGTAGAGGTTGTAATTACAAAGGAAATAGTGGCAGAGGCACTCAGATTGCCCACTGTAGGGATGACCATGCGGGCAAGAGATAGGAAAACAACGGGCACGTTTACAAAGGAAACATCTGCGACTACATTTACCTTTCTTATCCTCAAGCAGGTGGAATAGCCAGCGCATCTGTACCACCAACATTTCCATTTCCTGGCGAAAAGGCCACCAAGGTATACGACACCAAATCACGCCGTGGCCACCACTTTTACACAAGTTCTCAATTCAACCACCAGACAACCTGTGGACCACGCGCAATATGTGTTGACAACATTGAAGGCCACCAAGAAGGAGTAAAAGATAACATACTTGGGCGCGCCAGAAGTATTGACCAGAATAGCCTATCATGCCATCGGCATTGCCGACAACCTATCGCCTCTCCCGAATCAGAACACCTGGATCTTGGCAGCTCAACCCTCTCCAAGATCTACAAGATCTGGTAAGCGATCATTTAAATTAGGTGATGAATCCGATGACAGTTCATCAAAGCAGCATAGCAGTGAAAGCTCTGACAACAACGAAGAAAAAAGAGCTAGGAGGGAAAAGATGAAGAGGAAAGTTGTGGCTGCCCACCAAGAGGAGCCAGCTCAAAAGCAAGCGAGATTTGAAAGAGAAAAACACGCATATCAGCGCACTAGGCAAGCGCAGGGAAAAGACCCAGAAAAGTGGGTACCCACCGGCTTGAAGGACTTTGAATGAAACATCATTCAAGGAAAGAGGCCGAGGATCCCAAGGATCATTTAGAAAGAATGTACCAAGAGGCAAAGGCCTTGAAGCTGAAAGAGGCAGAAGAAGAGGCCAAGAAAGTTGAGGAATCAGCAACTCAAGATCAAGGCAAGGCATCTCCCCGACCCACCTCACCGTCGCCGGAACAACAGGACCAGTCCATGCCACTCCACCATCATCACTGCCAGGCCAAGAGACCATTGAAGAAGCCGAGACCGACAAAGAAAAAGATTCTGATTTCACCCACCAAATGGAAACTACACAACAAACTGACCACGTCGAGAAACATAAAGAAAAGGAAGTTGCGGAGCAGACGATCGAGGATACTCACAAGGAGGCTGATGAAAGTGATAAAGACCAAGATACAGAAAAAGAGAAAACCACTACATATGAGGAAGAAACCAAGACTAAGAAGGCGGAAAGGCCTGCAACCGTGGAACCGGAAAGGGTTGAGACCACAACAGTAATTTCCACTCAGCCAACAACTGCGGAGGTTTCAAAACCTCAGGGTGGCCAAGGAAAATCAACCATCTCTATAGATACACCAGCAATAACAACACAACAAGAAGCAACACAAGAGGCTGTTGGCACATCTCAACTTGCAAGACAGGAGGAATGGCAGTCCAATGATGAAGTCGTTCTACAAGTAAACGAGTATGCAAGGCACATGCAAATCATGACGGAGAAACTTCGCTCAGCAGCCTTTAACCACAGTACTAAAGCCAAAGAATTAGAAATGGTCATCGATGCTCTTCAAGGCAAGCTCGACGACAGAATGGATACTATCACTGATCTTCAAAGGAAAGTACAAAAGCTGCGTTGGTATGGGTGTTTCTCTCTTTCAAACCAGGCTTGCTTTTGAACATGCTCTTCCTAGTGTGCTGCCATGGATTTTCTCTTCATTTCCTCCCGTCGTGCTCTTTTTTCTTCATTATCTGAGTTAAGTAAATGTAGGGGATGACAGAACGACTTTGCTCAGAAGCACTTGGCCGTAGCACACAAGCCAAAGAGTTAGAGATGGTGATTGATGCACTCCAAGGGGAGCTAGATGATAGACTCAATGTCATCACCAATCTATAGAGGCAAGTGCAGGAGTCGAGAGAGGAAGCTGAACAACATCAGCTCGCAAGAGATAAGCAACAGAAAAAAATGGAGGAACTGGGTGAGTTGCTCACAAAACTGCCAGATGCATGCAAAGCAAAGGATGATCAGCTGACAAAAGTTACAAATGAACTTCTAACTAGAACCCTATCACCTTAAAAGATCCAGGTATTGTTAGATGTGGCCATTGCTTCCCTACAATACTCAGAACAAAGAATCCATGATCAGACAATATTCTTGTGGCAGATACGAGAAACTCCAGCCGTCGCCTTGATCAAGGGAATAGACGAGGTCTACAAGGCGTTAGAAAAGAAAAATAAAGACCTCAAGCTGGAGCTAAAATTAGAGTAGTCTCAGTGTAGAGACCTGACCTTGATGTGGGTCCAAAGATAAGGCGAGTTGCTGAAGGAGATAGCTGAACTCAAAAGAGTCAACCAGCTATTGAGAGAGGGAAGGCCGGAAACGTAAGAAGAGGTAGGCACTTCAGAGCAACCTCAAATAGAAATCTCCTCAGTCTCATTTGCGCTGACATGGAGACACAGCCAGTAGAGCTAAGTGGCAAGGAGGAGTTTTAAATACCCATTACGAAAGCAAACACAATACCCATGGTCCAGCTCTCAAAGGCTAAAGAAGATTCACAAAAAGAAAAAATTACACAAGAGGTAGATGAGCAGTGGAAGGCAGCAATGGATTGGGAGCTAAGAGTACTTCGTTCCATCAATGTCACACAACTCATTCCCAATCAAATAAATGCGCAATGGCAATCCCTGTCCTATCCTCTGATTAAAGTAGAGTTGTTGCAAGTAAAAGAAAGGCTTTACACTGACATGAAAGTTGAGGGCGCAGATCAAGACCACCCGAAGTGGAGATTGAGCTGACTGAACAAGAATCCAAGGTACTTGATTTTGTTCAGAAGAGCACCTGCAGCCCTGTAAAAGGATCCTACCTTCTGTCATGTACCAAGAGTAAGGACCTCAATAGCACATGAGGCACTACTAAAGAAGCAGCCAACTTGGCTGAATTACCCCAGACTACCTGCTCCATAAAGGGACATCTGACTAAAGAATACATGGTGAAAACCCTAAAGGGCGCCATGTCATTCTTTAACACTAGGTTGGTAATGGGACACTTTTATGTCCTGTTAAGTGACCATTTTCCTTGAATTATATCAAGAGTTTCAAAATGGATTTTGAGGTGCTATCTGTCTAGAAATTTTTCTCATGAGCTGAAAAAAACTCGACATTTTTTTGGAATATCAATTCCATCTTTAACCTTGTCCTTGCACAACATTTCACAACCTAAACTGTGTGAAAAAAAGGGTCTTGTTTTTGGTTTTTTTCAACTTTTTGCAACTATACCACTCTAGAATTCATGTTTGTGAGGTCTATAATGCTAGAGAACTATCTTTAGTAGTCCTCAACATGTCCTAATGCTTCTAGGGAGAAATAAATGTTAAAGTTGTAAGTTATGACCAAATTACAAAAATTGTCAAATCCTGTTTTTTAGCCAATTTTAGCTCTTCTATGATTTTTTTGGTGGCTTTCATGATATCCAAATGCAATTTTGATTTTCTATGTCTCCTATTGTAGCATAAAGCTAATATTCCTTGAGTTTTGGGGCACCTAATACCCTATTTTGCATAGTAGACAACGATGGTTGACTTTTTCAATTATAGCAAAAAATGAAACATTCTAGTATATCAAGTATAGCTTTTTCAATATTGTTAGTTTGTTGTGACAACTACATGCACTTTGTAGGTGGTAACCATATCTAGTTATAAGGATCAAATTTGGCTAGATATTGAATAGTTTCTATGGGATTCTACAACTCATAATGTTGAACCCAGTTTTTTCATGTTTGCTATATTTAGCACTTCATCTTTGTCCCCAAGATTCCCCTTGGTAAGAGATGTATTATTCTTTTGACATGCTCCATGGATCCTTATGAACCTAAAGGACAATAGGGAACTAAGAAAACATGCATATATTATTTGTATTGAGCGTGGCTATAGAAACTTTGATGATAGGTTTGCTGAATGGTAAAAATTCAACTTTTTTGTACCTATTTCTTTTGGCAAAACAAAAAATAGTGAGTGAGAAGCAATCATGTGTTCTGATCACCAACTCATTGAAGTTAACTAGGGAATTTATCTCAAGTCCTACAAAAATCCCTAATCTTATTTTTATGCAACAAAACGTAAGAAATGACTGTTTTGATGAAAATGTACTGGTCCATCAACTCTGGAGGCTTGGTGTGACCAAAAGATGAGAAATTTTACAAGTTTCTTATTTTTTCCATGTGTAGTAGGCCTTGAACTATAACCTCATGAAAGGATTTGACAAAATGAGTGGATCTACTATGGTTTTGGAGGTTTTTTTCAAAACCGTGAAAGGACACTTTTATGTCCTGTTAGGTTACCAACGTAGTGTTAAAAGTCTACCAGATTTTTCATGTGCTATGTTATATAGAATCTTCCAAATGATGCTTACCTGTGTCAAAGTGTTCAATGAGCTAGAGCAAGTAGGCGCCCCTTGGATGTCATTCCTCAAGGGTAACAAAGGGTTGTGCTAAGATCTCAGTGGCCAACCTTCCAAAGAAGTCATCTATGGCTTCTATGTCAGGTGTATGTTTTTATAATGGCATTCAATGAAGCGTTTTATACAGGTTTCTTCACTTGGCAAACGAAAATATTTGGGCGGCCAGTAATCAACAACCTGACATCAAGGTTTGTGGGCTACTCAGCAGTGGAACTGAAGAACAAAGTCACCATGTAGTTTTTGCAAGTGCCCTATAAAGAGAAAAAAATCAGATACCAAAAGGCACTCAATGCGCTTAAAGACCGCCTCGCCAACCGTCAACCCGAAGACTACTTCAGCCCATAAAGCTGTGTCAAGGGATGACACAGACAAGGAGGGGGAATATTAGCAGTAAGCTAACACAGACACCACAGATATCATTTTTTGGAGTTATCATTCTAAAAACACTTAGTATTTTGATAAATCAGGAATTTTGTAACTCCTATTTTTTGGATAAACCTTGTAATTGATGAGCCGGGGCTACAAGCTTCCAGGCTGTATCAACCTGTCATTGCCCATCTTTGGTAGAACTCCTAGATTATTAGTTTTGATCACCAAAAACCTTGGCTAACGTATAAAAGACAATTTTTGTAAGTTATTATTAAGTTCTGAATAATGAAATAAATAGTGTGAGCTAATGGCGCTTACTTGTCTCCTTCTCGTGCTTCCTACTCCCTCCCCGGTTGTCACATTGCAGTCGTGTTTGTGCATTGCAACCGGAGGTAAGAGCTCTATGCATTGACGTAAGCACATCACAGTAATTTGTAGCTTTTGGCATAGCCGACGACCCACGGCCTAATTTCAGCATAATTAGGAATTTACACTTCAAAACAAAAAACTAAGCATAGGTGGGGTATTGGGGCATCATTACTAAGCATTTAGATGCATTCTGGGTCAAAAACGACTAGGTCAAAAACCCACTACTGTTAATAATCGTGATTTTGGCACTTGACCTAAAGTGGGGTTTGAGACCAAAGCATGTGTGCTTAGGTCTTATAAACATGTACTAGAAGTTTCATTATGTTTGGATGTCATTTGATGGTGCAATGGATGTGATTTGTTTGCTGATGAGCGATGAGTGATTTCGGTCACTTGAGTGTAGCTTGAGTTAGATGCGAGTTGTTAGTTGTTTTCCAAGAGATTGACACCCTCTTGTAGCCTCTATGTACTAGTCGAGTGACCTTCATCCCATGGATTGAAAATTTAATCGTGGTTCTCGCTAATACTGCAATAAGATAGGATAGTGAGGTTAGACACGCGTCCCACATTCCTTGTCTCTGGTTGTTGCTGACCATCGTGTCTCATTGCAAGGAGGGGTTTAGGGTTGTCAAATCCATCATCCTTGGTTGCTACTAACCATCATGTTGCACTACAAGGAGATTGGATTCAATAGATTCCTCGTCTCTGGTTGTTGGTGACCATCGTGTCGCATTGCAGGGAGGGGTTTAGGATTTTTAAATCCATCGTTCTTGGTTGTTGCTGACCATCACATCGCATTGTAGGGAGATTGGATTTAATAGCTTCCTCATCTCTGGTTGTTGCTGACCACCGTGTCACACTGTAGGGAGGGGTTTAGAGTTTTTAAATCCATCGTTCTTGGTTGTTGCTGACCATCACATCGCATTGCAAGGAGATTGGATTTAATGAATTCTTCGTCTCTGGTTGTTGCTGACCGCCATGTTGCACTACAAGGAGGAGATATATATTTTACATCCTTCAATCCTAAATGATTTGACCATCATGTCTTTCATTACTATTGTTATTATGGTGCATGAAATGTTTAGATCGTTCATTACTGAAGGTTATTATTGTCCATGAAATGGTTTTGTTTAGATTTATTTACAATCATATATGTCAAATTTTTATCTATTATGGATTTACCTTAATTATATTTACTTCATATATTTTCAGGCTTTAGTCATGGTAGAGACAAAACGCGTCAGCATCGCAAAATCATTAGTGATGCTATGATTTTGTCTCTCTATGGAGCTTCAGACGATCATTTGCAATGAGAATTTGATCTATTGCAGGCAAAGTTTGATGATTTTGTGATTGAACTTGTGGAATAGTGTTGGTTGAAGCTGTGCAGTGCATTCCTAGTTTTGTTTGGCCCAGCTCTACGCACTAATTTTGAGTGATACATAACACAGTAAAGCAATTATTAGGCCAGGTCACTAGAAGTTCTGAAAGTATGGTTCATCCAGAAATCAAAACCAAACCTGGATCAAAAGGTGAATGCAGCTTGTAGCATAGCTACATTAAAAACTTAAGAGCAAAGATAAGATTGAAGGCTCTTCAAAACGTCCTAGGAAAGATTCATGCACGGGAAGCTAATCAAGAAGACCCGCCTTGCAAGAGAGGTTACAATATTTGCCCGAATAAACTACAGTCATTGAGCAGCTTGCAGCCCAACGCGTGGATTTGGAAAGTCAAGGAAAGACCCCAGCCATGCTGCACCATCATATGGCAGAGCTAGAAAGAAATTTGGCATGGTACGAGGCAAGGTATGGGCCTGTTAACAAAGAAGTGATGGGCAATTCCGGTCCAAGTGATTCAGTTGGAAATTTAGAATTTCGTGTATCTGATCTCTCTGGAGAACAAGCCCATGATTTCAATAATCTCTCAAACAATACTAAGCTCTTCTTGTATCTTAAATCTCAAGATTTGTAATTAAAACCTCTTTTTGGTATGTAAATCTCTATTTGTTGGAACAAATGGACGTAACAGATGTTGTTGCAATTGTGTAAGTTATGTTCTCTCTTCTACCCTCTTTTTAACAATGATAGAGAGCGGATGGAGAGAAAGAGAGACAATGAGAGAGGAAGAGAGTGAGAGAGAGAAAGACAAGGTATGGATTGCAAAGCTAAACTCCACATAACTTTTGCATTTCAAGATTAATTGAGAATATAGTACAAACTTTACAACTCATCTGTCCCCTCAATCATAGGCACCATGTCATCAATTTCTTCGGCATCTGAACATTCCGGATCAACATCTTCTGGGCTCCATTCCATTTCATCATCAGAGTTGAGCTCATTTGCAATTGCTTCATGTGTTTGGAAGCACCTGAAGCTTTCTTTTGTGGCACGTGTGGCTAACTTCATTGTCTTATGCATAAGTTACATGTTACAAAAGACATACACCAGGTCTGCAGCTCGTTTAGGACTTAATCGATTTTGTTTTTTAGTATGCACGAAAGTGAATGAAGACCAATTTATTTCACAGCTACCACTTGAGGCTGCAATAGAAAATTCTCATAGCCACATGTTGAAGTTCCACTATTTATCCAATGTACTTTTTCCACCAAACTGGTGCGCTCATCGTCTTGATAGAATCTATATGCCAATGATCCCCAAATGTTTCTTCTCTACTAGTATATGCTGTCTTTTGTGTGTAGGCCACCTGTCTATCCACATTTCCTAATAGTTGAGCACAACTTTCTTGAAATCACTGATCACTTCATTGTTTGAAGATTGCTCGTGCATCTAGAACTTGGGATCCAAGAAAAAACCTACTCCATGTAAAGGAGTATACAGCTACTCCCATCGTCTTTTGACAAATGACATCATCATGGCTTTCTCTTTTCTTGCATAAGATGTATTTTCTTTTAACTTTCAAGTGGCTTCATGCATGTATTAGTAAACTCGTACAAAGATAGAGGCTTCTTTGTCCACTAATTGTATCAGATGAGTGAAGGGTTCTGTGACAGTAACAATTTTGTCTACATTTCTCCAAAAGACAGAAGATTTTACAAGTTGATAGCATTTGGAAGCAGGAGGTTCATACTTGGGATATTAATCAAGCCAAATGTCCCATCTTCTATCTGCCACTGTTTCAACAAGGGCTGCTTTTACATGTTGCAGTGTAGAGAGAAGCGACGTAATATGCTGTCGCAAAATGGGTCACACAAAAAATCTGTAAACTTTTGACTAGCGCTTTGTTCTAACAAAGCGTAAGAAAATGAATTCTCTCTTATAAACTTCACCAAGTGGTTTGCATCTAGAAGAGTTTTCTTAATAGAAGGAACTTTCCCAAAGTTATTTAAGAGAAAATTCAAAGTGTGAGCAGCACATGGAACCCATGTAATCTTTGGATACTTTGCTTCAATTACTTTCTAGCTGCTTTGTAGTTAGATGCATTATCTGTGACAATGGCAGTCACATGTTTAGGTCCCCTTGCTCTTCTAATCGAAAGCTCATATACACCAACAAGATATCCAGTAGTTTTTTCTTTCAGGGATGTATCGATCGCTTCAAGAAAGATGGAACCTCTTGGAAAAATCAACATCACATTAATCAATGGTTTCTTCTAACAATTTGTCCAACCATCTAGAGCAATTGTGCATCCATATGGCGGCACATAATCAAGAGTTGTGCGCTGTAAAATATTCTCTGATGTAGTTTTTACTTTATCTAAATATTCTGTACGCATCTTATTATAATCAGGAACCACAAAACCCTCCTTCACTGTGCTCATTAAAGAATCTTTGAAGATAGGATTTTGAATGACATTAAAAGGAATTCCACATGCAACAAATGTTTGAGTCCACTTAAGACGGAGTTCAAGCAACCATTGTTTCCCACATGCCTGTTGCAAAGTAAGACCACTTGGTGCAAATTCTCCTCCAGCCCATGCTTCACTTCGGCTTATGTTAGCAGAGCTTCCGGTAGGATTAGAGCTACAATTCCCAGCAAAGGATGAATGAAACCCTTCTTGACCTGAAGTAGGGGTCGAGTGAGGATTTTGATCATTCTCGAGTATCATCTCGATGTCCCTAGTCATAGATGGAGCCATCATTTTGGGATCTTTCTTTTTTTTGCCCTCAAGATGTACTCTCTTTGCCCTGAGCGCCCACTCGAGAAATTTCTCTTGAATACCTCTTGGGGGGTTTTTGCAAGCTGCCACATTTCCAGGAGTTTTAAACACATGTTCTTTTATCCTATGAGCATTTCCACTAAAATTATGGCCGTAGGTCTTACACCTCAACTTTGATGTAGTCTTCCCACTGACCAATTCATCTACGTAGTTCCACTGGTATCCTTTCACCATCTTCTTCATATCTGCAATTCAAACATAACTAATTACTAAATACACATCTAAAATTGAACTATAATACCATTTACATTACTTTATCCGTCAACGTTTTCAACCTCTTTAAATTATGAATACCAAAAATAAGTTTTTCTAGATTTCGTTTTACACCTGAATCATGATAAATTAATCGCTTAATCTATCTCAATAACTTCCAAGTGCGAGTAAACGCTACACAAAGCAAGATATCTTTAAAAACCCTATCTAAATTACCTCCAAGTGTGAGTGCAACTCTACACATGGCTAGCAATCAAAATTCACTACTTCTCTAAACCTCTTCTAGGTGTGAGAATACCTCTACACAAAAAGAGAGATTATTATTTAATCTACCTAAATTGTCAGTAGTGTGAGTATTACTCTACACATGACAGACAATCATTAGATAAATCTAACGTAAGTTACTTCCAAGTGTGAACATAGTTCAACACACAACAAGTAACTCTTAACTTTAACTATCTAACTAAAGTTACTTCTAAGTGTGAACATAGTTCAACACAAAGCAAATAATTGCTAACTTTAACTACCTTAAATCACCTCCAAGTGTGAGTTTTCTCTACACAAGGCAAGTAATCATTAACTATCTTACTTAACTTACCTTTCAGTGTAAGATATACTTCACACAGAGCAGATAACTCAAAACTCCAAAGCCTAAAAAAATATATTTATCCAAGGCTCTAAATTTTCACTAGAAAATATATAAGTAAATTTAAACTAACATCTTTATATTTTTCTTGATGTTGTAAAGCTCACCTATAGGTGAGATGAGGGAAGAGAGATCAATAGAATGAGCAAAGCAGTCCGTTTTCACACTATATAAAAAACTTTATTTCGATCTAATTAATATTTTGATCAAATTATTATTTTGACTGAATTATTATTTTGATCAAATTATTATTTCGATCGAATTAACATTTTCAATCGAAATTATACGATACGATGGTTTTGCTAATGTGGCATCGTATAATACGGATGAATACAAATATGTGTCGTATAATACGTCCGTTCAAAGCGTATTGTACGTACACCGTATAACGTACAATGCAACTTAGATAAAGAGAGATAGTTTGTGTATGTGTGTGTGTGTGTGTGCGTGAGAGAGAGAGAGAGAAAGGCATATTGAGAAAGAAGAGAAAAACAAAGGAGAGATAGAAAAAAAAACATGAGAGATTGTGTGAGAGATACAGAGGAAAGGCGGGGGAAGAGAGAGAGAGAGAGAGAGAGAGAGAGAGAGAGAGAGAGAGAGAGAGAGAGAGGAGAGAGAGAGAGAGAGAGAGAGAGAGAGAGAGAGAGAGAGGGGGTGGTTGGAGGTTGAGAGATGAGGGGAGTTGAAAGTTGGTGGTGCAATGTGGAGGACCAAGAGGAGTTGTAGTGGCTGAAAAAAAGTGTCACTTGCCGTTGGTGGTAGAGGCGGCAATGGGCGACACCTAGTGGTGAGCGACAAGAACGAATGAGGAAAATAATCTCACTCCAAAGCTTGCTTCATCAAGATCGCTTATTATCCTTACCCTAACAGCACAATATGGGAGGGCAAAATAGATTGACAAAAAAAATTTAACAGAGTACGTAAAATAGATAGGACAAAATAGAGAATCTATGTTGATATCTGATGATTACAAAAGGAGCTTATCTCGTATCATAGCCTCCTGACCACCCATGAGATATCTCACTCTCAATTGTGTCATACTATGTTAGTGAATTGACCGAACAGACGCCCACCTGGCCAGACGCGTAGCCGAACACCACATTTGTACTCAATTAGTTTTTAAAGCTAGGGTAGTATACTCTTTGTAAATCTTGATTCCAGAGTAGCAGGTCAATCTCCTAAGTTGTATTCTGTCATGAAATTTGTAAAAGTCCATGTGAACCGGCTAATGGCCAATTAGAAAGCCCTAGGTATAAATGTGAATAACCTTAATGTGAAAGGGAGGCTTACCTTTAGAAGAAGAAAGAGCTCTGCTATACGTTGGTGCAACTAAAGTTGGTCAAAGCCAAGTGTTGGTCTATGCCAGGCAAAAGGGTGCAGTCTAGTGCAGTGTAGAAGGCTAGGGCAGGTGCCAAGGCCCTTGGCAGCCAAAGGGTAACGGGAATGTATGCTTAAAGAGGCTTTTTAGGACAAAAGTGCTATGCAATGGTCCAGATGGGATGGAGAGTAAAGGTGTCCAAAATGCCAAGTCAGCATCCTAGAATGTAGTGTTCAGTGTGCTCTAGAAGCTGGTCCAAACGGCTCGACAAACGGAGCCCCGGTGTGCAAGATGCTGAAGTTTAAAGTTGGAGTGTGTAGCAGATCCCCGACGGACAGGGAAGCTGGGGATAGGTGGCTCGGGTTGATGTCAGTGTATACATGTGTAGAGCTCAAGTTATGGAGCATGCCTGTTGAGAGCGGATTTTTTGAGATGGGGCTCAACTCAAGGCTCCCACCAGACAACCACTCCGTGAGACCCTACACACGCATATTTCTTAGGGGCACCACCCTCTTTTATGGAGAAAGAAGGAAACCAAAACAAACCATATACAACACACACACACACACACTCACACCTTCCTTATGTGCTTCAACACAAAATGCCCTTCAACCATTCAACACACACTCCTTAAGCAATCCCTTTGAACACTACACAAACTCACATGCAAAGATTGACCTTCACCATATTAGTGCTCATATACTTCTAAGAAAATCAAGCACAAAACCTCAAAACTCAAAACACCATAATGCACAAATACTTGACAACTCCTTTCCTTTCCCAAAAGAAGAGACTACTTACACACATAAGGCGGCATGCATAGAGAGCTCTTCTCCATCTATGCAGCCCCAAGACTTACTTACACACAACATAAGGAGAGAAGCCAAGCAAATAGACACCATGGTGCACAAAAAACTTTCTCAACAAACAAGCAACCCAATGAGCACAAAATATGAGAAGCTGCTAAGATATGCTTACCAATTTTACATGCGTTTAGAGCAAAAGTGTGACGACGACACCCCAATTGCAAAAATTTGTTGATCAAACCATGAGATGGATCATTGAACTTGATATCCTTGCTCTCATATAGAATCTACAATCCTTATTTAGGGATGAGTATGGTAAGAGAAATGTTTGCAAGAGAATGGTAGCAATACAATATTGATGCTCTCTCTATGGTGCCGCTTATGATAGCGAGCTTAGGAAATGGATAGGGAGACAAGAGGAGAGAGAGATTAGGGCTTCCCTAACCTTAGAGGAGCTTATTTTCAGCAATGGAGTAGGTGTGTGTATTTTTGTGCTTGCCAAAGGGCCTTTTTATAGTTGTACAAGACCTTGGGTTAGGTTAAACTTGACTAGGGTAGGTAATTAGCCATAGTTAGGTTCCCTTTTGACCATTCCTTCAATTATGCAAATAAGGGACTTATTTTTTCATTAAAAATATCCTTTTAAGTCATGGAGGGTCCATAAGGGTTGATAATGTATGTGGGCCCCACCATGATGTCTCTCTAGTGGCTCCTGTAGAGTGTCCCCATCCTGTTTGTTGTGTCTCTGGAAGCATCTTGAGCCGACCCCTCCACATGAAAGTGGTTTTTAACTCTCCATTGGTATTTTAGAATGTTGGAGAAGTCAAGAAAACATTTCACCTTTGTGGTTTACCTGATTGTAACTTTGACCTGCAGTAACAACGTCCGCAGCACCTTGTTTTCACCATAACTTTCAGCCTGTAACTCAGAATTGGGTGCTGTAAAAGGCAAAGTTGACCTTCTCAAAGTGTTTAAGCTGATTTTGGAGTGTTCCTCAAGTATACCCACGAGCTAAGGCATTCAAGATGCATCCAAAACACCTTTTGAACCAAGTCTCCTTGTAGGGGGCCCTTTAGCATGCAAGAGAATCCACCTTAAACAAATGAGGTAGGCTCCAATAAAGTTTGATTTATTGGGGATATACATTATATTTAATATTTGTTGACCAACACAAGTAAATGATCCAAGAGTTGGGTCACATAGTGGTGGGGAAGGGAAGGCCTACAAGGTTAACCCTACCCTTGAGAAAAGATGGGTAAGATAAGTGCCCATAAATTATTTATTTACAAATTATGGGATGTAGATAGCTATTTAAATTAGTAAAGGTAATTAGTTAAAAGAATATACAGTAAAAAAACTAGGAGAGTAGAATTAAGTTTACTATTTACATTTAGCATGAAGAGAGAAATATGATGTAAATGCATAAAGATCTAAGGGTAAGGTGTTTGTATGAAAAAAGGCTATTACGGAAAGAGAGAATGAACACTAGGTTAAAACTTTGATAAAAAATATATACATTTGAGTAGAAATGTAGTGCAAATGCAAGGTTACCATTTAACGCTACTCATATTAGCCCTCCCCCTTCATCTAGGATCATTCATGCTCCTAGATGAAACAAAAGAGTTTTTTCCTTTTTCTTTTCTTTCTTTTTTTTTTCTTCTTTTTTTTCTTATTTTTCTAAAAAAAGGAGGAGTGATATACACTCTTTTACTCCATTAGACCTGCTTTTCATTACCTCAATCCCATAAATCGGAGATGGGAGGGTTGCCTTGGGTATGTTGAGATTCCAAGGCTGGTTCTTCTTTGCACATCAAAGCTTTAAAAATAGGTGGAGCATTTGCCAAGCCGAAGGGAGCCATGCCAATTTGGAGCTTAGACGATGTAGGTAGATGACTTCCTATCAACGGATTGATACGTTGAAAGTAGGGCTTTAATCTCCATCCATTGACTCTGGTCTTGTGGAGTTTTCCTGATAAATCTGCTAATCTGTAACTACCATTCCCAAACTTTGTTTTTATCATCAAAGGTCCCTCCCATCTTTGCAAAAACTTTTTGTCAAGTCGAGTATCAAGTCGGTTAACATAGCGAAGAACCAACATACCTTCCTTCAATCCTTTCCCCTTGAGCTTCTTGTTGATTTTGTCCCTTTGGCTTGTGGCTTGGGCAATGTAATAGTCGATGGACTCTTCTCTATCAAGCTCAAGTCGTTGAAGATATAAAATTCTTTCCTGCAAAGGTTCTTTTGGCCTCTTTGCTCCCCGTGAGAGAATGCGTAGGCTTGCAATCTCCACCTCAATAGGAAGGAGTGCCTCCTGTCCATATACCAAATGAAAAGGAGTGAACTGAGTGGATACCTTGAAAGATGTTCTGTATGCCCATAGAGCTGCGGTCAAATGATGATCCCAGTCGTTTGGTCGATCTGCAACCTGCTTAGAAATGATCTTACATATCATTCCATTCACCTTTTCAACCAACCCATTACACTGAGGGTAGTAAGGTGTAGAATGCAAATGTTTGACTTTTAACTTTGTCAAAAGATTATCTAGGAGCTCTGCTCTAAACCTTGGACCACGATATGACAAAATCTCTAATGGTGTGCCGAATCTACTGCATATGTGATCAAAGATAACTTTTGATACCTCCTCGGCTGTAATTCGTGTTGTACTTGCTGCCTTCGCCCATCGTGTCATGTAATCTACTCCCACAATGATGAAGACCTTCCCGGTAGATGTGCGAGGTAAGGGGCCTATTGCATCCACACCCCACTTCTCAAAAGGACCATACGAAATTATTGGAACTCGAGGTTTGTAAGTGAGTCGTCGATTTCTAGCAATCTGACAACCTTTGCATGACTTACACCAATGCTGGACATCACGGTGTAGACTTGGCCAAACAAACCTTGCTTGCAAAATCTTCCTGTTTGTAATATCATGAGAAAAATGACCCCCACAGACATCATCATGGCATGAAAAGAGGGTTCTCTATATTTCTTAAACAGAGGGCACCCTTCTTAGCACCAAATCTTTCCCTTTATGATACAGATCATCTCCTATGAGTTGGTAAGGAGTTGCCTTTTTTACCAACCTATGCCTTTGCACTTTATCCAAGTGTTTAGGGCACTCACCAGTTTGGAGGAAAAATATGATGTTCTTCAATTCCTCTTGGCCTTGGTACTTTGGTTCGTAGAGCTTCACACCTCCCACCATGATCTGAAGTTTCTCATTGGCGAGATAATCTGCTTCCTTGTTGAGGGTTCTCACAACATGCTGTACCTATGTAGTTTCAAAGTTCTTTATCAAAGCCTTCACCTGTCTAAGCCACTCCACTAGAGTAGGGTTCTTGCACTTCCATATCCCTTGGATTTGCCTAATAACTAGTAAGGAATCACCTCTTATTATAAGTCTTTCGATGCCAAGTTTTCTGCATTCTTCAAGCCCCAACTTTAAGGTGACATACTCAGCCTCATTATTAGAATGAACATTTTCCAAGGTGATACCTTTCTTAACAAGAACTTCCCTTTGTGGACTTAGAATAAGAATCCCCCCTGTTGCCTGATCGTGTTGTCGTCGGTAAGCTCCATCAAAGCACAAAATGTGTGCATTGTCCATCTCCTCCTCGTTATTTTGTGGTGTAGCTTTGTCGCCTGCCTTTTGTGACTCTTTCCTTTCTCTCACTTTGTATGTGAGAATGTCTGCAAGACCTGCCCTTGTGCTATCTTCCAGAAGAAAAGTGTATTCGAACTCTTGAAGTTCTAGAACCCATTTGGCTATCCTAGATGAGAGGCTCATGTGTTGCACAACATATGGTAAATTGTTTTCCATGGTGAGAATGACAAATGGTGCAGGTAAGAGATATGATCGGAACTTTCTTACCGCAAACATAATTGTGAATACCACCTTCTCCATATCGGTGTAGCCCTTCTCTGCAGCGGTCATGACTTTGCTTGCAAAGTATACTAGCCTCATGTAGCATGTTTTTGGGTCTTTTTGCATGAGAAATACACCGATGGCCTCCATTCCTACACTTGGCGTGATGTAATATGTATCCTTTGGATTTGGTGGCATTATTGTTGGAAGAGAGTTGAGAATACCCTTTACTTCAGTAAAGCATAATTCGTGTTCCTCTCTGCATTCAAATGTGGGTTTGTTTGCTAGCTTGTGCAAAGGTGCAATAGCTTCCGCTAGAAGGTGAATGAAATGAGACATGTACCTTACTTTGTGGTTGAAAGTCATGAGCTCCTTGGTTGTCGTTGGTGGTTGTAGTGACAAGAGAGCATTTACTTTTGATGGATCCACTTGAATTCCTTGCAAAGAAACCACATGACCTAGCAATACCACTTGTGACTCTGCAATGTGACACTTCTCAGGATTAAGCTGTCCCCCAAATTGATGAAGCCTCCTAAGCCCCTCCTCAACTTTTTGGCAATGAAGTCTTTGGCTACTATAGATACAGAAGTCATCCATAAAAACCCTAATTGACTTTCCAAAGAAGGGCTGAAAGACAAGAGTTGTAAACCTTATAAAGGTACTAGGAGCATTTGTGAGCTCAAATGGCATCACTCTATAGGCAAAGCAACCCCAAGGTGTGATGAAAGTGGTTTTTAACTGATCTTCTTCTGCTATTCTGATTTGAAAATACCCTGAATACCCATCACACACTGTGTAACATTCATAGCCGGCTACTTCGTTTAAGATTTCATCTTGGAAAGGAAGAGGAAAATGATCCCTCTTTGTTGCAGCATTGAGCGGTTTGTAGTCTTTTCGGATTGCGAATCGGAGCTCTGGATAGCAAGATATGGTCAGTTGAAGATTTTTCAGGGGCCGAGTCTGAGCTCATTTGACCGCACTGGAGGATGCACCATCTGGCATTGTTTTTGCCTTGCCAAGGTTCTCAGTGGAAGTGTGCATCATGTGAAGTCAGCACGAATCCACGGTTCGTCACAAACGGACACTCAGTCGGCTAGATGCGGCAAGACAAAGTCGGAAGGTGATGCCGAGAGAAGAATTGGCAGATGTTTTTTATCATTTTTGTGGCCTCGAGTGGAAGTCCTAAAAACCTTAGAAGGCGGCAAGGTTTTTACGGGCCGGGAGCGGCACGGCAAAGATTCGGCACAGCTCAAAGGCACGAAGCTCCGACGCGCGGGCAAGATATGGGGACCGGGTAAAGGCAAGGCCAAAAGGGGTTTTTAAAAAAAAGGTTAACATGGGGATTATTTTCAATTTTTCAAGGGGCTTGAAGGCCATGGGCCACAGAGCTTCCACGTGGCGCCCTATTACCCAACATGCGGGTGCACGGTTGTTGCTGAGTTCGGGGTAGAAGAGCTGGGGCGTGGCCCATTGTGCAAGTGTGAAGCAAGGGAGTGAGCTCCCGTTACCGTGGCTATGGCGAGCATTGCTGTGGTGGCGGTCCATGGCGGTTTTGGCGGCAGTTGGTGAGGCGGGGCGGCGCAGTGGCGTGCCCGCGTGCGTGTAGGTCTGTTGATGCCCGCTGTCAGATGACGTGGCAGCCCCAGTGAGAGATGGTCCTGTGGCCCTTAGACGGGCGAAGTTTTGAAGGAGAGAGGAGGGGGCAATAGTGACATCGCTATTGCCTCCCCCCCTCGTGTAAGGGAAAGGTCCCACAGCAGCGGACGAGAACAAGGAGAGAGTTCGGGGGCAGTCAAGTGGGCAAAGCCAAGTAAGGCCAAGGGGTTGGACAAAGGGGAAGACCAAAGGAGCAGGGACAACTCTAAGCCAAGGCGGGCAAAGTGAACTAAAGAGCAAAAGCAAAGCCAAAAGGAGCTAGAGAGGAGTCGGATAGAGAGGATCAGTCAAAGTCAAGCCAATTGTGTTGTATAAGGTTGAGTCTATAAGGGTAAAAAATGAAGGATAAAAGATTAAAAAAAAGAAAACCAAGGGACAATAGCGACATCGCTAATGCCCCCCTCCCAAGTGCAAAGAGTGAAGAAGAGAGAGGTAGAGCAAGGCGGTGCCCCCCTTCTCAAAAGATACCAATTCAAGATGCCAAGTGGACCTATTAAATTGTAAATTCCCAAATTAAAGGCCCCCCCTATAAAAGTAAAAAATGGATCAAATTAGGGGCTTTGTTTTGGCCTTTTGAGGTGCCGTTTGAAGCCTGCAAAGTGGAGTTCTCAAGCAAGCTAGCCCCTTTGTAATTTTTTCTTGAAAATGGCCATGGTGATGGCATTGCAAGCCTGTGTGTATGTTTTTTGAAGTGCAATGAAGCCACAGTTGCCTCCCGTGCTATTGTTTCCCCTTCCCCCCTTCTCTTTCTCTTGATTTCATGTTTCTCCTCGGTGCTGACTGTGTGGAAGTGTGTGCCCTCCCGGACTGACAGTGTTTTGAGTGAGAGGGTGAGATTGAGTGGTTGTGTGCATGTAAGGGGGGAGACAGGCAGTGGTAGTAGGTTTACCTTGTGTGGTGGTTTGTAGAGTGTGTGAGTAGTGGAAATTGAGCAGGCGGTGGTCTGCTAGTGTAAAGTAATTATTTGATGGTGTTTTCTGAGAGGATAGGGGTGATGTGAATACCCTGAGCTATAGAGAGGCCCTTGTGTTTGTGCCGGGTGTGTTCCCCCATTCCCCCTCTCCGTCTTCTGGTGCCCCCACTGAGGAGCACACTGATTGCTCCTAGTTGATTGAAAAGAAGCGGCTTTTTGCGTTGGAAGTCATGGCAGCTACTAGAAGATATGGACCGATTTTCATAGGAGAAGAGAGCCCTGACGAGTGGATGCTAGATTTCTAACTATACATGCTATCATTGCGTATGCCAAACGAGGATAGCAAAATGAATACTTTTCCTCTGGTGATGCGTGGTAGAGCTAAAGCATGGTACGACGCATTGTAAGGTGAGCCAAAGCAAGTGTGGTCGGCTCTACGGGCGAGGTTTCTTCATGACTTTTGCAAGGAGACTTTCCCAGTCGAAATGGATGCAAAGCTGAAGGCGCTTAAGCAAGATGTAAGTGAAGAGTTCAATTTGTTTTTGGGTCACTTTGAAGAGTGTTGGGCAGAATTAGCGGCAGCCATGCAGTTGACTAATGGAGACTACTTCAAGCTAGACAAATTCATGGCGTGTCTGCATCCCAAGGTGAGAGAGAAAGTTGATTTCGAGAGCCTAGAGAATTACAATGGTGCAGTAGCCAGTGCACGGTTGAAGAGCAGAAAGATAAAGAAGAAGATAGAGCAGGGCGTGTCAAGCTACGAGACGATGGCCCATGTTCAACTGCAAAGTCCGAGAGAAGCTGTACACGAAGATAATCATGGAAACCGACGTTTAGCTGTTGTGCCGCAAAATTGGGTGCGCACGGTGCAATATTTGTCTGAGCAAATGCAGGAGTTGTGACTCAGTGTCATGGATAGAGGACAGCGAAGAGGAGCAAGGGGTAGGGCATGGCCACTGCCAAGTAGGTGTTATAATTGTGGAGAAGAAGGGCACTATGCACCCGATTGTCCTCAACCGCAGAGAGAAAGAGGAGGTATGTACCTGCTTTTTGGTAGAGGTTGAGGTCAAGGACAATACAATGGTCCAAGAGAGCAAGCAGTGGAGAATCCTTTGCAACCAGCTCCACAAAATAGAGGTGAAGTTCCAAGAGTAAACATTATAGGGGTGGATAAGAAGGATGTCGAAGTTTTGGCCTATAAGAGGGCAAGAGATGAGAGGGAGACAGAGACAGAGCGGGAAACTAGAGCTCACAAGGGTAAAGAGAAGGTGTACCAAGGTAGAGAGATGCCTGAGCCTAGCAAAAGAAGGAGGTTTTGCAAGATCAAACAAGCGGATTTCCAACTAGGGCATGGCTATCCCGAGTACAATCTGGTGAGTGACGTTCAAAATCAAAAAGCAAATATTACGTTTGTTCAGCTGGATTTAAGTCCAAAGTTAAGAAGGCAGTGGTCCACAAGTGTTAGCAACAGGCTGCCAAGAGCTAAGAGAAATGTGCAAGCAGTGCAAAACATGGATTTGAGGGTAGGTAGCCCCACAGATGTTCTTCCGTTGGTAGATGCAATTATAGAGAAGAGGATGCAGGTACAAGCATACATAGATGGTGGAGCACAGGTTTGTGTCATGACAGAAGCATCCATGAAAGAGACGGGAGTCAAGGCAGTAGTCAGGTCAAATGTGCGCATGAGGATGGCCAACCATACCAAAGCTAGGTGTCTGGGTGTGGCGCAGGATGTGAAGGTCAAGGTGATGGGCATAGAGTGTCTGATAGACTTTTTCGTGATGAAGGCAGGGGACAATGCTTATCCAATCATTTTGGGTAGGCCATGGCTTTTGGCGATAGGTGCAGAGCAAGATTGGGAGAGCAAAGTGTTCACTTTGTCTAACAAAGAGAAAAGCAGACAAATTGTGCTTGATTTGAAGACCAAGGAGAGCAGTTCTCGTCCTATGGAAGTTAAAGATGAGGGCGATACGACGAGCACGAGTATGAGACAGAGACGGGCTATGATGAAGGCTATACTAGCACAGAGGAAGAGGAGAGTGAAGAGGACATGTTGAAGATAGATGCAGACTTATTCGGGGTCACCATAGACGACTCTCCACCTAAAGAATAGGGTATGCAACCTTAAGCTCAGGGTTTAAGCATAGAGGAGGTTTCGAGCATGTTGAGTGAAGACTTAACCAAGGGTGAAAAGGATAGCTATGTTCAACTGTGTGAATCCTATCCAAATCTGTTCATGACGGAGTACAAGCATTTGCGAGGTGCAAAAGGGGTGGAGCACAAGATTGTTCTTAAGGAAGGGCATAAGCCTAAAGCACAAAAGCTGAGAAGACTAGGAGAAATCCAAAAGGAAGCCCATTGGCAGAAGATTAATAAGCTATTGGATGCAGGCATCATATATCCTATGAAGGAGTCAAAGTGGGTCTCGCTAGTGGTCATAACCCCTAAGAAGAATGGGAAATGTAGAGTGTGTGTCAACTACAAGCCGTTGAATGCCGCGACCAAGAGGAATCACTACCCCTTGTCGTTTCAAGATGAAATCCTAAACCAGGTGGCTGGGCATGAGAGGTACTCAATTATGGATGGCTTTTCGGGGTATTTTCACATAGGGATTGCACTTGAAGACCAGATGAAGACCACATTCATATCTCCATGGGGTTGCTTCACTTACCACATGATGCCATTTGGATTAGTAAATGCCTATGCCACGTTCCAAGGTTGGATGAACAGGGTATTTGGTCCATACTTGGTACGTTTTATTAGGGTCTTCATGGATGATATCGGCTGCTATAGTTCAAGGTTGGAGCACCTATCGAAGCTCCAGTCATGCTTTCAAAGGCTTGATGAAGAAGGAGGTCAGTTGAACCCCAAAAAGTGCAAGCTAGCACAGCCTCGAGCACAGCTGTTAGGTCATGTGGTGTCGCAAAACGGTATAGAGGCGGATCCCGAGAAGGTGAAAGAATTGGTGTTGATGGAGCCGCCATCAGATGCTCAAGGTTTGGCTTCATTTTTTCATAAGTTGAAGTATTTGTCACGTTTCTTTTGGATGCTATCGCAATATGTGCATTCTCTTCAAAAGAGGGCTCAGCAAGTGCATGGCTATGAGTGGGATGAGGAAGCTCAGGAGGCTTTTGACAGAGTCAAAGAGATTTTGTGTCAGTTGTGCCAGCGGTGTGTCCTCCCAATCGAGAGGACAAATTCTATGTGTCTATGATGGTGGGCACAATTGCTATTGGAGCGGTTCTACTACAAAAGGTAGGAAGAAGCTACAAGCCAATATACTTCGAGAGTAGGGTGATTAGCCCTGGAGAGGCTACCTACACCGAGGCGGAGCAGTGGATGATGGCTCTGGTCTTCGCTTGCAATAAGTTCAAAGTCCATTTGATTGTGCGTAAGTGTTTTGTGTTGACAACTAATAATCTATTGCCAAAGGTAGTGCTACATTTGAAGCCAGGAAGGAGGATTATGAAGTGGGTGTTGGAGCTACATGAGTTCGAGTTCGAGTTCAAGGTGGATCACACGAGTCGGTCTCACCTGGTAGACGTTCTTGTCAGCAAGGCCATCGATTTGCCGGCCTATCCAAGGGTGGTGCGAGATGAAGCTAAGGAGGAACCGACTTGGAAGATGCTTATACTATGTGGTTTGATGGAGCATATCGAAGGGTAGTGCAAAAGGCAGGAGGAGGTGTGGCGATACACGACCCGCACTGCAAGACTATATTCTCAAAGGCATATGATCTAGAGGATGTCCACACCAATAATGAGGTAGAGTATCTCACTCTGCATTTGGGTTTAAAGCAGTGCATAGAGTTCGGCATTTCAAGGTTGGTGGTGAAGGGAGATGCATTGCTAGTCATCAAGCAACTGTTAGGCTAATGTCAAGTAAAGCGCGATTCTTTGAAGCATTGGTTCTTTTCCATCAAGAAAATGTTGAAGTCTTTTGAAGAAGTCCAATTCAAGCATGTGAGGAGAGAGCAGAATCAAGAGGCGGTTAGTTAGCTAGCAGAAAAGTGCAGGTGCATGTTGCAGGTCTATATGTGGCCCCAACCACTTATGCAGGTAGGGAGACTCTTAAAGAGATTGAAGGATTTTTGAGTATAGGGAAATGTTTAGAGGGTTTGTTCAATCTGCAAAAGAGAAGAGTGGTGCAAAAGGCCCGCAAATTCACATTGGTAGGTGAAGATCTCATAAACTATGGGCACGATGGAGTGCTTAGAAGGGTGCTATACAAAGAGGAGATAGGAATGGTGCTGGAGCAATGTCATGAAGAGAGCGGACACCAGGGCAAAGATCAAGTTCTATTTTGAGTGCTTAGAGCAGGCTTTTGGTGGCCCTCCATTGTGAAAGACGTGCATTACTGGCGTAAGACATGCCACGAGTGTCACACTATAGGTGAAAGACGACTGGTAGCGGAGTCACAGGGCTCCATCATCGCACAAAGTGCTTTCGAGAAGTGGGGTCTGGATGTTATAGGCCCTCTCCCAAATGGTACAAGTGGTAAAAAATACGTGGTAGTAGCCATTGACTACCTTACAAGATGGGTCGAGGCCAAAGCAGTGAAGGAAGTAAAAGCTAATGCGGTGGCTCAGTTTGTGTTTGATAACATATGTTGCCATTTTGGTGTTCCATGGGTGTTAGTTTCTGATAGGGGCCAAGGGTTTAGAAGCAAGCTCATGAGTGCATTAGTGGAAAAGTTAAAGATTGAGCATCCGTTTTCCTCACCCTATCTACCCCCAATGCAATGGTCTAGTCGAGAGTGCTAATGGTCAAATCGTCAAGATGTTAACGAAGTATGTGTACAAGCAGGAAGCTGACTGGGAAGCAAATCTAGAGAAGTGTCTGTGGGCCTATAGAACGTCCTATAAAGTGGCTACAAACTTCACTCCATTCAAGCTTGTCTATGGTAAGGAGGCGGTGTTGCCAGTGCATGCATAGCTAGGTGCTTTAAAGGGTATGTGGCGTGTCAATACCACCAAACAAGGGGTTCCACAGAATCGGATAGCTAGTTTGGAGGCTTTGCAGATGGACAGAGAGGTAGTGGCGGCAGACTACTATGTGAAGCAGAGAGAGAAGCGGGTTGCCAAATTCAATCAGAACCTGCCAGACAAGAAGATAGAGGAAGGAGACCTGGTCATGAAGTATGAAAGCTACCTTGATTTCACATTCTAGAGGAAGTTCAAGAAGAAGTGGATGGGTCCATATAAAGTACGGAAGGCCTTTCCGAATGGGACGTATCAACTGGTAATAGCAAATGGCAAGCTTCTTAGGAACAGGTTAAATGGTGTGGCTCAAACTGTATTTCGAGACGAGTCTAGTGTCTGAAGTGCAACAAATTATAGTCAAGGGGGGTGGGCAACCCACCTAAAGCATGCAGTGTGCGATAGAAAGAAGATAAAGCTTTGTACATAATCTATACATACCGTTATGGTTTTGTGAGTGCTTTTAATCATCAGTTTGGTGTGCCAGTTTCAAAATTCTGTACATATGCTTTTGGTCGAACATAAATGTTTGACGAGGGGGCTGGGCAATGATGGTGTAGCTAAAGTTGGTCGAAGCTAAGTGGTGGTCAATGCCAGGCAAAGGGTGCAATCGAGTACAATGCAGAAGGCTAGGGCAGGTGCCAAGGCCCTTGGCAGCCAAAGGGTAGCGGGAATGTATTCTTAAAGAGGCTTTTTAGGCCAAAAGTGCTATGCAATGGTCCAGATGGGATGGAGAGTAAAGGTGTCCAGAATTCCAAGTCAACATCCTAGAATGTAGTGTTCAGTGTGCTCTAGAAGCCGGTTCAGACGGCTCGTCCAACGGAGCCCCAGTGTGCAAGATGCTGAAGTTTAAAGTTGGAGTGTGTAGAAGATCCCCGACGGATAGGGCAGCTAGGGATAGGTGGCTCGGGTTGATGTCAGTGTATACATGTGTAGAGCTTGAGTTATGGAGCATGCCTGTCTTTTCGGATTGCGAATCGGAGCTCGGGATAGCAAGATATGGTCAGTTGAAGATTTTTTAGGGGCCGGGTCTGAGCTCATTTGACCGCACTCGAGGATGTGCCATCTGGAATTGTTTCGGCCTCGCCAAGGTTATCAATGGAAGTGTGCATCATGTGAAGTCAACACGAATCGACGGTTCGTCAAACGAACACTCAGTCAGCTAGATGCGGCAAGACGAAGTCGGAAGGTGATGCCGAGAGAAGAATTGGCAGATGTTTTTTATCATTTTTGCGGCCGCGAGTGGTAGTCATAAAAACCTTAGAAGGTGGTAAGGTTTTTACGGGTCGGGAACGGCACGGCAAAGATTCGGCACGGCTCAAAGGCACGAAGTTTTGACGCGCAGGCAAGATATGGGGACCGGGTAAAGGCAAGGCCAGAAGGGGTTTTTTTTATAAAAAAAAGTTAACATGGGGATTATTTTCAATTTTTCAAGGGGCTTGAAGGCCATGGGCCACAGAGCTACCACGTGGCACCCTATTACCCCACATGCGGGTGCGCGGTTACTGAGTTCGAGGTAGAAGAGCTAGGGTGTGGCCCATTGTGCAAGTGTGAAGCAAGGGAGTGAGCTCTCGTTACTGTGTCTATGGCGGGCCCTATCAGGAGCTGCTGTGGTGGCGGTCCGTGGCGGTTTTGGCGGCCGTTGGCGAGGCGGTGCGGCGTAGTGGCATGCCCGCGTGTGTGTAGGTCTATTGATGCCCGCTGTTAGATGATGTGGTGGCCCCAGTGGGGGATGGTCCCGCGGCCCTTAGACGGCCCAAAATTTTGAAGGAGAGAGGAGGGGGCAATGGCGACATCGCTATTGCCTCCCCCCCTTGTGTAAGGGAAAGGTCCCACAATAGTGGACAAGAACAAGAAAGAGAATTCGGGGGAAGTCAAGTGGGCAAAGCCAAGCAAGGCCAAGGAGTCGGACAAAGTAGTGTAAATAGATCTGGATTACACGTTGATAGACCGCTTTTGACGTGTACAAAGTAGCACTTATATGCATGGTCATATGTACAAAAAGATGTAAATACATGCATTTGGGAGCTTTGCAACGTGGTTTCAAGTTCAAAAAAAGATGCAACGTGTACACATTGTGAATAGTCAGGTTTGTGCGCTAGCAGTCGAACACATGTACATGCCCGTATAGGGTATTGGGGCCTTGGATATGGTTTTATGTGGCTTATTTTGGTTCTAGATAATGTGTTTGAGCTTTCTAGAATGTAAATAATGCAAGTGACAAGTGTGGGTGCTCTCATCCCGCTCGAGAAGTTTGACACATGCGGTAATTGTCTATTTGCAACGCCTGATCTGCGGTGATGCATGCACCGCCCTAGAAGTGTTTTGGAGTTCGTTTGGGGTTTTTTCCGCGAAAAATGCCCGCCATGGGTCAAAACTGGCCAAAAAAGGTCAAAAAAGGTGTGAAAAGGCATCAAAGTGCCACATCAGTGACACTTCTGTGAGTGCTTGGACTGAAGAAGAATTTTGGAAGCCATGTTTTGGCACTGTCACCTCTCTGTGTGGGGAAGGAAGCAGGGTTCCTACAGGTGGTATAGTGTAGTCCCGACGCGTTCGCATCCTGTTTTCGAGTGTGTGGAGTAAATGAGAGCTTTCTCTCTTCAATTTTGCACTTGGGAGAGTCTATGGAAGTTCTAAGGTTTCCATGGATGTGTGTGTGCGAGGAATTGAGGGAAGAAGGTGCGGCTTTCTGCAAGACTATGTGACCCTGTATCGGTGCCATTAGGGTTGGCGCTACTCCAAAGAGTCCAACAGAGTGGAGTTTGGTGAAGGCTTTGAAATGGTTTGAGAGTGGCCTTTTGTGGCTGGCGTTTTTGGGTTTTTGATGGTTTTTCTTGTATATTTTGGTCACCATCAAGCGTGATTTTCAATGTTGATCACCTCGACTCATCTTGTAGTGTCTGCGGGCAGGCAAGGGCTTGTAGGTCGAGGCGTTTGGAGTTTGAATTGAGCTTGTGGGTAGAATTTTTAGGGAGCTTTTGAGTGGTGGTGAGTGAGGTGAGGAGTTTAAGTAAATTCCTTGTATTGTGTTGAGTTTTCTGGGTGTGTGAGTGTGCGCACGACATCTTTTGCTCCATCAACGTCTATGAGCCTTAATTGCAGTTTTGAGTGCTTAAATCACTGTATTTAGTTGTTTTGACCATAGGAGAGTGTTCCTAGACCATAGAACGACCTTTCTAAACTGAGTTGTTGAAGTGTTTAGGACCTTTTCATGATGGATCATGATTTTGGTACCTTGTTGGATTGCAACTAGGCTTGGTAGGATAGTGTCCCTAGATTTCCTAGACCTCCTAGAGTTTCATTGCATTTTGAGTTCGTTCGAGTGCCAAAATGGTGTGATGACTTAGAGCAATGAGAAAGGACAAAGACAAATTTCCCTGATCATTGAGTGATTGATTTTCTTGTTTAGTTGTTGCATTAGCTTGTGAGGTTCACTTCTTAAGATTGACAACCTCAAAGAGTTTTCATGCCCCATCCCAATCGCTTCCTTGAGTATTGACATTATGTTCGTTCCAAATAGCTATGCTACAGACGTTCGTCCAATGACCCGCTATAACATTGGCTTGAAGATTTGTCTCTCCATTTCATTTACACCTTAGCAGTTAAACAACTAGACACAAGGTTTAGTGCTTGATAGAGTATAGAAGTCGAGGACTTTCTAGATCTATTCTTGAGAGGTAAAGAGGGTCGTGAGCGAGATAGCCAAAAGCATTTCATTCTTTGATTTCTCTATGCTTTCAAAGTGTTGTACCATTTTTCGTTTTGACTTTATATGGTACCGTTCTTTTTTTTTTTGTTTCATGTTTCATTTTAGTACTACTTAGGAGTAGGGTAAGTAGAAACTACCACCATTAAATTTGGGCTAAAAGATTGAGGGAAAAAAGGGTGAAAACCATATTTTTCCGGATGATCACAACTCTGAAATTCTAAAAATGTGATGGTAGAGACCTCAAAAGTGATCCAAATCCAAAAATTTGTGGATCAAGGACATCAACATACTCTCTAAAAGCAATCTGGAAAGTCTGGCCAGATTTTATGGAGGAACATGGATCGCAATCCATGTACCCAGACACCAATTTTGCAAAAAATTGATCAGTGACATTGTACTCAATGGAACATTGCTCTACTCATGTTTGCTTGAAAGAAAAAATCAAAAATCACATAAGAATTGGTTGTTAGGGCAAAAAAAGCAAAATGGGTATTGCAGACACAAAATTTGCGGTTTTTCAACTTTTGTTGTTCCAAATTCAAAAAGGGGTGAGATTTGGCTTCTACAGGGAATGGAGAACCAGCATAACAAAATTCATGAAAAATGGCTGTAAAAAATGGATCCCGAGCTATGTACCTTTTGAAATTTGGGGTTGATATTTGACAAGTACATCCCTGATAACTAATGGAACGACTTTGCCAAAAGGGATCATAACAAAAAATTAGAAAAAGTTGGTCAAAATAAACAAAAATAGAAACTAGTCAAAAACCACAAGGCATACATAAAAACTTGCTTTTGACTGACAAAAAATTATCCAAATTCAAAAAGAAGTGGTGGAGTAGACCATTGACACTGCATGTAATCATCAAGCCAAATTTGGTGTTCAGATTTGATGGAACATGGATCGTGATCCATGTAGCTCATCAAGATTTTTGGCTAAGATTTGAGTGGTAGGTAGCTGAGACATAAACAAACACTTCTCCCAAAAGAATCATTTGCAAAAAAGTTTTAAAAGGTGGTGAAAAGAGCAAAAAAAAGAACATTCTCAAAACTGCCACAACAGATCGTAGAATTCGCTTTTCGTTGGGCAAAACTTATCCAAATTCAAAAATTTGTGGATGAGCAGTCTACAAAGATCATAAGCTATCAACACACCAAAGATCAAATCCAAAAGTGGTGGAACATGGATCGCAATCCATGACCCCTTGAGGAATTTTTAGACAGAAACTTTACTAGCTGGTAGCAGAGACCATTGTGAACAAAAATCCCCAACTATCAAAAAAGTTCAAAAAGTGGGTGAAAAGAGCCAAAACGAGTGCAAAGAGAAAAACCCTAAAACAGACCTAGGGATTGACTTTTGTCTGACCTAATAAATTCCAAATCATACAAAAACCATATAGTAGGGATTATTAGGTTAAAGGGGAAGCTGTGTACCAAGTTTCAGTGCAATTTGACACAAGGGTACATGTATTGTGATCCAAGTTCCTTTGTAATAAAATGATACCAGACTTGCACCATAGCGAGAGGACATCACAAGGATCCTATTCGTCTTTTCAAAACTGAATTTGGATATAAAAAACCAAACCAAAAGCCCAAAACTGCCAAGCATACTGACAAAGTGTAAGAACTGACCTAATTTTCAATCCAGAGGTTCATTTTAAAAAACTTTCTGATGTCATATGACCTACATTCCAGATGCTCATTCTGATGGTACCAATAAAAGTCAATTTGGGCTCCAAACATGGATCAAGATCCATGTACCTCTAGTGACAGCTTGAACTAAAATTTCCTAGATCAGTATTGCATACACACCAAAATGTTACCATATACATGTGGTAGTGATGTGTGTGAACACACTAGGACCGCCAGGGTATTTTTTCCCTCTTTAGGAGGTTTTTTCCCCCGCGAATTGTATATACGCCCATCACTCTAGGGCTATCTATCTTTCCATTGCATTAAGTAACACACCCTCTATTGTGTGCCTTGAGCTTCCTTCGTCTTCTCCAAGCTGTGTGCGTTTCTCTGTAACCCTAATTCCAACAATTGGTATCATAGCAGGTTACGTCCTCCCGGGCTTAGTCGCGAGCTCCTCCAGCACACGCTTGCTCACTTTCTCCGATTACAGTGAGGGTTGGCAAGCGTTCGTAGGTCGACAAAAATTTGGGTGTGCTCGCAGAGCTAAGTCTGCTCAGATTTGTGATTCGGGCTCATTTCGGCTTCGTTTTCCACTATAGGCAGGTTTGCACAGGCTATTTCGTCATTTTGTGTAGCATTTCTGTCAGTGCCATTTTTTGCAGAACAGGTTCCTTACAGTCTTCTACGGTTTGTGCTATATAGCACGTGTTTTTCTCGCTTCATTTCTCCTCTTTTCGGGCAATTTTCACATCAGGTGCAACATTTACCATGGCTGACAACAACATAGATGTGTTCAAGATGTTTGCTCCTGAGGACAGGTTGGACGGTGACACTTACCCTATGTGGGCTTACATGATGCAACATGTTCTTGTGTCAAAGGGCGTCTAGAATATTGTGCAGGGCATTGATGTACGTCTTGGTTCTGAGGATGCAGGAGATGTTGCAGGTCTTACTGCAAGGATTGCTGCTATTAGAGTTGTTTTGCCTACGGTAGAACAATCTTGTTGGGATGTAAAGGATGAGCAAGATCATGCATTGATTGTGTTTTCTATGAAGCACACCATTGTTCCTCACATTCATTCAACAAAATTTGCAAAACAGGCTTGGGATATATTGGCTAGTCTTTATGCAAGTCACAATGAGGCTAAAATTGCTTTGTTGTGTAAAAAGAGATGGAGTCGAAGATTATGCATGAGGAAGATGATATTGATACTTTCCTTGCTGGTGTCAAGGATATCAACGAGCAACTTATTTCTACAGGTGAAGCCATTTCAGACAGTTCCCTTGTGTAGACTGTTCTTGATGCCTTACCAAATTCCTACGAGACCTTTGCTAGTACTTGGAGACTGATGACCCAAGGAAATCCTGAAGTTGTCAAGTTTGATGCATTATGCACATTGCTGTTGCAAGAGTCACTTTCCAAAAAAACCAGGACTAGGCAGCATGCAGTTGAATAGGCTTTTATTGCATCTCAAAGAAAGGGTGGTAACAGCAATGCAGCCACTTCTTATGGTTCTGCTGCGAGTGGAAAAACTTCTATTTCTAATGCTTCTGCTGGCAGCAATTTGTCTGGAAATTCTGGTGATAAGGGCAAAAAGAAGATGTGTTGCCATTATTGTAAAGTTAATGATCACTTGATCAAGCAGTGTCCTAAGTTGAAGGCCAAAGAGGCTAAGAAGAAATAGGGTGGTTCCACTACAAATGCTGGTTCCATTACAAATGCATCCATTGTTGAGTCTTTTGTGAAAGGAGACCATGTCGCAGATGTTGATGCAGAATGGGCTTTTAGTGCAGAGTGCACTTACAATCCTTCTGTCCATGATGCATGCTTCTCAGTTGCTGCAGATTCACATGTGTGGTATTTTGACAGTGGTTCTACAAAGCACATTACCTCACATCGTGAATTTTTCACCTCTCTTCAGTTTGTCCCTCATGGGAGTATAGTCACTTGTGCCAACAATGCCTCTTATCCGGTTCAGGGAGTAGGAAAGATTGTGCTTACATCTGCTAATGGTAGTTCTTTCACACTTGTTGATGCACTTTATGTATTTGGGATCAAGAAGAATCTTTTGTCTGTATCTGCACTTGCTAGACTTGGACTTGTAGTCAAATTTGTGGATGACAGATGTACAATTCATGATCTCAGTTTTGGTGATGAAATCATTGCATCTGGGTTTTTGTGCCGTGGGCTGTATAAGCTCACTTTGTATGACAAGTGTGGACAAAATTTCGTGAATGCAGTTGCAGTTGCAGATTCAAGGTCTATTTCAGATGCAAAACTTTGGCATGCACGTTTTGGTCGTCTGAATTTTGCCAGTTTGCTGTGTTTGCAGAAATTTGATATGGTTGCTTCTTTGCCGCCTCTTGAAGCACCTGTCAAACATGTTTGTGAAGGCTGTATTTTGGGTAAGATGCAGCATTCTAAGTTTCCAAAGGATGGTTCAGTTCGGGCCACATGCAGGTTGCAGCTTTTGCATAGTGATGTTTGTGGGCCAATGCAAACTTCGTCCTTGGGCAATTACCTTTACTTCATGACTTTCATTGATGATTTCTCCAGGCATGCATGGGTATTTCCGCTTAAAGAGAAGTACGAAGTTTTTATGTGCTTCAAAAGATTTCTGGCTATGGCTGAAAATGTCTCGAAATGTACTATGGGCACCCTCCGTTCCTATCGAGGGAAGGAGTATATGTCTCATGAATTCAATGCATTTCTGGCTAGTCGTGGGATAAAATACCAATGTACAGTGCCTTATACACCTCAACAAAATGGTTTTGCTGAGAGGAAAAACAGGTCACTTATAGAAATGGCACAATGTATGGTCAAAAGTCAAGATTTGCCGCATTCTTTTTGGCTTGAGGCCATCATGTGTGCCACTTATGTACTAAACAGGTGTCCTACAAAAGCTTTGTATTCTATTACTCCATATGAAGCATGGCATGAAACAAAGCCTTCTATTGAGCACATGAGTGTTTTTGGCTATTTGGCATATGCTTTGGTGCCACAAACACAGCGCAGAAAATTGGATGATAAGGCTCTCAAATGTATTTTTGTTGGTTATAGTGCTAAAAGAAAAGGTTACGGGTTCTATCATCCGCAAACAAAACGAATTCTGGTTTCACAGGATCTAGTGTTTGTGGAAGATTCTGTTCAACCCTTACTGTCATGTACTAGAGACAATAATGAAAGCTCACAGGACATTTATGACACTTTTTTGCCTCTTTTTAGTGGTGGAAATACGAATGTAAGTTCCAATGAGGAAAATGTACATCCTATGGGGGTTTCTGAAAATGTTACAGATCAGCCTATTACTGATGCAGATGTACATGATGTACATGATGCAGATGTACATGATGTACTTGATGAGGAAAGGGATGAAAATGAGAAGGCTAGAGGTATGCCAAAATGGCTGGTGCATACATTGTGTGACAGTAAATTGGATGCACCTTTGTCTAGTCGTACTCGTTCAGGCTCTTGTCATACATCTTATGCATCAAATTGTTGAGGAGCCTCTTCTTTTGATGAAGCATAGAATTCAAAAAATTGGATGGCTGCCATGCAATCAGAATATGATGCACTTATAGAAAATGACACATGGACTTTATGTGATTTGCCTCTTGGCAAAAAGGCCATTGGTACAAAGTGGGTTTACAAGTTGAAACGCAAGCCGGATGGTGAGATCGATCTCCATAAGGCTCGACTTGTTGCAAAGGGTTATGCATAGCAAAAAGGCATATATTATGAAGAGACTTTTGCTCCCACTTGTCATATGACTATTGTGCGTTTTCTATGTGCATTGGCAGATCATTTTGGTTGGGATGTACATTAATCAGACATTGTTACTGCTTTCTTGAATGGTGACATATTTGAGGAAGTTTATGTAACGCAACCTAGCGGTTTTGTCATAAAAGGACAAGAGGAGAAAGTGTGCAGATGTAAGAAGGCGTTGTATGGGTTGAAGCAATCTCCTTGTGCTTGGTATGAGAAAGCTGACACTCATTTGGTCAAACGAGGCTTTCGTAATAGTCCAACAAAAAGCACATTGTATGTAAAGCGTGAGGGTGATGTACTTCTCAATGTGGTTCTTCATGTCGATGATTTTCTTATCATCACTGGAAAAAATGAGAGACATATTGCTGAATTTAAGGCTGATTTGAATGCTACTTTCAAGATGAAAGATTTGGGGCTGTTGCATCATTACTTGGGTATATAGTTTAAGCAGTGTGATGGTGGTATTGCCTTGTGTCAAAAACGTTACATAGAGGCATTGCTATGTAAGTTTGGACTTGAGGATTGCAAACCTATTGCCACTCCCATGGAAACAGGTTTGAAGTTGAGTCTACATGATGCTGGCAATGTTGCTGATGTCACTCTTTACCAAACTGCTGTTGGCTACCTCATTTATGTATGCAACATGAGGCCAGATATTCAGTTTGCAGTCTCACAGTTCAGCAGATTTATGCATAGCCCAGGGTCTAAGCATTGGCAGGCTGTCAAGAGGATTTTTTTCTACCTTAGTGGCACGTTACATCTTGGCTTGTTTTATCCCAAGGGGAGATCATTGCCACCAGATTTACATGCTTTTTTGGACTCAGATTGGGCTGGTTATTTTGAAACACGAGTGTCCACAGGTGGTTTTTGTTTCATGCTTCGTAGTTCATGTATATCATGGTTGAGCAAGAAGCAACCTATTGTGGCCACTTTGAGTTGTGAGGCTGAGTATAGGGCAATCTTCATAGCTATGGTTGATTGTGTATGGCTCAGACGCCTTATGGCTGATTTGGGTGTTGGATAGGACACTGCCAACACTATCTACACTGACAGTCAGAACGCATTGGCAGTTGCGAGGAACCCAGATTTTCATGCTCGCATAGAGCACATTGGGGTGTATTACCAATATGTCAGGGAGAGGCTCTCAGCAGGAGAGATCAGCTTGGCTTATGTGCCAACACAAGACAACCTTGCAGATCTTTTTACAAAGACATTATCTCATGAGAAGCTTGAAGCTTTTCGCAAAGCTTCGGGCTTACTCCCCTTTGTGGACTGATCATGTCCTCAGGGCATGGCACTTCCCTTTACTCATGTGCCAGCTCTCATTCACCGCATCACTCTCGGGGAGATTTGTTACCATATACATGTGGTAGTGATGTGTGTGAACACATTAGGACCGCCGGGGCATTTTTTCTCTCTTTAGGAGGTTTTTTCCCCGTGCATTGTATATACGCCCATCACTCTAGGGTTATCTATCTTTCCATTGCACACTAAGTAACACACTCTCTATCGTGTGCCTTAAGCTTCCTTCATCTTCTCCAAGCTGTGTGTGTTTCTCTACAAACCCTTATTCCAGCATGAAACAAATGCCCAAGTCTAATTTTGGAAAAACCCCAGCAAATTTGGGTAAAAAGGAAGCAAAACAAGTGGACAGATTGAAAATCGGAGTGCATACCTAGTGTTGGGTATTTGACCTATCAAACCAGTTTCAAATCCAAAAAGATTTGAGATTTAGCTTGTGGACATAGTCAGGAACAAACTCCTAAGAGATCAAGACTAGATGTAGTTGAACATGGATCATGATCCATGTACCTCAACCTCAGAATTTCATGAAAATTGGTACAGAGCCTACATATGGCCTTGTCTACATATTGTCAAAATTTGGGAAAACTTGGAGAAAACAATTTGACAGCGGAACATGGATCACGATCCATGTACCTCAACATAGTGGGGATATCTAACTTGATGATCTTGTAGACATACTTGAGGACATCCCAAATCTCAAGTTTGAGCTAAAAATACCTTATGGAGACCAAGATACAAGCCAAAGTTCCTATGTCCTGGTCCTCAAACTGTTTTGAGTGTCTTTTCAAGTGCAGTTCACCAAAATTACTCTAACTTTTGATAGAAAACTCCATAATGAGTCAGGTATAGCCACATGAAGAAAGCTTGTGGGCAATACAACACACTTAGAGATGATTTTTTCTAGGTTTCCTAAATCCAAACTTTTAGGGTACCCCAAGACTAGTTTCTAGAGACCAAAAGAGTCACAAGTTCCTAACTTCTAAGAGACCTAACTAGGGGCAAAAAGGGATAATTTTCACTAAGCCAAAGTGTGCTTGTAAGAGATTGTCTTGAGTTTTGAGTGAGCCTTAATTTATGAAAAATCATCCACCACGAGGGTTTTCTACTCCACTTAGAGACATGAAAAATGCAAGAAACACTGCAATGCCTTCAACATTGGGATTGAGAGAATACATAGAGGAGAGGCATCCTTTGATCAACAAACCAAACGTGAGATTCATCAAAATCAACAAATCCATGAGAGTGCTTAATAATTATGCTCATGAGGGCTTGTATAGGTTCACAAGGGATTCATATATCTTCTACAAGTGTGTAGAACCCAATGCGAGAGAGTTGACCAACCATAAGAACCTCTATGCATTCACGTATACAGGTGTCCATGGAGTGCAAGTTTTGATGGTAGATAAGAATGGAAGTGAGTACAAACTTATTGATCCAATTGAATTAGAACAATATACATACAAGGGTACTCCGACCTCTGATTACCTTTAGTAAAAAATGATGCCAGAGCACATAACAGAGAGGATTCCACTAGGATTTTCTCCAAGACGAGAGGTGAGAGTGAGAGACGTCTTTTTAAGAAACTACAAATTGGTTAGATTGGTGACTGAACCAAAACTATTAAGACAATATCAAGGGCCCCAATGTGTCAAAACAAAGTACAATGGGTCAGGGGATCCATATGCTCATGTCTCACTCTTCAAACAAGTTTTAAGAGCTAAACAGATTGCAGATTTATATACTCAGTATGAGGGATTTGGGCTCACATTGGAAGGAATAGAATTGACTTGGTTCCAACCACTAACTAGAGATGATTTTCCAAACATAGCACAACTCTTACAAGAAATTGTAGAGGAGTTATCAAAAAGGGGGATTAAATACAACATAGTGTCCCAAATCTACACTTTCAAATAGAAAAAGAACAAGAGAATGAAGAAAGCTCTGCTTCGCTTCAAAAAAAACATCGAGAGATGTCTTGTGAGAGAGTTACCACATGATGAGAGGCTATCAGTTCTCTTTGTAGAGGGCTTGGTGAAGAAAAATCTAAAAAAGGACCTACATTTGAAAGGATCCACGACGTTTGAGCAAGTCACTAGAGAAGCTCTATATCTAGTTGACAATTGCAAGGCCTACGAAGACGTGACTGAAGATACATACAATGTGACTAGTAGTGCCTCATCTCCAAAGAGAAAATCTACAAAAAAGCTAGATGTCCAAACTCCTATGGTGTAGATCTTTGATCAAGTGGTCAAGGAGGTGATTAGAAGAATAAACTAAGGCTACAAAGAGAACTTGAATGTGCGACAACCTCAATTGAGAAGATGTAATACTTGTGGAGGGGATCACCCCACTCCATGGTGTAGAACTCAATCAAAGCCACAACGTATGCTAGGGTATCAGCCAACGCATGTGCCACAACCCGTGAAAAATCATTACTCCATGGATGCAATTATGCTCATGTTCATAGCCAATCAAGAGTATGGTTTGAAGAACATTCTTACCAGGCAAGAACAACCATTGGCTAGATCACCAACTATGAAACAAGAAGGTCCATGCTATGAATGTGGAGGTGATCATTGAACATGAGGCTGTCCAAACAAGGGTCAAAAAATAAAAATATTTGTATTTTGTGACGGTTGTGGGAGAGGCCATCTACTCCAACACTGTGCTAAGAATCCAGACTACAAGGGGAAAGAAACAATGAATGTTGTAGGATGATTCCTTCTTCAAGAAAATCCGAGGTAGAACCCACAATTCCTTTAAAGGTGATGACTCAAGAAACTGCCAAAAATGCAATCATTGAGGAGAAACCCACATTGCCACTTCAAACAGAAATTAAAAACTTATCGGTGAGAATAGGAAGAAAATCATGGAAAGACAAACGAGATAAAATGAAAACAAAGACACTAAAGAAGAAATTAACTTTGGAAACTGGACTGCATCAAACAAAAGAATAGCTTAAACACAAGCAAGAAATCAAGAAAACACAAAGGGAATGGAAGAGTCAAAGATTGACCCAGGAGGTTGAGTCTTGGTGGACAAAGTCTTTAAACCTTTAAATAAAATTTTGAATGCCTATGAAGCTACCCTAAAATCAAATCAAACCCAAGAGCATAGATGGATGATGTATCCTCATCCATGCTATGAAAAAAAGAGGTTGCAAATGTGCAAGGAGCTCATCCAGGTGGCCCAGTCTCTTACGAAACCACATGTTCCAGATGATCCAAAAATGGATAATTTGCTAGTCTCTAAAATAATCCAAGAAATGGAAAACCAAGGTGTTGTAAAGAGAGATCAAGAAGATCCAGAACTTGAGGCACCTTTAGATACAAGGGAAGTAGAAAATACCACAGATGGTGTGGGCTCACAAGCAGTGATGCCAATCTTAGAGGTAGAGGAACTGTGGCCACAGTCCTTATGGGAATTGATTAGAAACCAAAAGGATGGTAGCGCTACTTTACAGTCAGCACATATCGCTGATATAAACATGGCTCACAAATTTTTCCCAGGAGATATATGATCTCTATGTGGGGATGTCGATCATGTCGCATCTGAAAAGAGCAAACCACGCTCTCTAGAGACTTTGCCATCTTGCATAGAACTTGAAACAAAATCTGAGGTTAGAGTGATACCTTCTCAGTGAAAAGCCACACCAAAAATGATGGACACCAAGAGCTTGCATGAATTGATGTCTTCTCCTATATAATGCACACTTTCTCTCTCGGAGTTGCTTATAATTAGGCCGCATCTATGGGGTCAAATGGGCAAACACCTAGAAAAGATGCGGTTGAAAATCCCTTTACATGACCAACTTGCAGATGAAAACATGGATGAAACTTTGCCTATGATACCACAAGCAAAATTGGTACCAGTGAATAAGGTGGCTGCCTATTGTGAAGGCAAGGAAGGAAACACCTCCTTATTACTCAAGTAGCAAGGAGTAAAGATGGTTGCGATATTAGATAGTGGGGCATGAATTTCAATTGCAACCAAGGGGATGTGGGAAAAATGGGAAAAGCCTGCTCTTAGGAAAACTCAAATGAAACTATAATTAGCTGATGGATACGTTGTCGTTCCGCTCTGCTTCCATGACAAGAAAATGAGCAAAGGGATGCCAAACAGGTTTATTTGAATTCTACATGATTATTCAGCAGTTATAAGGGCTTGCTAACAAGCCAATCTTACACTAAAAGTGTGCCAGATGCGGCTCTAAGGGACAAAAAATGTTTTGGTAATGCTAAATAGTGAGTATTGTAACATTTAATGGCCTAATAACTTATGTGTAGCGGAAATTAGCATGAACATAGTGGGCATTTCATTAGAATAGATTCCTAATGAGAATTACAAGAGTGCTTGGGTGGAGAGAACAACAAAAAGCATAACACCTAGTTAGATAGCATCATCAATACTTTCAAAAGAGAGAGAAATTAAGCTATTGACAACAGTTGAGGACCGGATTTTCATGGAGCCGATCCCCCCTCCAAAAGGCTTTGTATTATGGTTTCTCCCATCAAGAGAGACATTGTACAATACAATTCTTTGTGCAATGAAGATGGAAAATTCATGCACTAAGCAAAACACTTAACAAACACAACTTGAATTATCCCCGTTCTCAGACCCACGACCTCACACACCTTCGAAGATGGTGAGAGCTAGCAGGGTATGAGAGTAGATTGAGAGGAAGAAGGAGTATCTTACGAGAAAGATGTACATCTCCTCACATAATCACTCATATTAGCATAGATTAGCTTAGTAATTAGCTTGGTAGAGAAGATGAGCATGCATCGAAGCTTGGCTCTTGGTTGGATTTGCATCCACATGCCAAGACAGTGTTGATGTAGGCTTCTATCTCACAAGCTTGGAGTAGGTGACGAGCTCTCCATTAAAGCTTGGGAGGAGATAGATTATTATTTCTTTACACATGAGCTTGTGTGAGTGTGTGTGTGATAATGCCTTGCAAAAATCAGCCCCCTCTCTCTCTTGGGCGAGCCCTTCCTGCTAAATTGGTCTGGCTTTTGCCTCATTGGACCTCCCCAAGTCAAGCCAATGGGTGTTAAGCAGCATAAGTGATAGCCTTTTGACATGTGTCCCACTTTCCCCTTTTGTGATAGCTTTAGGTAATTAAATAATTAAACTAAACTCTCATTGGACCCCTTTGCCTCCTGGCCAATAGGAATCAGGCAAGCCATTGGGCTCCTGAATGCTCATTGGACCCCTTGGGAGACTGCCCAATAGTCTTCTAGGAGACTTAATTCTCATTGGTTTCTTTTATTAAATGTTTTTAAATTAATTAAACTAGATTTACTCTAGCTTAATTCTCATTGGTCCACTTCAAGGGTCTTCCAATAGGAATTGGGCACACCTTGTGGGCATCTGGCCTAGGGAGCTGACATGTGTCCCTAATTCCCTTTGTGTAAAGGGAGCCTCTGTGTGTGTGTGTGTGTGGCTTTCTCTCTCATCCCCTACTAAATGGGCTCGCCCCCTCCTTTGTAGGCTTTGAAGAAGACTTTTGTACACGCACTAAGCATCCAATTTTCCCTAGGGTTGACCTTTGGACACAACCTTTGAATTTTGGAACCTTAGCATTTTGGAAGTCTTAATGGGCTGAACCTTAGGGTCTTTTTAGCCCATTGTTGCACATGGTTATTTTGCAGCTGGCCCCCCCTTTTGATCCCTATTTTCCCTCCTTTGGATCCCTACTATGGCCGGTCTGCTAGCTTAACCAATATTCTAGCTTTTTCTCCCCTGGTACCTCCCCACATTAAATGATCAGTTTAATATGAGAAAATCATTTAGGAGAATTAGATATTGATTATTATGACATTACCTCTCTCTTGAAATCATAGTCGTCCTCGACTATGGTGTAGAGAAGATAAAGCATATTCATGAGTCCTTTTCTTAGCGGGTAGAGGATCCCTATGTTACCCTACGACATCATTCCACAATGGATGACTAGTCCATTTGGCGCTTGAGAGCCTGAGGCTGCCACAAGCATGTATGAACATTAGTCCTATTAGTCTTCCATAATAGAGTGGCAAGCTCTACTTGGTGTTTGGGAGACGTCGTCTCTGCAAACTTGATCTAAGCATGCATACTATTTCATTTTTATGCACAAATAAAGAAAAAGAGAGTCTTATAAGACAAAAATTTTGTTCATTTTTAACAGCTTGTACATTTGCTTACTCTTGGGAAGCATTGTAAGCATTGACAAGGTTTAGGTTATCCTTTAATTGTATGCCTTGCATCCATCTAGCATCTTCAAAAGGATAATTCTTAAACTTAATAAGATATCGTCGGATAGTCTTACCGCCTCTTAGTACCTTGTCTTCATGTCGGAGAATGGACTCGGGCTGCAGCACCTCTTCTTGGTCCTCGATCTCCGGTGGGTCTTCAATAGTTGGTTCTTGAGGTGGCTCTCCTTTGTAAGGCTTTAATAGGCTCACATGAAAAGCATTGTGTATGAGCCAATGATTGGGCAACTTAAGTTGATAGGCCATGTCATTGATTGGCCTAAGAATCTGGAAGGGACCATAGTACCTTTTTGCTAGTTTATCATAGTACTTTTGGTGGCCCATAGGATTCTTGCCCGTCGTGTGCCTTAATCGAGCCTTGGGAAACTTTAACAAGACCCAATCATTTTCTTTAAAGGCTTGGGCTCTTCTGCGCTTGTCAGCAGCAGCCTTTTGCCTTTGCTGTGAGATAGAGATAGCATCTTTAATCTTTTGAAAAGATTCTTATAGGTCTCGGCTATACTCATCTGCAGCGAAGATCTTCCCATGTACCTTAAGTAGCAAGGGAATTTTTGATCTTCCCTCAATTACCTCGAAAGGTGCTTTTCCCGTGGAAGTATGTACAGTGTTATTGTAAGCATACTCCACTAAGGGTAAGTACTTCTCCCATTGGGATCTTTGATCTACTTCCATTACATAGGCTTTTAGTAGATCGAGAATTTTTAGGTTAGCTATTTCACTTTGGCCATCCGTTTGTGGATGATAGGCCGAAGAGAAAAGCCTTGTCCCTAAATTCTCAAAGAGACCCTTCTAGAAATTACCGGTCATTCTAGGATCTCTATCCGACACTATGGACATTGGCAAGCCATGGTATTTGAAAATTTATGAAATGAAGAGGGTTTCCATTTGATGGGCTTTGATAGTCTTTTTGACAAGTATAAAATGAGCTTGTTTACTGAACCTGTCTACTATCGTCCATATTCCCGTATTCCCATGGATAGACTTAGGCAATCCAAAGATAAAATCCATGGATATGCTCTCCCATGGTGAATTAGGGATTGGTAAGGGTTGAAGCAATCCAGGTTGCTTCCCTCTATCAAATTTTGTCTTTTGACATACCACACATTTGGAAACATACTCTTGTATGTTCACTTTCATGGTAGGCCAATAGAAATATGTTTCAATTCCCTTTAAGGTAGACTGAATCCCTCTATACCCCGCATACGGGGGAGCATGAGATTCATACATTACTTTCTCACACAGGGAGTTAGTAACGCATAGTCTATTGCCATAGAGAAGATAACCATCTTGTAAAGTAAATGGTTCTTCTTTCTTCCCTAATGCAAGGGCTGAAATCACATCTCTAAAATCGGGATCAATAGCATACTCATCTATCATTGAAGATAGATCATTGTGAGTTGCTATGGAAACCGCATTCACTCTCGGTCGTCTTGAGAGTGCATCGGCTACTTGATTATGCTTGCCAGCAATGTGAGCAATATGAAAATGAAATTGCGAAAGGAAATTTGCCCACCTCATATGTTTGTCGGAGAGCTTGGTTTGCGTCATGAAATACTTAAGACTTTGGTGATCCGTTCGCAGAATGAAAGGAGTCCCCAATAATAGTGCTTCCATGAGTCTAAGGCATGTAGAACTGCAAGGAGTTCTTTTTCATATATGCCTAGAGCTTGCTCAATAGGGTCGAGCCTTCGACTCTCATAGCCTATGGCGTGCCCTTCTTGGAGCAAAACAGCTCCAAGGCAATCACCACAAGCATCACATTGGACCTCAAATGGTTTTGAGAGATCCGGTAGTGTAAGCACCGGTTGAGAGATAAGCTTTTCTTTAAGATTTTCGAAAGCAATATTCTCCTTAGCAGACCATGTATACCTAACGCGTTTTTTTGTTAGGTCATGTAATGGTCCCGCAATTTGTGAGAAATTTTCTATGAAGCGTCTATAGTATGCACACATACCTATGAAGCTTCTTAGTTCATGAAGATTCCTTGGTTTAGGCCATCCTTTTGTTACCTCTAACTTGGATGGATCCATTTGGATGCCATCTTGAGAGATAATGTGACCTAAATACTGAATCTCTTGCAATAAAAATTCACTTTTCTTTCGATTAACATAAAGTTTATTCTCTCTTAAAACTTGAAATATTACCTGGAGGTGTTGCTTGTGTTCCTCCAATGAATTAGAGTAGATGATACTATCATCAAAGAACACTCCAGTGAAGGTTCAATGAGGCCTTCAACAGCTTCTCCATCAAGCGGTTGAATGTGGCTGGTGCATTTGTCAAGCCAAAAGGCATGACAATGTATTCGTAAAGACCAAATGTAGTACGAAATGCGGTCTTTACAATGTCTTGATCAACTATCCTTATTTGATGATAGCCACTTTTTAGGTCAACCCTACTGAAGTAGGTCGATCCTTGTAGCTTATCAAATAGGTCTTCTACCCGTGGAACGGGAAACCTATTCTTGATAGTGATCCTATTTAGTGCTCTATAGTCAACACACATACGATATGTGCCGTCTTTCTTTTGCACTAATAGCACAGGTGAGAAAAATGGAGATGAGCTTGGCCTAACCATACCCTTCTCAACTAACTCATGCACTTGCCGCATAATCTCCTCTTGTTGAGCTTGAGAAACTCTATAAGGAGGTTTATTAGGCGGTGAACTTCCTGGAAGAAGTTCAATTGCATGGTCATCATTACCTCGTTTAGGAGGTAGCTCACAAGGGATGTCGTCAATAAAAACATCTTGAAACCCCTTAAGAAAATTGGATAACTCTAATTCCTTTTGGTTGCTTTTATTTTCTTTTGCTAAAGCATTAGGTTCATTTTGAGAGTCTTTAACAAAAATCATGTACACGGAAATAGAGCTCTTTATTGACTTGTTGAAAGCTGGTGTATGTACAATGGGAATGGTGTTACTGACGGGAGCAAAGCGAACCCCGAACCCCGACGGCCTCTAATACACCAGGGACTGAATGGCGCGCCTCGAGCCTGTCATGGTAAAGCAAACAGGGGGCACCACCTAGCTTCAGCGGCTAGGACGCAAACAACACACCACCATAACAAAGTTTTCATCCAAGAGAGATGGATGCTTGGAAACAATGATGAAGAGGAAAGGAAATGAGATCAAGTGAGAGAGAGAGAGAGAGAGAGAGAGAGAGAGAGAGAGAGAGAGAGAGGGAGGGGGTATAGCGGCTTAGTACATAGGCTCCACAAAAGGATGGCGAATCCGCACACCTTTCACACATACCCAAACTCACTCCAAACACAAGACTAGGTGGCGATTCCGCACACCTCACATGGGAAAAACATTGCAAGAAAATATACTCACAAAACCTCAAGCTTTATTTAGAGAATAAGGCGATGAAATGGGGGGCATAGGGTAGGGGAATGAGAAGGGAGAGCGTGGTAGAGCACATGGCGGATAGGTGGGAGTTGATGGCGAAGACTCGCACGAGGGTTACGGCCATCATCCTATCATTTAGTTTCCCTTCATCTTCAATAGCCCAAGGGTGTAGAGGTCATGCTCAAGACGAGCATGGTGATTGCGGTGATGGTGATGGTGTGGGTGGGTGTGTGTGCACTAGGCACAGTGCATAGTGTACTCTTTGGTGATGGTGTGTGTGTATTTAGTGTGATGGTGACCCCTCTTTATATAGGGGAGGAGGGGGGAGAAATTCTAGAATTTAGAAATGAAGAAATCATTATCTACATAGGCCATGTGACTGTGGGCCCCACTTGTCTGGCTGTGTGTATATGTGCCAGAACAGCAGTCTCATGAGAGAGAGACTAAGAGAGAGAGATGGGTTGATGAAAAAAAGTGAGAGGTGACATGGAGGATAAAGTAATTACAAGAGGGGAGAGAGGGGAGTGTGTTCAAAGGTGAATCTGTGTGCAGATGTGTGTGAACACAAGAAAAATCAGGTAACCACCGGGTGGGGATGGGTCTGTGGACACCTTTTCAGTGAAACTGACTGCGTGTGAGTGTGGGGGAGGTTATTTAGCTACAAGACAAGAGACATGGTGCCCTTTAGAGAGAGGGGGGGTATTTGGGTCATGGGATATGATAGGAGAGAGAAAGGGGGGGTGGGGTATACTATTTTGGAAGATAGGGTAAGTTGCATGTGAGTTAGGGTGCATTATTGGTGAGTTTAGAATGCATTATTGGTGAGAGGTGGGGTAGCTTGAGGGGAGAGAGAAAGGAGAAAGGACAAGGGGAAGAGAGAGGGGGTTGACCTTTTGAGTGGAGGAGAGGAAAAGGGACACATGGCGGGGCAACAGTGAAGAAAAAGGAGGCAAGGTGGGGATGGGCTGCCCTGCAGGCATGAGGTGGACTATTTTACCTTTCTCACATATTTACATAATCATACTTTATTTATTTTTCTTACTTTTTCCAATGCCTTTTATCACTCCCTCCCTAAGAGAGGGTTTCCATGGGGTGGGGACGAGAGAAGAGGGGTATGGGAGCTTGGCTTGTGAAAAGCCCCCATCATTAGCCCTCCCCTTTTGGCTAGAGGCATTCATGTCTCTAGCTCTGTTTCTTCTTCCGCTTAGCTATAGGATCCGATATCGAGTTGCCTTCTGAACTAGCCATTCCATTTGGCCATTGGTGAGATTTCTGGGATATTCATGAATCTGTAACAGGTCCGAGTGATAACTTGTTCCTTGGAATAGTGTCGGTTGATTAAAGGGGAAGCCAATGGCTTCCACAACTTTGTGCCAATGTCCTCCTGGATCCCAAGTGAAAAATAGGATCATTGTTTGCAGTGTCCGAACAATAAAATTTGCATGCCAAATTGGATCAAATTTGTAACCACCATTAGCGGGAGGGGAAATGAGCATCTTGGCTCCTGCAAAGACAGAATTGAAAATTATGATTCCCAAGAGTGTACCAAGAATCCACCATATATGGACGCCTTGTTGGTGTGGTGAGCTCAAGTTGTCTTCAGAATCCTGATTACTGCCATGACTAGAAAAAACTGCGAGCATATCATGCTTCTTTTGGGTGTTCTCAAACATGTCAGCTTCCTTTACTGATGCTAATAGCAAGCCACCTACCTTGCGGCTTAAATACAAGCGTAATCCACTTACCTTTCTCCAAAGAGAGGATGCACTATTTGTAAAAAATTGTACCAAATTGCGAATGAGGTCTTCATTCTTGCATTCTATTAGGCTTTTGTCTATCCATGGCTCCTTTGCTCTTATCTCCATGCTGATCTTATCTCTATATGTTAGAGCAGCTAGCCATAGCCATAGGTCTGATGCATCCCATGCAAACACAATGTTGTGTTGTGGAGGAGTTTGGAACATCCTTAAAAGGTTGGAAGCATATTGATCATCAAACTTACTATGAACATCCTCACATAAATTGGAGGCATTACCCATCTCCAAGTTTATAACACCCTTCAGTAGACTAGAGGCATTACCCATCTCCAAGTCTATAACACTACACAATAAAGTCTTGCTTGGCTGCCAAGCCTCTGGAGCAATAGCCAACTCCAAACCTTCAGTCATACTTACCTCTTCGTTATGGTCCTCTAGTGAAACTGCCTTGATGCAAGATTCCTTTAGCTTTCTACACTGTCTTGGGTCCATGCTAGTGCACAGGCTTCCATTTTCAAAGCCCTCCCCTTTGCTTGATATGTTGTCCATTTTCTGCAAAGCCTTGCTAACAGGCTTGTTTTCCTCTTCTCTTGTATCTTTCATGACCTTTGCATTCCTCTTACTCTGACGAGGCCTAATCAACACTTTACACCTTCTTATCCTTACTGCCCAATGCTGTTGATTGATCGCTTTGGTGCCTATTTCATTCAAGGTTAAAGATGTACTCACATTTGTAACACAATTTTCTTGACTTACCTCCCCCACCTGGGTAGCATCTTTTGATTCTTTAACCTCTTGTTCCACTGCTTGAGTTCTTTGAATAGTCTTCTTACTTGATCCTTCTTCTGTTACACTCATTTTGACCTCTTCTGCAAGACCAATGATACTTGGTGTGCGGGTACCAATTGGTGGTGGGCGTAGGATGATTGTAAGTGGTGATTGTGGTGGTGGTTGCATTGGTGACTGTCGTCGAATTGGTGTGGCCAGCTGTGGTTGCACCACTAGTGGTGTGATTTGAACAGGTGGGATTGGTTGCCTAAGTGGAGGAGGTCTTGCTCTTGGTGGAGAGATCTGATTCTGTCTCCCCCCTCTATTGAAATTATGCCTCCTCGGGTGTGGGCAGTAGTACATTTCATGGCCATCTTCGCCGTAGTTGTAACAGTGGTACTATAGGTTCTGCCTTCATTGTCCTCTTCCTTGTTCTGGGTTCCTGCCAGGTGTATGCCCTTGCTGCACCAGATGCACATATAAACTCTCTAGTTGGGTGGTGATACGACTCAGCAGGTCTTGCTCTTCTGATGCCTCCTGCGGTTGGACTCTATGATTGGCTGTTGCAGTCACTGGGGTTGGTTGTATCGAGCTTGTTTCCTCTGACTCGTTTACTCTTGCTTGCATGCGTAGCTTCTTGTCTTTAAGGCGGGCTACTTCGACTGCCAACTCATATGTTGCAGGAAACCTTCCCTTCACCTTCTCTCTAAGCGGTGACCATAGACCAGCAACGAAACGGTCCGTCTTTAGGAAATTAGGAGCTCCTTCACCTTCCTCCAGCGAGGCAACCCATCTCTCCCATAAGTCCACAAATTTGGACTCGTAGGTGGTATACTCCAGCAGGCCTCCCTGCTTTAATTCTGTCAGTAACTGCCATAGCCTCTCCGAGGTTGTGCCTCCACCAAACCTCTTTACAAAAGTAGCCATTAACACATCCCATGCATTCTTGGTGGCCTGGGGCAATGCATTATACCAGGACTTGGCCTCTACTCTCATCAGTAGAGGAAAAATTCTAAGTCGTGAAGCATCGTCATCTTTGTTGGAGACGATACAAGCAATGTCGAAATCATCCAAAAAGTCGGTGGTGAGATCCTCTCCCTTCTTTCCACTGAACGTGGGGAAAGAAACACTTGCCATGGTAGTGACTCAGGAAATTACAAACCTTTTTTTTTTTACATTACATTAACAGTGCGGCTCATAGCAGCTTTTTACAAGGGTGGGTGGATAGGTTAAAACAAGATAAAGATAGAAACATTAAAGGAATGATGGTAATCTAATATGGGGAGAATGATAGGGTTCGGGGAATTGAGGATTTCTCCTAGTACCGCCGCACCGAATATGTGTACGATCTTCTGTTGGTAGAAGACTTTCCTATCTACATAGATATTCACATGCATATGCTGCAAGAATCTGAACGGAAATGACGTTGGCCCGTTTTCAATCATGCACAAAGGATGAAATACTTACTTATACTCTTATCGTGCCAGTGTTGATGAGTCGGAACATCCACAAGAGGTCGTCGCCTTTCATGGGCTCTACCTTTCCTTCGTTGCTCAGCACGTACGGGGTGATGGCGACGCGTCTGACCACTCCCACCCTCTTGGCTAACAACAATTGCAGGTAATTTCCGTAGTAGGCGTGTTACATGAGTTCTACTCCATTCAGTTGCAACTCGTCCCCAGCCCATTGGGTTTCTCCCATGGTAGAGGGCTTCTTCAGGATAAGTTGTACAGGGAGAGGAGGAAGATCCTCCAGTCTCTTTCCAAAACAACGAGAGAAGTAGCCAAACCACTCTTCTCTAGGACATGGGAATCTTCTTACCACTTCTTCTTCCGGATTGTCAAAGTGGATTGGTAGCACTCGCATGCGTCATGCAAATCGGTAGGCGACCTTTCGCCGCTTAGCTTCGGATGACTTTCTCTTTGGCAAACTGGGTACAACCCGGCTTTCTGAGCTTGAAGCACTTGCTTGGCCAGATGCTTCTCCCGTCGGGGTCATGTGTTTCCAGACTTGCTTATCTTCTCCTTGCCTTTGGCTCGAGCAGCCCCTTTAGGCCACTTTGGAGTTATAACTTTGACTGTAGTTTCTTTAGGGAAAAGAGGTCTCACCGTTTGCTTCCCTTCCTTGATGTGAATGACTTCTTTGTGATGAATGTCAATGTAGATGACTTCAGCCCTTTCGTTGCCTTCGTTGGTGGCACTCATTGACAGTGTGCCTTGGTTGACAACAGTGATGGCACTTCACCGACCTCCCACCTGATGCTCTCAATTTATAGTTAGAACGAGCGACACGAGATGGAGAATTTACCTCTTGAATGCTGACGACACTGCAGCCTGGCAGTAGCACCTCAATGAAGGCGGCTAGTGCCTCCTTCGTCTCTTCTTCTTCCGTCCTCTAGTTAAGAAATTCCTTCAGCCCTTCGTCTATGATTGATAGTGGGCGTGACTTTCAGCATTGTAAACTGAAGGGTCTTAGAAAGCCCTCCTCCGTGGGGGCACCAAATGACGGGAGCAAAGCAAACCCCGAACCCCGACGGCCTCTAAAACACCGGGGACCGAATGGCGCGCCTTGAGCCTGTCATGGTAAAGCAAACAGGGGGCACCACCTAGCTTCAGCGGCTAGGACGCAAACAACACACCACCATAACAAAGTTTTCATCCAAGAGAGATGGATGCTTGGGAGCAATGATGAAGAGGAAAGGGAATGAGATCAAGTGAGAGAGAGAGAGAGAGAGAGAGAGAGAGAGAGAGAGAGAGAGAGAGAGTGAGGGAGGGGGTATAGCGGCTTAGTACATAGGCACCACAAAAGGATGGCGAATCCGCACACCTTTCACACATACACAAACTCACTCCAAACACAAGACTAGGTGGCGATTCCGCACACCTCACATGGGAAAAACATTGCAAGAAAATATACTCACAAAACCTCAAGCTTTATTTAGAGAATAAGGCGATGAAATGGGGAGCATAGGGTAGGGGAATGAGAAGGGAGAGCGTGGTAGAGCACATGGCGGATAGGTGGGAGTTGATGGCGAAGACTCGCACGAGGGTTACGGCCATCATCCTATCATTTAGTTTCCCTTCATCTTCAATAGCCCAAGGGTGTAGAGGTCATGCTCAAGACGAGCATGGTGATTGCGGTGATGGTGATGGTGTGGGTGTGTGTGTGTGCACTAGGCACACACAGTGCATAGTGTACTCTTTGGTGATGGTGTGTGTGTCTTTAGTGTGATGGTGACCCCTCTTTATATAGGGGAGGAGGGGGGAGAAATTCTAGAATTTAGAAATGAAGAAATCATTATCTACATAGGCCATGTGACTGTGGGCCCCACTTGTCTGGCTGTGTGTATATGTGCCAGAACAGCAGTCTCATGAGAGAGAGACTAAGAGAGAGAGATGGGTTGATGAAAAAAAGTGAGAGGTGACATGGAGGATAAAGTAATTACAAGAGGGGAGAGAGGGGAGTGTGTTCAGAGGTGAATCTATGTGGAGATGTGTGTGAACACAAGAAAAATCAGGTAACCACCGGGTGGGGATGGGTCTGTGGACACCTTTTTCAGTGAAACTGAGTGTGTGTGAGTGTGGGGGAGGTTATTTAGCTACAAGAAAAGAGACATGGCGCCCTTTAGAGAGAGGGGGGGGTATTTGGGTCATGGGATATGATAGGAGAGAGAAAGGGGGAGTGGGGTATACTATTTTGGAAGATGGGGTAAGTTGCATGTGAGTTAGGGTGCATTATTGGTGAGTTTAGAATGCATTATTGGTGAGAGGTGGTGTAGCTTGAGGGGAGAGAGAAAGGAGAAAGGACAAGGGGAAGAGAGAGGGGGTTGACCTTTTGAGTGGAGGAGAGGAAAATGGACACATGGCGGGGCAACAGTGAAGAAAAAGGAGGCAAGGTGGGGATGGGTTGCCCCGCAGGCATGAGGTGGACTATTTTACCTTTCTCATATATTTACATAATCATACTTTATTTATTTTTCTTACTTTTTCCAATGCCTTTTATCACTCCCTCCCTAAGAGGGGGTTTCCATGGGGTGGGGACGAGAGAAGAGGGGTATGGGAGCTTGGCTTGTGAAAAGCCCCCATCGTTACCATTTCCTTAGCATCTATATACATGTCTTTTTCCCTGAACATAAAGGAGATTCTTCTTTCAGGAAATTTAACATCGGCAGCCAGGCGGTCAAACCATGGTGCCCCTAGGATTACATACTCATGCTTGAGAGGAAAGTCCTCTTTGTCCACATAGCCTTGGACATGAAGCTTCAATTTCCCAATTAAGGGAGTGACTGAAGCTTCTTGCCCCTTGAAGGCACTGTCTACGGGTAGGACATCTCCCATCTCGTAGGATTGTATGCCTAGCTTGGTGGCTAACTCTATAGATATAAAATTGTGAGTAGAACCAGGGTCAAAGAGAATAAAAGCATCATGTTCTCTTACCTTTCCCCAAGCATGGCATAGATGAAATCCTTTGTGGTGAGTTTGGTGAGTCTCCTCCTCTTGTATTTCAACCAAGGAAGCTCTAGGAGGATCTTGTTCTTTTGGGGACAAGCGCGGTACGCATGCCCTTGTTCACCGCACTTGAAACACCGGTTATCCTTACGATAACGCTCAAGCTCTTCAGGAGAGAGTTTATTCTTACCTTTGTAAACTCCCTTCTCTTTAGCTTTGTTGGCGTTGCCCTTAGGAGACTTTTGGACATTGTCCTTCCCCTTAGGCTCATTGGAACCCTTGTTTTCCGGGGGCTTATTATTTCTTTTTGCCCCCATTTGGAAATTGATTCAAGAGGCGACCATAGTGTGGTGTATTATCGCCGATATGGTACGTGGTCTTTGGGAGTTGACGTACTCCGCCATTTCTTCGGTTAAGCCCGCACAAAATTGTTGCTTTTGCTCTCCAAAATCCAAAGTTTTGAAGACAGTGGCTTTGAGTTGTAGGTCCCAAAACTTGTCTACATATTTGTGGATAGATTCATTGGGAGAGAGCTTTAAGATTCTCCATTCGGTGAGTACTTTGTATTTGGCATCAGTGGCCAAAAACTGCTTCATAATGGAAGCTCGTAAAGCTTTCCATGTTCGTGGAGCTTCACCGTTGGCTGATAGGCTAGACCACCATTGTCCGGCGGACTTTTGAAAGTGCATAGCTACATGGCGTAGCTTAGAGGACTCCGTGAAGCCCTCATCTCCAAACGCCACATCAAATTGTTGGATAAAGGCCAAGACTTTGTCCGTAGCACCAAAGGTACCATCATAGGTAAGGAAAGAGATGCTCTTCCCTCCCTCTTTGAATTTCTTCAATTTGGACGACCTCTTCCATGCGGCATAGGATTTCCTATGGCCTCTTCTTTTTGATGGTTCAAAGGTTGCACCATCACTTTCTTCAAAAGATGAAGAATTTGAAGAAGATGGAGAAGAGGGTGACCTCTTTCTCGCCTTTTTCTTGTCTTGATCTTTGTCGTCTTCACCATAGCTTTCATAAGAGGAAGAGGATGAAGAAGATGGAGAAGAGGGTGTCCTCTTTCTCGCCTTTTTCTTCTCTTGCTTTTTATCATTCCTCTTTGAATTGTGGTGGGGAGAAGAATATGATGGTCTTCTCCGCTTTGGTGGTGATGGAGAGCGTTTAGCCCGCCGTCTTCGTGGAGCCATCTCCGCCGAGGTGGCGGGAGACTCGCTTCTTTCTCGTTCCTTCGGTGGAGGCTCTTGAGTTCTCCTTTGGGAAGGAGATGCATCATCAAGAAGTAAATTCTTGAGCCCTTCATATGGATTCTCTTCTTCTTCCCGAATCGGAGAGAGACCTCTTTTGGTAGTCTCACAAGGAGGCTTCCTAGGTGTTCTCTCATCATGGTGATGAGCTTGGAGAATCCCGTGAGCACGGAGCTGCCGTTGCACTTCACTTTGGAGAGATGGATTTCCTATGGCTTGTTGAAGCCTAGAAACAAAATAGTTAACAAGCATTGAAGCATCATTAGTAGCTTGCTCATGAGAAAAATCAAAGTTATCAACATTAAGACCATAGCTCTCGACGGTGATGCCCTGTTAACTGCACGAAGGCAAGTGCATTGCAAAGCTGAAAAATCCCTATTCTACTTACTCACAGGCAATTAATAATACCAACCATTTGTAGCTAGCTTGAGGACCTCCCTTCTTGAGCAAGAAAAGAGAAACCTTGAGCTCTGATACCAATGTAACATTCAATGGCCTAATAACTTATGTGTAGCGGAAATTAGCATGAACATAGTGGGCATTTCATTAGAATAGATTCCTAATGAGAATTACAAGAGTGCTTGGGTGGAGAGAACAACAAAAAGCATAACACCTAGTTAGATAGCATCAACAATACTTTCAAAAGAGAGAGAAATTAAGCTATTGACAACAGTTGAGGACCGGATTTTCATGGAGCCGGTCCCCCCTCCAAAAGGCTTTGTATTATGGTTTCTCCCATCAAGAGAGACATTGTACAATACAATTCTTTGTGTTCCTTCAAGACTAGCTAGTGCAATGAAGATAGAAACTTCATGCACTAAGCAAAACACTTAACAAACACAACTTGAATTATCCCCGTTCTCAGACCCAAGACCTCACACACCTTCGAAGATGGTGAGAGCTAGCAGGGTATGAGAGTAGATTGAGAGGAAGAAGGAGTATCTTACGAGAAAGATGTACATCTCCTCACATAATCACTCATATTAGCATATTTTAGCTTAGTAATTAGCTTGGTAGAGAAGATGAGCATGCATTGAAGCTTGGCTCTTGGTTAGATTTGCATCCACATGCCAAGAGAGTGTTGATGTAGGCTTCTATCTCACAAGCTTGGAGTAGGTGATGAGCTCTCCATTAAAGCTTGGGAGGAGATAGAGTATTCTTTCTTCACACATGAGCTTGTGTGAGTGTGTGTGTGTGATAATGCCTTGCAAAAATCAGCCCACTCTCTCTCTTGGGCGAGCCCTTTCTGCTAAATTGGTCTGGCTTTTGCCTCATTGGACCTCCCCAAGTCAAGCCAATGGGTGTTAAGCAGCATAAGTGATAGCCTTCTGACATGTGTCCCCCTTTCCCCTTTTGTGATAGCTTTAGGTAATTAAATAATTAAACTAAACTCTCATTGGACCCCTTTGCCTCCTTGCCAATAGGAATCAGGCAAGCCATTGGGCTCCTGAATGCTCATTGGACCCCTTGGGAGACTGCCCAATAGTCTTCTAGGAGACTTAATTCTCATTGGTTTCTTTTATTAAATGTTTTTAAATTAATTAAACTAGATTTACTCTAGCTTAATTCTCATTGGTCCACTTCAAGGGTCTTCCAATAGGAATTGGGCACACCTTGTGGGCATCTGGCCTAGGGAGCTGGCATGTGTCCCTAATTCCCTTTGTGAAAAGGGAGCCTGTGTGTGTGTGTGTGTGGCTTTCTCTCTCATCCCCTACTAAATGGGCTCGCCCCCTCCTTTGTAGGCTTTGAAGAAGACTTTTGTACACACACTAAGCATCCAATTTTCCCTAGGGTTGACCTTTGGACACAACCTTTGAATTTTGGAACCTTAGCATTTTGGAAGTCTTAATGGGCTGAACCTTAGGGTCTTTTTAGCCCATTGTTGCACATGGTTATTTTGCAGATGCCCCCCCCCCTTTTGATCCCTATTTTACCTCGTTTGGATCCCTATTGTGGCCGGTCTGCTAGCTTAACCAATATTCTAGCTTTTTCTCCCCTGGTACCTCCCCACATTAAATGATCAGTTTAATATGAGAAAATCATTTAGGAGAATTAGATATTGATTATTATGACAATATGCTTGAAGTGGTCAAAGCTGGGATTTTATTGATCAAAGTTGAAGTACTTGAAGGGCTCTACAGGCCTGTCTTTACAGCTCATCAATCGAAGCTACAGATAAGAAATTATGACAGTTTTAAGTTGAGTCAGTAGCAAATCCGTACCGCATTGGGTACCTGCTGATAAAAGGTCAAAGATGATAGAAATGCATGGGTCCGAACTGCTCACTTCCAGGAGCATGTCGGTCTTTCCAGTCTGTCAATCGAGGTTTTGGTTGGCAAAATATGGCCAGTTTAAGTATCACCGGAGGCTGGTTCTGTGCCGCTCTGGTCGCCTTGATCAGTCAAGTTCATTTGCGAGTGCTCTAGTAAAATTATATACATGGTTGGGTAATAGCAGTTCAGATTCATTTATTCAAACCATAGGAGCTGTCGGAGCCAAATGCAAAGCTTTGGTCAATATTTATACCAAATACGGTGTTGTTTTTTAAGGAAAGCCATTGTCAGAAGATGCTTTTGTCGATATGTGTACCAAGTGTGGCCACCCAAGGGCCATGGCTGATATGAATGCCAAATGTGGGCCTTATGAAAGCATTAAAATATTTTGATCAGTTCATAGTGCAGTGCATTGAGTGAGGGCATTGCTTTGTTCGATATGTATGCCAAATGTGGTGCCCTTCAAAAAGCCAAGGGTTGTGCACTAAAGTGTGGCCACCCAAGGTCCATGGGCAATATGTGAGGCAAATGTGATGCCCTTCAAACATTGGCCAAGGGCCACAACCTATGGCCGCCCAAAAGGCAAGCAAAGGGAGGCCGCCCGCCCACAAGAGATTCAATGGCCGTCCATTGTAAACAAACTAGGGCTTAAGTGTGGAGGAAAAGAAAATAAAAAGGAAGTCTGGCATGGACAGGCAGCGAGGGACGCGCAGGAAGGAAGGGATGCACTCATGCTGGCCATATCGAGCGTCGTATGAGCTTGCCACAATGACAAATGTTGCTCAAGAGCTCCGCGCGCAGCAGTTTGGCACCGGTTGTGACATTTTTCATGAAGGTCAAAAATCGGGCTGCCCCGTCATAGGGTGGCTACCCATTAGTGACATCGCTAATGGGTTGGCTAGTTTTAGAAAGTAAGGGCATGCAACCTATTAAAAAAGGAAAGACGGCTCTTTTAACTCTCTCCTCTTTCTTCTTCTCATTAATTTAAGCCGCAATCTTAAACCATTAATCTAAGACATATTTGTAAGCCAAATCAAAATCACCTAAGGCCATTGGAAGTCGAAGCTCCTAAAGCCATAACGGGAAGAAGCAGAAGGAAAGCAAAGCAGTTCAAGGCAGTTCAATATTGATTTTCTTAATTAGCACCTGGGTTAAAGCATGATAATATTTGTAAGGAGCATAAACCAATATTCAATTTGAGTTATCAAGTTTCAATCTATTTGTTTTAATCTTTGTCTTCATTATTTGCGTCTGTTGTAAATCTTTCCCCCTCACCTCTCACAGCCATGGGCCCCGTGCCTTCTGGGCTCACCTTCTAAATACATATCCTCCGACATTCTTGGTGAGCCCGACGTGAAACGAGCTGGTGTGGGAGGTAAAGCTTGAGATTCCAGCAGAGTTGATGCAGTTTATTCAAGACTACAATTTCAATAGATTTGATAAAATTCTAGCGGCTGCAGATCTACCAAGAATGTTGGACTTAGTTCAAGGATGTTTGCAAGAAGTAAAAGCTATGAAGATAAAAAAGCATATGGATGATGCAGTAGAGATGGCACTTGATGTTGTACATGAACAGTGTGGAAATTTTCAAGGACATGATCTAGATGGACTCCTTGCATGTTATAAAGCGGAGATGAAGAGCTGAGGAATTCCAGAAGATCGGATGATTTCGACCTTTGAAGAAGTTGTAACCTCCAAGTTTAAAGATAAGGTTCAAGAACTGGCTGAAACATATCCCACGCAGTGGGACTATTTTGCAGATGGGTTTGTTCACGAAAGCTCAAAGATTATCAAGTTGGCAATGAAGGAGATTAACGAATGAAGCCTGATTGTTTTCTATAAAAAGAAGGGGATCAGATGCAGTTCCTTAATTATGATCAATTTTGGGATCATATTTCTGTAAGAAGTAAAGCCAAGGCAAATACAGCTTTGGAAGTAGTAGATTCAACTTCAAAGGACCATATTTTGAGCAACCTAGCAAAGGTACATAATGGAATTAATGCTGAAACACAAATATATGATTTTTTTTCAAAGATACTCGCATGGAAGCTACATTGAATAATGGTTTTATTGAAGAGCTAGACTATACAAAAAATATTTTACAAGCTACTGACCTTGGCATGGGATGCTGTCAAAAAGTCTATCAAAAAGATAAGCCACTACAGGCTTCTAATGGATCTATCGGCACTATAGTTGAGAAGGACAACATGTTTACTACAGATGATTGCATAAAATAAAGCTATTATATATACAATAGCTGATGAAGTGGCCGAGATTGTGGACCTAACACAGGATGAGGCTGAATATGCCAAAGAACCTATGGTTGCTCCTAGCAATATGTTTGCTAATTCTATTATCACAGAAGAAGAATCCATAATTGATGGTTTTTTGGATCAATCTCAAGGATAAGGTTATAGCAGTATAGGAGAGATTTGTGATGCATGTACCCCTTCAGGAGGGGTGCCTATGAACCTTTTAAAAGCTATAAATGGCTTGCTAAGTAGCATGGATGCATATGAGGAAGCAGAGGACGGTATTGATGAGTTTGAAGATTTCCTAGATCATGCTGATTGTGAACAGGATATTGACATGGATTTTACATCTATGCTTATATACGGGCTGCAAGAGGAGCCAACTCCTATAGCTTTGATGAATGTTGAGACTTCCAAGGGTGATTTTCCCAAGGATGCTATGGATGAAGATCTACAGGATAAAGCTATTTTACATTATCAAACTCAAAATCTAGGTAAAAATCTCTCTGATGATACAGGTCCAAAAAGTCCTAAGGTTTTTCATAATGGCTATGAAGCTAGAGGGGGTGATGATGCTAAATCATCCTTGATACTGCATAAAGTGCACAAGGTTTTTTATTTTTTTGGACATTGTGCCAAATGTGGCTGGATTTGGATATTATTCCTAGTAATTCTTATGTCAGTGATGTCCTGGCTACCAGTATAAGGGAGTCAAAATTATTTAATGCTTGCTGGTAATGACCTTAAGTTACCAAAAGTTTATGAGATGTGGGTGTTGCACTATGCTTCAGGTGAAGCTCTAGTATATTGCGGAGCCCATCAATGCTATGTGATCTTGATGGTATTTGATCGAGGTGATTTGACAGATCTTCAAAACCAGGTTCACTATGGATGGGTATTTTTGGGTCTACATTGTGGTTTCTTTCTTCTAGATCTAGGAATAGCATATTTGGAGCAAAATTGTTTGAGGTTGATCGATACAAGAAATGTATGCTCATATGGATATTATGCTGCACCAATATTGGGGCAATTTCTTATTATCCCATTTGATCCTGGGAGCTATTGAAGAGCAACTTGCAGATTTAAGGATATCATTTATCTTCTTGTAGCAGGTTACATGGCAGTAGATTTGTTTTTTGGATGTATGCTAAGACAGAAGTGTTTCTGGTTATATGATCAATAAGCTTACATGGCTAGCTTCCAGTTGACATCTTTGGACAATTGCTATAGTATCTTCACATCTTTTGAGATGGTTCTGCTTACCAGAATTTGAAGTAAAGGACTTAACGAACATTTTGTGTGCAGACAGAGTAAGGCATACTTGAGCGTGATAGGGTTCCCTAAAGTGAGCTGATCGTCAAGCTGTGTGCATAATTAACTGGAGCACTTGAGCCTGACGGGGTTCACTAAACAGCTTTTTCATAATTGAATGATTTGGAGATACGACCACTACGGTTCAAAGATTTGTGATGGGGCAGCTTCCAGATAATTGAGCTAGACTATTGAGGCTATGATTTAAACCTTTTTTTTTTTTACATGTCTTTACCAACTACGTGAGCTTGATGACAAGTAACTTAAGGTGTTTATAGAAGATGCAACTTGAAGACCGGTTACCACAGACCGGAGGCTATGCAAGTTCAGAGGGGGTGGATCTCGTTCCACTCCGCTGCCATGACAAGAAAATGAGCAAAGGGATGCCAAACAGGTTTATTTGAATCCTACATGATTATTAAGCAGTTATAAGGCTTTGCTAACAAGCCAATCTTAAGCTAAAAGTGTGCCAAATGCAGCTCTGAGGGCCAAAAGATGCTTGGTAATGCTAAATAGTGAGTATGCTTGAAGTGGTCAAAGATGGGATTTTATTGATCAAAGTTGAATTACTTGAAGAGATCTACAGGCCTGTATTTACGACTTGTCAATCGGAGCTACAGAAGAAGTTATGACATTTTTAAGTTCAGTCAGTAGTAGTAGATCCGTACCGCATTGGGCACCTGCTGATAAAAGGTCAAAGATGATAGGAATGCATGGGTCCGACTGCTCAATTCCAGGAGCATGTCGGTCTTTCCAGTTTGTCAATCGAGGTTTCGGTTGGCAAAATATGGCCAATTTAAGTATCACCGGGGGCCGCTTCCGAACCGCTGTGGTCGCCTTGATCAGTCAAGTTCATCTGCCAGTGCTTCAATCGAATTATATACATGGTTGGGTAATAGCAGTTCAGATTCATTTATTCAAACCATAGGAGCCGTCGGAGTCAAATGCAAAGCTTTGGTCGATATTTATACCAAATACGGTGTTGTTTTTTAAGGAAAGCCATTGTCAAAAAATTCTTTTGTGGATATGTGTACCAAGTGTGGCCACCCAAGGGCCATGGACGATATGAATGCCAAATGTGGGATGTTACGAAAGCATTAAAAGATTTTGATCAGTCACAGTGCAGTGCATTGAGTGCGGGCATTGCTTTGTTCGATATGTATGCCAAATGTGGTGCCCTTAAAAAAGCCAAGGGTCATCCACTTAACTGTGGCCACCTAAGGGCCATGGGTGATATGTGAGCCAAATGTGATGCCATTCAAGCATTGGCCAAGGGCCACAACCTATGGCCGCCCAAAGGCAAGCAAAGGGAGGCCGCCCGCCCACAGGAGATTCAATGGCCACCCATTGTAAACAAACTAAGGCTTAAGTGTGGAGGAAAAGAAAATAAAAAGGAAGCCTGGCATGGACAGGCAGCGAGGGACGTGTAGGAAGGAAGGGATGCACTCGTGCTGGCCGTATCAAGCGTCGTATGATCTCGCCACAATGACGAATGTTGCTTAAGAGCTCCTCACACAGCAGTTCGGCATCGGTTGCGACATTTTTCGTGAAGGTCAACAATTGGGCTGCCACGCCATAGCGTGGCTACCCATAAGCGACATTGCTAATGGGTTGGCCAATTTTAGAAAGTAAGGGCATGCAACCTATAAAAAAAGGAAAGACGGCTCTTTTAACTCTCTCCTCTCATTGATCTCTTCTCTCCCGGGAAGAAAGCCAGAGTCCATAAGCTCCTTAAGCAAAACCTTCTCGGATCATCCTAAGCCTTAACACTTGAAGCCAAGCCTCTCAAACCCATTAGCCAAGCCTAGTATTAATCTCATTAGCCGAGCCTAATCTAATAACCTTAAGCCAAGCCGCTTGACCATCAATAACCTTGTTAATCACAAGCTCTCGAAGCCAAACCTTCTCTAATCCCATTAGCCACCTTAATCACAAGCTCTCTAAGGCAAAAAGGGATAATCCTAAGCTCTAAAACCAATCCACCATAATCCTAATCTCTAAATTAAGCCCATCATAATCTATCGAGTCCTACTGCTAAGCAAGCACCTTAATTCAAACCTCCGTATCCATTCGAATTCTATCTTCTTCTCATTAATTTAAGCCTCAATATTAAGCCATTAATCTAAGACACAATCTTAAGCCAAATCGAAACCACCTAAGGCCATTGGAAGTCGAAGCTCCTAAAGCCATAACGGGAAGAAGCAAAAGGAAAGCGAAGCAGTTCAAGGCAGTTCAGTATTGATTTTCTTAATTAGCATCTGGATTAAAGCATGATAATTTTTGTAAGGAGCATAAACCAATATTCAATTTGAGTTATCAAGTTTCAAACTGTCTGTTTGAAGCTCCATCTTCATTATTTGCGTCTGCTACAACTCTTTCCCTCACACCTCTTACAGCCAGGGGCCCCGTTCCTTCTTGACTCAACTTTCGAATACATATCCCCCGACAACGTGGAGAGACCGATAGGATAGAACAAATCATCGTATCCTCGTGTGGAATTGAGTATGTGCACACCTTTTCCATATTCAATTTTGAGAAGAGCAACAACTGTGATATCATATTGGACATACCATTCATGCATCAACTCAAAATGGTATAAGACTCGGGCTATGACTATATCTACTTGAGACATAAAGAGGTCACTTCAAAAATCAATGTCAAGAATCATAGTTATAGAGATGTAGAGAAAACTCTGGGGGAAGAATTACACTCTACAATTAAACAAGCAAACAAGGTACCTGCTTCGCTGGTTTAAAAGCAAAGTGCGTATTTGGATGTGTGGGGTATCAGAATATGGGAGTCTTAGAAAGGAAGACTGCATCCTAGAGCGTTTAGTAGAGGTCAATTGTACATAAAGGAACCATTCTTGGAGGATTTGTTTGAATCCTTTGGATGGGATCAAATACTGGCAACTCTTGATGTCTTCGTAAATGAGGTAACCATTACTAAATTTTGCGACAAAGGTGTCTATGATATAAGACCCTTTCTAATGGTTTTGACGGTCCAAGAAATTAGAGGTCAATTGTACATAAAGGAACCATTCTTGGAGGATTTGTTTGAATCCTTTGGATGGGATCAAATACTGGCAACTCTTGATGTCTTCGTAAATGAGGTAACCATTACTAAATTTTGCGACAAAGGTGGCTATGATATAAGACCCTTTCTAATGGTTTTGATGGTCCAAGAAATTAAAAACCTCTCTGAGGTTAATGAATACCATGATTCAAGGAGCGAAAATTTAGAGAACAATGTTGAACTTTGAAGACAAACTTTCAAGTGACTATGACATAACTCCCTTATTTACAATAAAGGTGTTGAAGGAAGTTAATGAAGTTTGTGAGTGTGAAAGAAGAAAAGTGAGATAGATGGCTACCTCTTGGAACATGATATAAAATTGGAAATGAAGAAAGCATAGAAACTACAAAAATATGTCATCATTGACGTACCTGAAGAATCGACAAAAGCTGTTTCAAAGAAGTCAAGTCTAAAAAAAGTGCAAACGAAAGCAGATGAATGAAAAGAGTTACCAAGTTTGGCGTCAAATGTTCAAGAAACGCATGATCAAGAGAAGAACAAGGATAAGGAAGAAGATCGATCAAATTTAGTATATACAGAGAAACAGGACTTAAAATCACATGTTCAGTTGTGATAGATCCAGAACCAACAAAGAATCTAATGTCTTATGGAACATGGATAATGATGGGAAAGACACCAATCACTGAGCTAGAGAACATAGTGTACACAAGTTCTAAAACAGGAATTCATAGCTTTAGAGTGGTGGAAGTTGTGCTCAAGTTGAGTATTGGAAAGTACAAGGACACTTTCCAAATAATCGACTCCCATCACATCAAAGAGAGTCTGGTCCTGACAAAAAACTGAAGAAATATCTTCTTTCAGCAACAACCAAAAGCTTTGACAACGACAATGGTAAGACTACATGAAGCTTCTCAAATTCATGCCGAGAAGAAATCACCAACCATCGTGGAAAAAGGTAAAGCTAAAGTAAATATAAAAGCAGATCAACCTTGCAAGATGACTTTACCTTCAACAAGCCTCCATCAAAACTTCCCACGTAGCCCCTACATCAAGGGCCACACCCGAGCCACACCATCGACAATGCAATGGAAACCAAAGCAAAAAGTTTATTAGCCAAAGTTTCCATCACATCAAAGCATTAGGAGGAATCCAAAGAGAATCAGCCAAGTGTTAATATCCAAAGAGCACATCCAAGTCAAAGACCCAATTTGGATACATCAAGCACCAGTTCAACCTCGACAATATAAAGTGACAGGGTGGGTAGCATCAAATGATTCAATCAGTACTCAGGGCTACTTCCAAGAAAACTCTAATGTCTGGGCCAAAAAGCCTAAACTAATAGCCTGGACCTACTCACCTCATGAAAAAAATTCTACAAAAAGCAAGCCAAGCTATCAAAACGAAACACAAACAACTCAAGCAAGAGAAATAACAACCACAATAGGCAAAAGAAAATATCAAAGAAACAAGCAATGTGGCAAGTATGGGTGCCAAAATCAGAACTCGGCGAAGCTATCCAAACTACACAATGCAAACATGTGCATCAACGGATGATTCCAGTGAAGCTACTTGAAGCACAAGGATTTTATGAAGGTAACACTCAAATATGGTTACCAAAATTTGTAGCTCAATCTAAAAAAACCAAGAGAAATCATGCAGCACAAGCTTTTGCCCAAAATCAGGCAATGACAACCAAGAGCCAACAAAAGTCAATCACAACTAAGGTTCATGAAACATCTAGATGTATACCTCGTTTCCAACTACAAAAGCAAGGCTTCTACAATGGAAAGAATCATATATGGATACCAAAGCCTAGTCTCCATCAAGCCAAAATAAAAGATCAAATACCAAAGATTGTCACACAATGACAATGACCAACAACAAGTTGGGTTCCAAAATTTCTAGTGAGAACTAAATCACAAAGAACCCACACATCTTGACAACCATTTCTCATGGAAAATAACACAAAGGCTACATCAGTCCCTACAAGAGCTGAAGGACTTGTTTCACAAATCAATGTCAACATTACTACAAGCAAGTCACAAGGAGCCAACATATGCCAACCTACTCGACAAAATGGTGGCATCAATAGACCAACACAATAAAAGAGTCCTAAATTTCCAGAACTTATGGAATTATATTTTTGGCCTTGAATAGGAACATCCAAGTTGTCATTAAAAATATATGCATAACAGTCAGAGTGGAGCAGCAAAGCCACTAAATGAGGGAGGTGCTAGTCCCAAATCTTCATATAATATTGTGTGTGGTCTAAGCATCATAGTTATTCTAGGTACTGCTCAAGCTAGAAGAGTTGAGAATATTTATGTTGTGTCACTCATGATGATATAGGTAAGCATAAGGGTCAAAGCCTGTGTATTTTAAGTTTGGGAAGTAAAGGAGGAAGTTTAAAAGAGGCTTGCGCACTGAGCATAGTTAAAAGCCCTTCTACATCAAAAGCCCTTCTTGGAAACATGGAATCTATTAAGACGTCCTTTGATGTCAAATATGCTATATTTGTTCCTTGAAGCACCCATCAAATCCATCTCCTACACTGCATGCTTTTGTTCAACAAATTTTCATATGCATGTAGAGTATCTCATAATTGGCACTTGCATTAGACACTCTTCCCTTGTTTCTCCCAAGCACTCACCTTGCATGAGAGGTACTTCAAGTCCAACTAATCTAGAGACACCCATCACCACACTCTTGTATATATTCCTTCTACATCAACAATAAGATTAGCTACCCAAGTCATTCGTCAAAGAGAGAAACAATTGTAGGTCTCCAAATGCTTATCAAGAGCATCTTTTATCTTCAAGGGCCACAACAAAGCTCCATTAAAAAAATGGAGAGTTGAATAATGGCCTACAATGAAAATCAATGACAACATTAACCAGATATCTCTCAACAACAAAACATAAGGTAATCAACAATGTTGAATCTAGTGAAGTATTTTAAGTGAACAACAAAGGAAGACACATCAAGATAAATCTTCACGGCCAAAAGTGGCACCAACAAGAATAATGAGCAATAGATACAAAATTTTCTCGACAATTGAAGTCCAACACACGCATAAAAAGAAACACAGTAGATATGAAGAGCTCAAGGAAGGGAAAAGCGTCATCAACGACAAAGCACTTTCCAAACAAAAGACCAACATTGAAGACAAAGCTAAAAACAAAGCTGAAGACAACCCTATGAAAAGAGTGCACATGGTTGTGTTAAGGGACGACATGAGCTAGGAAGGGTGGAATGTTAGAGGATTGATTGAACGGATGTCCCACCTAGTCGAACACGTAGCTGAACACCACATTTGTACTCTATTAGTTTCTTGAGCTAGTATAGTGATACTCTATGTAAACCTTGATTTTAGAGTAGCAAGTCAATTCCTTGAGTTGTAATTTTGTCATGACATTTATAAAAGTCCATGTGAACTGGCCATTGTCCATTTCAAAAGACCTAGGTATAAATGTCAATAACCTTAATTTTCTTTTGCTACAATGGCTAGATCACCCTAAGTATCAAGTATGCCATGATATTTGTCCCTAGCATACTCCACATGTAAGGTACAATAATCTCCAACTTCCTCCTCTAAACATGTTTTGATAGGGTTATTTGGAATTTTCTTGTTTCATTTCCACAATATGATCTTTGTTTAGACTCTTGATCCCCTTTTTTCTACGCTCTTATGAAGATCACTCTATAGATGAGGTCTAAGATTTAGCAATTCACCAAGTGCTATCGTGCATCAAATTGGCATTGAAAATACAAAATGAAAGCTACCAACATCCAAAAATTCTTTGGCTTTAAATATCTTTTTAGTTTTGCAAACTAATGATTGTTCTTCATGTTCACCCATATAAGAAGGTAGGTTTTTGAAGGTATTTTCTTTTGGTTCATTGGATTTTTTGATCCCCAATATCCATGTAATGTCTGCATATCCACTTCCATGGGAAGATGTTACAAACACAATTCTTCAAATGGAGTTAAACATAAAGTGGTTGGAAAGCATATCAAAGCAAATAGCAGTTGCAAGCAGACTTCTAAGGTAAGAGTTTGGGTTGATTGTTGTGTGTGTGAAATATTTGATGAATTTGAGATCTGGTAGGCGTCTTCAAAGAAACCAAAGAGTGCTAGGAGACCAGGTTAGCTTAGTGTTGACAAAAGAGAGTGTAAGCCAAGCAAGGATAGATCCTCTAGCCGCCAATCATAGAAGAGGGTAGTGATATTGACACCTCTTCCGGAGGATTATATTAGTGGATGGATAACCAACAACTTGGAGGTTTTCAAAAGCAAGGTACGATGGGGGGTAACACCTCATAAAAACCCTTAAACATACCAGAATACACGACAATGTTCCTAAAGGGAACAAATGCCCATGGATCCCTAATGTATTTTGATGTTCAAGGACGTCATTTCATCTATATTGAAGAAAGGTTAGCAAGAGGATTGGTAGTAATCATGGTAACCCATGATGGTGACATGTTCCTCAATGAGGAAGAAAACCACTATCTCATTGTCAAAGACCCAGAAAATTACAATCAGCATGGAGACACTGTAGCAAGAGGGAAGATTTTTATGGAGACCTACCGATAATTACCTCCTAAACTCACTCTTTTTGGAGCCTTCTACATTCATGACAAGAGAGTAGATAAAATGGCTATAGTTTATGAAAATTTTTCGATTTACAAGCACGAGGAGGGAAGAGTCACCTCTTACTACCGGTGCATGGAACCCTATGTGAATGAGTTAATCAAAAAGTCATGTAATTTTTTTCATATGATTATGTAACTAGAGCCCATATTATTTTTGTCGCGATAAGTATGGAAGAGACCATAAGAACCCCCAGCAAGTCTACAAATCCCTTCTGAGATGATTACAACACCATAGTGTGTAATGGAATGGCCTATTTAACTTGAGTGTAGCGGAAATTAATGAGAGTACTTTTGGGAAACTACTTTATGAGCATAGCAGGTGAACATAATTGAAAATAGAAACATAATCATAGCAATTAGTTAACTTGGCATGAACAATACTTTTGCAAGAGAGAGAATTTAGAGAACATGACAAAAGTTGGGAATGGATTTATGTGAAGCCTATCCCCCCTCGAATAGGCATTTGTATTATGATTTCTCCCATCAAGAGATACTTGTTACAATACAATCTTTGTGTTCCTTATGACATAGGCGATGCAATGAAGATGGAAAGCTTCATGCATCACAAACATAACATAAACTTTGAAGAAAGGTTTAACTATCCCAAGCCTGAGTCCCAAGACCTCAAACACCTTTGAAGGTGGAGAGAGCTAGCAGGGAATGAGGGTAGGAAAGAGGAAGAAGAAACATTTTTTATAGGAGAAAGAATTATTTCCTCACTTATTATAACTCTTCTTGCTAGCAGTATACATAATAGCATAGTTATGAAGATGGAGAAGATGGCAAGATTAAACATTGAAGCATGGCTCTTGGTTGGATTTGCACTCCATAGCCAAGAGTGTTGGTGTAGGATCTCAACTTCTCAAGGAGCTTGAAGAAGGAGATGGAGCTCTTGCACTTTGCATACCACACAATGAGAGTGTGTGTGTGAGTGTGTGTGGGTAAACGTGCAAGCAAGGCCTCTTCTTGCTTTGGTCGACCCCCTCTTTTTAGCTCATGCTTGAAGCTCATTGGCTCATGCCAAGCCTAACCAATCACAAGCTTGGGTCATTTCTAGCAATAGGGGTAGTCTTGAGAGAAGTGTCGCCCTTTCCCATTTGAGAGGGAGGACTTGATAAATGCAAAAATAAATAGATAATTCAAAAAATTTATCATTGGACCCCTTTTAAGCCTGGACAATAGGATTCAAGCACCTCATGAAGGTAAAATGGGTAGCAACTTGACATGTGTCCTTGCTGCCTCTTAAGGCTTGGGGTTACCTTGAGTGTGTGTGTGTGTAGTCTCTCACAAGACCCTACAATATGGGCTCGTCCCCTCTTATGTAGGGATCATTTTGACTTTAGGTGCTCAAGCACCTTACTCATCAAGCATGAGAAAGCATTTCTAGCTTGGGGGTGTTGCCACGAGCATATCAAGCAAGCACAACAAGGCACCTTAAGCACTTTAGTCATCCAGCAAGACAAGCACCTCAAGCACCTTAATCATCTAGCAGGACAAGCACCTCAAGCATAACAAGTACTTCAAGCATGAAAAGCACCTCAAGCAGGACAAGCACCTCAAGCTGGGTCGGGCTCCCACCTCAAGCTCAGCCCTAGCTTACCTAAGGTCAAAGGACTTTTACACTAACTATTGGAGGTCTTCAATGAAGCTAACTCTAAGGTGTTATGATCCATTGGTTAGCCTTGCTCTTTAATAGACCATCTCTCATTTGGGTCCCTTTACCATTGGCCCCGTGTTGAGATAGATCTATAAGCACATGTCTATATTTTAACCCTTGTTCCCGTTTATTCTCCCACATTAAATGATCAGTTTAATATGAGAAAATCATTTGGGTTGGTTAGATATTAGATTTTATGACATTACATCTCTCTTGAAATCATAGTCATCCTCGACTATGAGGTAGAAGAGATAAAGCCTTAGTCATTAGTGAATCTTACTTAGAGGGTAGAGGATCCCTTTTTACCCTAGGACATATTTTCAGATGGATGACTAATCCATTTGGTGCTTGGGAGACATAGCTTCTGCAAGCATGTCAGCTCTTTAGTCCATTTTATTCTCCCAAAGTAGAGTGACAAATTCTACTTGGTGTTTGAGAGACATCGTCATCACAAACATGATTCTAAGCATGCATACTATTTAAATTTGTGCATAATTAAAAACAAGAACTAGTCTTATAATACAAAAACATGGGTCATTTAAAAGAAATTTGTACATTTGGTTACTCTAATGTAGCATTGTAAGCATTGACAAGGTTCTTACTATCCTTAAGCTATATTCCTTGCATCCATCTAGCATATTCAAAAGGATAATTTTTGAGATCGTTAAAATAACGTCGGATAATCTTACGATGTCATAGTACCTTGTCTTCATGCCAAAGGATAGCTTCGGGTTGTAGCACCTCTTCTTGGTCTTCAACTTCGGGAGGGTCTTCAAGAATTGGTTCACTTGGTGTCTCTCCTTTATAAGACTTAAGTAGGCTCACATGAAAGGCATTGTGTATGAGCCAATGGTTCGGCAACTTGAGTTGGTAAGACGTTTCATTGATGGGCTTTAAGATCTAGAAAGGACCATATTATCTTTTTGCTATTGGATGGCCCGTAGGATTTTTGCATGTCGTTTGCCTTAATCAAGCCTTATAAAATGTAAGTAAGACCCAATCATTTGCTTTGAATGTTAAGGACCTTCTGTGCTTGTCAGCAGTAGATTTTTGCCTTTCTTGAGAGATGGATATAGCCTCGTTAATCTTTTGAAAAGATTCTTGTAGGTCATGGCTATAGTCATCGACATCAAAGATCTTCCCATGTACTTTGAGTAGCAAGGGACTTTTAGATCTTCCCTCAATGATATCAAAAGACGCTTTTCCCGTAGAATTATGTACAGTATTATTGTAGGCATACTCTACAAGAGGTAAGTACTTTTCCCATTGTGAGTGTTGATCTACTTCGGTAGCATAAGTCTTGAGTAGATCGAGTATTGTAAGATTGGCTATCTCACTTTGGCCATCCGTTTCTGAGTGTTAGGCCGAAGAGAAATTCAATCTTGCTCCTAGATTTTCAAAGAGACCTTTCCAAAAATTATTGGTCATTCTAGGATATCTATCTGACATGATGGATGTTGGTAATATATGGTGTTTGAAAATTTGAAATATGAAGAGAGTTGCCATTTGGTGTGCCTTAGTAGTCCTTTTGACAGGAATAAAGTGTGCTTGCTTCCTCAACCTGTTGACTATTGTCCATATTCCAGTATTCCCATGGATAGACTTGGGTAATTCAAAGATGAAATCCATGGATATACTCTCCCATGGTATCCATGGTGATTGAAAATTTGAGATATGAGTAGAGTTGCCATTTGGTGTGCCTTAATAGTCTTTTTGACAGGAATGAAGTGTGATTGCTTGCTAAACCTGTCGACTATTGTCCATATTCCTGTATTCCCATGGATAGACTTGGGTATTCCAAATATGAAATCATGGTTATACTCTCCATGGTGAATTTGGGATAGGCAATGGCTGGAGTAATCTAGGTTTCTTCCCTCTATCATATTTGGTCTTTTGGCATACTATGCATTTTGAAACATACTCTTGTATGTCCACTTTCATGGTAGGCCAATAGAAGTATGTCTCGACTCCTCGGAGAGTAGGTTGAATACCTCTATTCCCCACATAGGGAGGAGCATGGGATTCATACATAACTTTCTCACGAAGAGAATGGGTAACACATAGCCTATTGTCATGGGGAAGATAACCATGATGCAAGGTGAATGGTTCCTCTTTCTTCCCCAAAGCAATGACTGACATTATATCTCTTAAATCAGGGTTAGTAGCATACTCATCTATCATAGAGGATAGATCATTGTGAGTAGCTATAGACACCGTATTAACTTTTGGTCGTTGTGAAAGTGCATCAGCCACTTGATTGTGCTTACCAGCAATGTGAGCAATATGGAAATTAAATTGCGAAAGAAAATTTGCCCACCTCATTTGTTTGTTGGAAAGCTTGATTTGCAACATGAAATACTTGAGACTTTGGTGGTCGGTTTGTAGAATAAATGGAGTCCCCAATAAGTAGTGCTTCCATGTGTCTAGGCCATGTAGAACAACTAAAAGCTCTTTCTCATAAATTCCCAAGAGTCGTTCTCGTCAGTATTGAGCCTTCGGCTCTAATATGCTATGGCATGGCCTACTTGAAGCAAAACTGCTCCAAGGCAATCACCACAAGCATCACATTGGATCTCAAATGGCTTTGAGAGATCGGGAAGCATGAGGACTTGTTGAGAGGTAAGCTTCTCCTTGAGCTTGTCAGAATAATTTTGCTTTTTAGCAATCCATACATACTTAACGTTCTTCTTAGTTTAGTCATGTAATGGTCCTGCTACTTGCGAGAGTTTTTCTATGAAGTGTCTATAGTATGTGCCCATACCAATAAAGCTTCTTAGCTCATGTAGATTCCTTGGGTTAGGCCATGCTTTTATTAACTCTAAGTTTGATGGATCCATACAGATACAATCTTGAGAGATAATATGACCTAGGTACTGAATCTCTTGAAGGAAAAGTTCGCTTTTCTTTTGGTTGAGAAAAAGCTTATTCTCCCTCAATGCTTGAAAAATCACTTGGAGATGTTCCTTATGGTCCTCAAAGACTTGGAGTAGATGATGATATCATCAAAGAACACTTCAGTGAATTTGTGGTAAGGTCTAAAAAATTTCCCCATTAAAAGATTGAATGTATACAGCGCATTAGTCAAGCGAAAGGCATGACTAGATATTCATAAAGACCAAGCATTGTGCGAAATGCGGTCTTTAGGATATCTTCATCCACTATCCTTATTTGATGATAGCCACTCTTAAGGTCAATCCTACTAAAGTAGGTAGAGCCTTGTAGCTTATCAAATAGATCTTCTACTCGAGGCACGAGAAACCTGTTTTTATATTGATATGGTTTAGTGCTCGATAGTCCACACACATAGGATATGTACCATCTTTCTTTTGCAATAAATGGACGGGAGAACAAAAGGGAGAGGAAATAGGCCTCACCACCCCTTTGTCTACCAATTCCTATACTTGCCTCATTATCTCTTCTTGTTGAGCTTGTGAGACTTGATAAGGAGGCTTGTTGGGTGGTGAGCTTCCTGGAAGGAGCTCAATGTGATGGTTATCATCCCCTCGTTTTAGAGGTAAGTCCATAGGGATATCAATGATGAACACATCTTGGAATCCTTTTAGAAACTTAGACAAGTCTAACTCTTCTTGATTCCCACTATTTACACTAGATGAAACATTAGGATCTTTTAGAGAATCTTTGACAAAAATCATGTACGCAAAAATTGAGCTCCTCATTGATTTATCAAAAGCAGGAGAATTTACAAGTGGAATGGTGCAACCATGCTCACTAGCATCTATATACATGTTGTCATAAAATCTAATATCGAATATCTAACCAACCTAAATGATTTTCTCATATTAAATTAATCACTTAATGTGGGAGAATAAACGGGAACAAGTGTTAAGATATAGACATGTGCTTATAGATCGATCTCAACACGGGGCCAATGGTAAAGAGGCCCAAATGAGAGATGGTCTATCAAAGAGAAAGGCTAACAAATGGAGCATAAGACCTTAGGGTTAGCTTCATTGAAGACCTCCAATAATGTGTGTAAAAGGCCTTTGACCTTAGGTAAGCTAGGGTTGAGCTTGAGGCACGAGAACCCGACCCAGCTCGAGGTGCTTGTCCTGCTTGTCATGCTTGATGACTAAGGTGCTTGAGGTGCTTGATGATTGAGGTGCTTAATTATTGAGATGCTTGAGGTGCTTGACACGCTTGAGATGCTAGGGTTTCACTTGAGGTGAGAACCTAGCCCAAGCTTAAAGTGCTTATGAGCCAATCTTGTGGTGGGAACTAGGCCTATGCATGAAGGGCTTGAGGTGTCAAAAAGTCAAAGGTTCAATCCCTACAAGGAGGGGGAGAGTCCTACATGAGGGGGGATGAGAGAGAACACCCACACACTCACACAAGGCATGCATGGTACAAAGAAAGCAAAAGGGACACTTGTCAAGTTCCTCCTCATGCTGCCCTCATGGTGTGCCTGAAGCCTATTGGTCGGCCACCCAAAGGGTCCAATAATAATTTAGGAGATTTAATTAATTGATTTAGCATTTATCTACCCCTCTCTCTCAAAGGGGAAAGGGGGACACTTGTCTCAAGGCTACCCTTCCTGCTTGTAATGCCTCCTGCTTGTGAGTGGCTAGGCCTGGAGGGGTCCAATGAGCTTCAAGCATGAGCTACAAGGGGGGGTCGACCCAAGAAATCTAGGGGGTTGCTTAGGGGGTATACTCACCCACACACACACTCAAAAACACTCTCATTGTGTGCTATGAAAAGTGCAAGAGCTCCCTCTCCTTCTCCAAGCAAGTAGAGGTTGAGAGACTACACCAAAACTCTTGGATATGGAGTGCAAATCCAACCAAGAGCCATGCTTCAATGCTTAAGCTTGCCATCTCCTTATTCTTCATTACTATGCTAGCAACAAGAGTTATGATAAGTGAGGAACTAATTCTTTCTCCTACGAGATGTTTCTTCTTCCTCTTCCCTACCCTCATTCCCTGCTAGCTCTCTCCACCTTCGAAAGTGTTTGAGGTCTTGGGATTGAGGCTTGGGATAGTTAAATATTTCTTCAAGTTTATGTTATGTTTGTGATGCATGAAGCTTTCCATATTCATTGCATCACCTAGGTCACAAGAAACACAAAGATTGTATTGTAACAAGTCTCTCTTAATGGGAGAAATCATAATACAAATGCCTATTGGAGGGGGGACCAGATCCACATAAATCCAGTCCTCAACAGTTGTCATGTTCTCTAAATTCTCTCTCTTGCAAAAGTATTGTTCATGCCAAGTTAACTAATTGCTATGATTATGTTGCTATCTTCAATTATGTTCACCCGCTATGCTCACAAAGTCATTTCTCAAAAAGTACTCTCATTAATTTCCGCTACTCTCAAATTAAATAGGCCAATTTCATTACACATGTTCTTTCCCCTGTAAATGAAGTAGATTCTCCTTTCAGGGAACTTCATATTGGCAGCCATGCAATCAAACCATGGTGCCCCTAGGATAGCATCCTCATGTTGGAGAGGAGAGATTAAAACATCTTCTTTGTCAACATAGCTTTGGACATGAAGCCTCAATTTCCCAGTCAAGGGAGTAACGGAGGCATGCTATCCCTTGAAAGCTGTGTCAGCCATTACCATATGTCCCATCTCAAAAGCTTGAACGCCCAACTTGGTGGCCAACTCCATTGATATGAATTTGTGAGTAGAGAAAAGGTCAATTAAGATGAAGGCATCATTCTCTCCACAGGAAAGTGACGATCCTTTGCAATGAACATCCTCTTTTGGAGCTTCGATGGTGGAAGCCCTAGGAGTCTCATTGGGAGCATTCTTCTTGGTGCAAGAACGATAGCCATGTCCTTGCTCCCCACACTTGAAACACTTATGGTCCTTGCAAAAAGCTTCAAGCTCTTCTGAAGAGAGTTTGTTTTTACTTTTGTAAAGTCCCTTCTCGTTGGACCAATTGTTGTTGTTGTTGTTGGAAGTGCCTTGGGAAGAGTTTTGAAAATTGGGTTTCCCCTTTGCATAATTTTTGTCTTTATTTTCCATGGGCTTCACATTCCATCTATCCCCTTGATGTAAATTGATGTGTGAAGCAAACATGGTGTGATGGATTGATTCACTAATAGAACCAGGTCGTTAAGAGTTGATGTATTTGGCCATCTCTTCAAGTAATCTTGCACATAATTGCTACCTTTGCTCGACAAAGTCTATCTTTTGAAAGACAATAGCGTTGAGATGTAAATCCCAAAACATGTCTACATACTTGTGGATAGACTCATGAGTGATAAGCTTCAAGCTGCGCCATTCGATAAGCACTTTTTCCTTTGCATTGATTGCAAGAAATTGCTTCATGATGGAAACTCATGATGGAAATTTACTCATGATGGAAACTTCATGCTTATGGAATTTCCCTTCCTCTCCAAGAGGAGAGAGAGCTTAGGAGGCCTCTTGAAGAGACCCCCAAAAGAAGACTCTCTCCCATTCGAGAGGAAGAATCCAAACAACAAGAAAGAAATGAAAGTTTAAGTTCCTCTGAAGATGTGGCTCCACGAAGACGGTGGTCTAGACGATCGCCCACTCCTCCCAAGAGGAAAAGATCAACACATAGTCCTTCTCCTCATCACTCTGAAAGGCAAGAGAGGAAACAAAGGAAGAAAAGGGCTAGGAAGAGGTCACCCTCTTCTCCTTCCTCCTCTTCTAACGAAAGTTATGGTTATTCTCCTAGAGAATACAAGAGGGGAGGACATCGCAAATCATTTCCTGCATGGAGAAGGCCACAAAAGCTAAATAAGTTCAAGGAGGGAGGAAAGAGTATCTCTTTTCTCACCTACGATGGCACCTTCGGTGCTATCGACAAAGTGTTGGCCTTCATCCAGTAATTTGATGCGGCCTTTGGAGATGAGGGCTTCACAGAGTCCTCTAAGCTACGCCATGTAGCTATGCACTTCCAAAAATCAGCTCGTCAATGGTGGGCTAGCCTTCGTGGAAATGGTGAAGCCCCAAAGACATGGAAAACTCTACGAGTTTCCATCATGAAGCAATTTCTTACAAGCGATGCAAAGGACAAAGTGCTTACCGAATGGTGCAGCTTGAAGCTCCTCTCCCATGAGTCTATCCACAAATATGTAGACAAGTTTTGGGATTTACATCTCAAGGCTACTGTCTTTCAAAAGATAGACTTTACCGAGCAAGGCAGCAATTCTGTGCGGGATTACCTGAAGAGATGGCTGGATACATCAACTCTCAACGGCCCGGTACTATTAGCAAAGTAATCCATCACACCATGGTTGCTTCACGCATCAATTTCCATCAAGGGCCTAGACGTAATGTCAAGCCCATGGAAAACAAAGACAAAAATGATGCAAAGGGGAAGACCAATGTTCAAAATACTTCCCAAGCCAATTCCAACAACAACAACAATCGGTCCAAGGAGAAGGGAGTTTACAAAGGTAAAAACAAACTCTCTCCTGAAGAACTTGAAGCTTTTCGCAAGGACCATAAGTGTTTCAAGTGTGGGGATCAAGGACAATACTTGCAATGAGACTCCTAGGGCTTCCACCATCGAAGCTCCAAAAGAGGATGCTCATTGCAAAGGATCATCACTTTCCTATGCTTGTGGAAAGGTAAGAGAGCATGATGCCTTCATCTTGTTTGTTCTTGGCTCTACTTTCAACTTCATATCCACGGAGTTGGCCACCAAGTTGGGCATTCAAGCTTTTGAGATGGGAGATATAGTAGTGGCTGATGCAACTTTCAAGGGACAACAAGCCTCCGTTACTCCCTTGATTGGGAAGTTGAGGCTTAACGTCCAAAGCTATGTCGACAAAGAAGACTTCTTCATCTCTCCTCTCCAACATGAGGATGTTATCCTATGGTCATTATTGTTTGATCGCATGGCTGCCAACATGAAGTTCCGTGAAAGGAGAATCTACTTCACCTACAGGGGAAAGAACATGTATATAGATGCTAGTGAGTGTGGTCGCACTATTCCACTTGTAAATCCTCTTGGTTTTGATAAGTCAATGAAGAGCTCAATTTCTGCGTACATGATTTTTGTCAAAGAGTCTTTAAAAGATACTAATGTTTCATCAAATGTCAATGGTAGGAATCAAGAAGAGTTAGACTTGTCTAATTTTTTAAAAGGATTCCAAGATGTGTTCATCGATGATATCCCTATGGACTTACCTCCAAAACGAGGGGATGATGACCATCGCATTGAGCTCCTTCTTGGAAGCTCACCACCTAACAAGCCTCCTTATCGAGTCTCACAAGCTCAACAAGAGGAGATCATGAGGCAAGTACAAGAGCTGGTAGACAAAGGGATGGTGAGGCCTAGTTCCTCTCCCTTTTGTTCTCCAGTCATTTTAGTGCAAAAGAAAGATGGTACATAGCGTATGTGTGTGGACTATCGAGCACTAAACCATATCACTATCAAAAGCAGATTTCCCGTACCTCTGGTAGAAGATCTATTTGATAAGCTACAAGGCTTGACCTACTTCAGTAGGATTGACCTTAAGAGTGGCTATCATCAAATAAGGATAGTGGATGAAGATATCTTAAAGACCGCGTTTTGCACAACGTTTGGTCTTTATGAATATCTAGTCATGCCTTTTGGTTTGACTAATGCACCAGCTACATTCAATCATTTGATGGAGAAAATCATTTGAGTGTTCTTTGATGATATCATCATCTACTCCAAGTCTTTGGAGGAACATAAGCAACATCTCCAAGTGATTTTTCAAGCATTGAGGGAGAACAAGCTTTTTCTCAACCAAAAGAAAAGCGAATTATTCTTACAAGAGATTCTATACCTAGGTCATATTATCTCTAAAGATGGTATCCAAATGGATCCATCAAAGTTAGAGGTAATAAAAGCATGGCCTAACCCAAGAAATCTACATGAGCTAAGAAGCTTTGTTGGTATGTGTGCATACTATAGACGCTTCATAGAAAAATTCTCTCAAGTAGCAGGACCACTACACATCTTAACTAAGAAGAACGTTAAGTTTGTGTGGACTGCTAAGGAGCAAAATTCTTTTGAAAAGAGAAGCTTACTTCCCAACCAGTCCTCGTGCTTCCGGATCTCTCAAAGCCATTTGAGCTCCAATGTCATGCTTGTGGTGATTGCCTTGGAGCAGTTTTGCTTCAAGAAGGGCATGCCATAGCATATGATAGCCGAAGGCTCAATATTGATGAACGAGTCTTGGGCATTTATGAGAAAGAGCTTTTAGCTATTCTACATGCCCTAGACACATGGAAGCACTACCTATTGGGGACTCCATTTATCCTATGAACCGACCACCAAAGTCTCAAGTATTTCATGACGCCACCCAAGCTTTCCAACAAACAAATGAGGTGGGAAAATTTTCTTTCGCAATTTAATTTCCATATTGCTCACATAGCTGGTAAGAACAATCAAGTGGCCGATGCACTTTCACGACAACCCAAAGTTAATGCGGTGTCTATAGCTACTCACAATGATCTATCCTCTATGATAGATGAGTATGCTATTGACCCTGACTTTAGAGACATAATGTCAGCCCTTGCTTTGGTGAAGAAAGAGGAACCATTCACCTTGCAGGATGGTTATCTTCTCCACGGAAATAGGCTATGTGTTACCCATTCCCTTCGTGAGAAAGTTATGTATGAATCCCATGCTCCTCCATATGCGGGGCATAGAGGTATTCAACCTACTCTCCGAGGAGTAGAGAAGTACTTCTATTGGCCTACCATGAAAGTGGACATACAAGAGTATGTTTCAAAATGTGTAGTATGCCAAAAGACCAAGTATGATAGAGGGAAGCAACCTGGATTACTCCAACCATTGCCTATTCGAAATTCACCATGGGAGAGTATATCCATGGATTTCATCTTTGGATTACCCAAGTCTATCCATGGAAATACAGGAATATGGACAATAGTTGACAGGTTTAGCAAGCAAGCACATTTTATTCCTGTCAAAAAGACTATTAAGGCACATAAAATGGCAACTCTCTTCATATCTCATGTTTTCAAGCACCATGGATTACCCACATCCATCGTGTCAGATAGAGATCCTAGAATGACCAGTAATTTCTGGAAAGTTATCTTTGAAAATCTAGGAACAAGATTGAATTTCTCTTCGGCCTATCACCCACAAACGGATGGCCAAAGTGAGATAGCCAATCTTACGATACTCGATCTACTCAAGAATTATGTTACCGAAGTAGATAAACACTGACAATGGGAAAAGTACTTACCTCTTGTAGGGAATTCCTACAATAATATTGTACATACTTCTACGGGAAAAGCACCTTTTGCGATCATTGAGGGAAGACCTAAAAGTCCCTTGCTACTCAAAGTACATGGGAAGATCTTCGCCCGCCGATGAGTATAGCTGTGACCTACAAGAATCTTTTTGAAATATTAGGGAGGCTATATCCATCTCTCAACAAAGGCAAAAAGCTGCCGTAAGCACAGAAGAGCCTTAATGTTCAAAGAAAATGATTGGGTCTTACTCAAGTTTTCTAAGGCTCAATTAAGGAAAACGACGGGCAAAAATCCTACGGGCCATCAAAAGTATTATGCTAAACTAGCAAAAAGATACTATGGTCCTTTCCAAATCTTGAAGCTCATCAATGAGACGACTTATCAACTCAAGTTACCCAACCATTGGCTCATACACAATGTCATGTAAGCCTACTTAATCTCTACAAAGGAGAGCCACCAACTGAACCAATTATTGAAGACCCTCCCGAAGTTGAAGACCAAGAAGAGGTGCGACAACCCGAAGCTGTTCTTCGGCATGAAGACAAGGTATTACGACATGGTAAGATTATCCGGTCGGTATCTTATTAAGTTCAAAAATTATCCTGTTGAAGATGCTAGATGGATGCAAGGAATACAGCTTAAGGATAGTATGAACCTTGTCAATGCTTACAATGCTACATTAGAGTAAGCAAATGGACAAATTTCTTTTAAATGACTCACGTTTTTGTCTTATAAGACTAGTCCTCTTTTTAATTGTGCACAAATTTAACTAGTATGCATGCTTAGAATCATGTTTGTGATGACGACGTCTCTCAAACACCAAGTAGAATTTGTCACTCTACTTTGGGAGAATGAAATGGACTAAAGAGCAGACATGCTTGCTGCAGCTATGTCTCCCAAGCACCAAATGGATTAGTCATCCATCTTGGAAAGATGTCATAGAGTAAAAAGGGATCCTCTACCCGCTAAGTAAAATTGACTAATGACTAAGGCTTTATCTCTTCTACCTCATAGTCGAGGACGACTATGATTTCAAGAGAGAGGTAATGTCATAAAATCAAATATCTAATATCTAACCAACCCAAATGATTTTCTCATATTAAATTGATCACTTAATGTGGGAGAATAAACGGGAACAAGTGTTAAGATATAGACATGTGCTTATAGATCTATCTCAACACGGGGCCAATGGTAAAGGGGCCCAAATGAGAGATGGTCTATCAAAGAGAAAGGCTAACAAATGGAGCATAAGACCTTAGGGTTAGCTTCATTGAAGACCTCCAATAATGTGTGTAAAAGGCCTTTGACCTTAGGTAAGCTAGGGTTGAGCTTGAGGCGCGGGAACCCGACCCAACTCGAGGTGCTTATCATGCTTGATGACTAAGGTGCTTGATGATTGAGGTGCTTAATTATTGAGATGCTTGAGGTGCTTGACATCCTTGAGATGCTAGGGTTGCACTTGAGGTGAGAACCCATCCCAAGCTTAAAGTGCTTATGACCCAAGCTTGTGGTGGGAACTGGGCCTATGCATGAGGGGCTTGAGGTGTCAAAAAGTCAAAGATTCAATCCCTACAAGGAGGGGGCGAGCCCTACATGATGGGGGATGAGAGAGAACACCCACACACTCACACAAGGCATGCATGGTACAAAGAAAGCAAAAGGGACACTTGTCAAGTTCCTCCTCATGTTGCCCTCATGGTGTGCCTGAAGCCTATTGGTTGGCCACCCAAAGGGTCCAATAATAATTTAGGACATTTAATTAATTGATTTAGTATTTATCTAGCCCTCTCTCTCAAAGGGGAAAGGGGGACACTTGTCTCAAGGCTACCCTTCCTACTTGTAATGCCTCCTGCTTGTGATTGGCTAGGCCTGGAGGGGTCCAGAGAGCTTCAAGCATGAGCTGCAAGGGGGGGTCGACCCAAGCAAGCTAGGGGGTTGCTTAGGGGGTATACTCACCCACACACACGCACAAACACTCTCATTGTGTGCTATGAAAAGTGCAAGATCTCCCTCTCCTTCTCCAAGCAAGTAGAGGTTGAGAGCCTACACCAAAACTCTTGGATATGGAGTGCAAATCCAACCAAGAGCCATGCTTCAATGCTTAAGCTTGCCATCTCCTTATTCTTCCTTACTATGCTATTATGTATGCTAGCAACAAGAGTTATGATAAGTGAGGAACTATTTCTTTCTCCTACGAGATGTTTCTTCTTCCTCTTCCCTACCCTCATTCCCTGCTAGCTCTCTCCACCTTCGAAGGTGTTTGAGGTCTTGGGACTGAGGCTTGGGATAGTTAAATATTTCTGCAAGTTTATGTTATGTTTGTGATGCATGAAGCTTTCCATCTTCATTGCATCACCTAGGTCACAACGAACACAAAGATTGTATTGTAACAAGTCTCTCTTAATGGGAGAAATCATAATACAAATGCCTATTGGAGGGGGGACCGGCTCCACATTAATGGGGTCCTCAACTGTTGTCCTGGTCTCTAAATTCTCTCTCTTGCAAAAGTATTGTTTATGCCAAGTTAACTAATTGCTATGATTATGTTGCTATCTTCAATTATGTTCACCCACTATGCTCACAAAGTCATTTCTCAAAAGTACTCTCATTAATTTCCGCTACTCTCAAATTAAATAGGCCAATTTCATTACACATGTTCTTTTCCTTGTAAATGAAGTAGATTCTCCTTTCAGGGAACTTCATATTGGCAGCCATGCGATCAAACCATGGTGCCCCTAGGATAGCATCCTCATGTTGGAGAGGAGAGATTAAAAAATCTTCTTTGTCAACATAGCTTTGGACATGAAGCCTCAAATTCCCAGTCAACGGAGTAACGGAGGCTTGCTATCCCTTGAAAGCTGTGTCATCCATTACCATATCTCCCATCTCAAAAGCTTGAACGCCCAACTTGGTGGCCAACTCCATTGATATGAATTTGTGAGTAGAGAAAAGGTCAATGAAGATGAAGGCATCATTCTCTCCGCAGGAAAGTGACGATCCTTTGCAATGAATATCCTCTTTTGGAGCTTCGATGGTGGAAGCCCTAGGAGTCTCATTGGGAGCATTCTTGTTGGTGCAAGAATGATAGCCATGTCCTTGCTCCCCACACTTGAAACACTTATGGTCCTTGCAAAAAGCTTCAATCTCTTCAGGAGAGAGTTTGTTTTTACCTTTGTAAAGTCCCTTCTCCTTGGACCAATTGTTGTTGTTGTTGTTGAAAGTGCCTTCGGAAGAATTTTGAAAATTGGTTTTCCCCTTTGCATCATTTTTGTCTTTATTTTCCATGGGCTTGAAATTCCATCTATCCCCTTGATGTAAATTGATGTGTGAAGCAAACATGGTGTGATGGATTACTTCACTAATAGAACCAGGTCGTTGAGAGTTGATGTATTCAGCCATCTCTTCAAGTAATCTTGCACATAATTGCTACCTTTGCTCGACAAAGTCTATCTTTTGAAAGACATTAGCCTTGAGATGTAAATCCCAAAACTTGTCTCCATACTTGTGGATAGACTCATGAGAGAGAATCTTCAAGCTGCGCCATTCGATAAGCACTTTATCCTTTGCATTGATTGCAAGAAATTGCTTCATGATGGAAACTCGTAGAGTTTTCCATGTCTTTGGGGCTTCACCATTGCTACGAAGGCTATCCCACCATTGACGAGTTGATTTTTGGAAGTGCATAGCTACGTTGTGTAGCTTGGAGGACTCTGTGAAGCCCTCATCTCCAAAGGCTGCATCAAACTGCTGGATGAAGGCCAATACTTTGTCGGTAGCACCAAAGGTGCAATCATAGGTGAGAAAAGAGATACTGTTTCCTCCCTCCTTGAAATTCTTTAGCTTTTGTGACCTTCTCCATCATGCAGGGTATGATTTGCGATTTCCACCCCTCCTTTATTCTCTAGGAGAATAGCCATAGATTTTATCTGAAGAGGAGGAAGGTGAAGAAGAAGGAGAAGAGGGTGACCTCTTCCTACCCTTTTTCTTCCTTTGTTTCCTCTCTTCCTTTTTGGAATGAAGAGGAGAAGGATTATGTGTTGATCTTTTTCTCTTGGGAGGAGTGGGCGATCGTCTAGATCGCCGTCTTTATGGAGCCACATCTTCAGAGTAACTTAAAATTTTAGTTCTTTCTTGCTCTTTGGAGTCCTCCTCTCGTATGGGAGAGAGTCTTCTTTTGGGGGTCTCTTCAAGAGGCCTCCTAAGATCTCTCTCCTCTTTGAGAGGAAGGAAAATCCCATAAGCGCGAAGTTGTTGAGTAACTTTGGCTTGCAAAGAAGGGTTGCCCATAGCTTGCTGCAACCTAGTTACAACATAATTCACAAACATGGGGGCATCATCATTAGCACCTTCATGTGCAAAGTCAAAGCTATCAATGTTCATTATACTCTCTTGGTTATTGTCAGTCATGTTAACAAAATTTATGTATGTACTTAGTGTATGCTTTGGCAATTCAAAACCTTAGTTGCCACTCCTCTTAGCCTTTTTAAATCGGCTCTTAAGTCTCTACACCCACGGCTCAAAGTGGTTAATTATAGAGAGTACTGGAGTTAGTCTAACATAGCAGAGTTGTTGAGGGCTAGCTCCTTTTAAACTTATTATTGCTTAATAATGGTAAAGCCATAGGCAAGTCTACAAAGACTCCATTATTAGGTCCAAAGATGTCGAGGTGTGCACCATATCCCACATAGTGGGCTCAACAAAACCAGTAATAGATCCCAATTCCACTTACCCTAATATAAATAACAACATGAACCATTTATAGGGTACTTAAGGACCTCTCTTCTTAAGCAAGAAAGAGAAACCAAATGCTCTAATGCCAATGTAATGGAATTGTCCTATTTAACTTGAGAGTAGCGGAAATTAATGAGAGTACTTTTGAGAAATTACCTTGTGAGCATAGCTGGAGAACATAATTGAAGATAGCAACATAATCATAGAAATTAGTTAACTTGGCATGAACAATCCTTTTGCAAGAGAGATAATTTAGAGAACATGACAACAGTTGAGGACCGGATTTATGTGGAGCCGATCCCCCCTCCAATAGGCATTTGTATTATGATTTCTTTCATCAAGAGAGACTTGTTACAATGCAATCTTTGTGTTCCTTATGACCTGGGTGATGCAATCAAGATTGAAAGCTTCATGCATCACAAGCATAACATAAAGTTTGAAGAAAGATTTTGCTATCCCAAGCCTCAGTCCAAAGACCTCGAAAAACTTTTTTGAAGGTGAAGAGAGCTAGCATGGAATGAGGGTTAAGAAGAGGAAGAAGACACATTTCATAGGAGAAAGAATTAGCTCCTCACTTATCATAACTCTTCTTGCTAGCATAGATAATAGCATAGTACTAAAGATGGAGAAGATGTCAAGCTTAAGCATTGAAGTATGGCTCTTGGTTGGATTTGCACTCCATAGCCAAGAGTGTTGGTGTAAGCTCTCAACTTCTCAAGGAGCTTGGAGAAGGAGATGGATCTCTTGCACTTTGCATAGCACACAATGAGAGTGTGCGAGAGTGTGTGTGGGTGAGTATACCCTGCAAGCAAGGACTCTTCTTGCTTTGGTCGACCCCCTCTTCTAGCTCATGCTTGAAGCTCATTGGCTAATGCCAAGCCTATCCAATCACAAGCTTGGGTCATTTCTAGCAATAGGGGTAGTCTTGTGACAAGTGTCCCCCTTTCCCATTTGAGAGAAAGGACTTGATAAATGCAAAAACAATTAGATAATTCAAGTAAATTATCAATGGACCCCTTTTAAGCCTGACCAATAGGATTCAAGCACCTCATGATGGTAACATGGGTAGGAGATTGACATGTGTCCTTGCCGCCTCTTATGGCTTGGGGTTACCTTGAGTGTGTGTGTATTCTCTCACTAGCCCTTACAATATGGGCCTGCCCCCTTTTATGTAGGGATCATTTTGACTTTAGGTGATCAAGCACCTTACTAATCAAGCATGATAAAGCACTTCTAGCTTGGGGGTGTTCCCACAAGCATCTCAAGGAAGCACAACAAGGCACCTCAAGCACATTAATCAAGCACGAAAAGTACCTCAAGCATGAAAAGCACCTCAAGCAGGACAAGCACCTCGAGCTGGGTCGGGTTCCCACCTCAAGCTCAGTCCTAGCTTACCTAAGGTCAAAGGAATTTTACACTAACTATTGGAGCTCTTCAATGAAGCTAACCCTAAGGTGTTATGATCCATTGGTTAGACTTGCTCTTTGATAGACCATCTCTAATTTGGGCTCCTTTACCATTGGCCCCGTGTTGAGATAGATTTATATGCACATGTCTATATCTTAACCCTTGTTCCTGTTTATTCTCCCACATTAAATGATTAGTTTAATAAGAGAAAATCATTTGGGTTGGTTAGATATTAGATTTTATGACATAGTGCAATCTAATGAATAACCATTGCCCAACCCTCAAAACTCACAAAACATCACCACTATCATTTCAAGCATGGCTCGAGCATTTTGCAACATTATACCTGAACATGAAAGGGGATGGATATCAGACCATGTCAAGGCTAGTAGAACCACCATCACCACCACTTCATCAACAATACCAGGATGAGAGGAGAATGAGAATGCAAAATCCGACTAGGACTAAAGCACCACATCAAGAACGTAGACTAGAAGAGGGTCCGAGTAGAGGAACGGCCACTTGCTAGACCAATCAAGAGCTATGGATTAGGAGCACCCCTAGGGGAGGAACATGTGACATATCCTAGGATAAAAAGGACTCATAGAGGAGGAATGGGGGATCCTATGTTTAGAATGATGGATCATCGGAGGAGCTATGATTATGAGGATTAATAAAGTCAAGCACCTTCTACATTTTGTGTAATTGTACCTAATTATGATGATGATGTATATTGATGAGAATGATGCTAGTGCTATTTTAATTTTTTAAAGTCTCTTGTACCTTATCTGTGTGTAATGGTGTTATCTTCAATGCTGTCTGTATTCATCATTGCACGTGGGTAATAGCAATGTTTTCAATGTTTCTTTAGTCTCTTGTGCTCGAACATGATACTTGTAAATATTCAATAAGTGGTTGTCCAAAGTCCTTACATCTTTGCAACAACTCAATATCCCTTTGCTGTTCATTTCTTTCTACCTTGCTTCTTGATTTGTCAAAAATGTAATGGAATGGAGTTGCTAAGTGATGGTCATGGATATAGATCCACCCTTCCTAGAGGGTTCCATAGTTTGGATATGAGTACTTGATTCTTCTAGTGTATGTGATTCCTAGAGGGCATTAGGAGAAAGTTGGACTCACTTTTGGTCCCTGTAAGAAGTGCCACGTCGGCTTAGAGAGAGAAAATGAAAATGTTAAATTGAGTATTTTATGTGATACTTTTTTGCGCAACAAAAATCCAAAACGACATTCTTTGGTAGGTAGCCACCGTCTTTATCATTCTTATCCTTTGTTCTCTTGTCAGGAATCCAACTAACCATATGACTAATGATTTGAAATGCCAACTTACAAGCATTCCCTCCAGAAACATAAGCCACACGAACTCTATCAACTCGAAACTTGAGAATATAGCCTTCCCTCCCAAAACGTGAGATATTTCATGAGTTTCGAGTGTCCGTCTTTTTCTCTATCAACTCTAGGAATGGAGAATGCTTTTTTTCCTGATGAAAACACTAATTTGAACTTTCAATACTCAGCCCCTTCATCTTTTAATTGCAAGAGTACGCACCGTTGCAAAAATGTAGGAGGGAGTCTTTCTTATCTCAATGGGAGAAAGAACTTAGAAGGACAAACAAGGAACATCATATGGATTTGTGGACCGATGGGTCTATTTATCCAAAGAATCCTACGACAAATGTGCCACCTCCCTTTGTTAATATCACTAACCTCTTACATTTCACAGGCGATGGCAAGGATGGGCTATTGGGATACACCGAACATTTGGAAATGATAGGATTGAATGCGGAAAGGCAAAGAAACTTTCTGGTGATGGAGAACATGCAGCTGAAGAAACTTAATGAAGCATGATCTCAAAATATTTCATCAAACAAAGAGAAAATCCAAGGCCTTGAGAAGAAGATCACAAGTTTGTGAGAGAAAGACACCGTGCTTGGTAGTCGGAAAAGAAAACAAGATATGTGCAACATTGAGAACATGAAGGTTGGTAGTGGTGGCCTGAAAAAACAAATACGAGATTTAAGGTAATTCAAATTTTGTTTCTTCAATGTGCTTCATTAAGAAATGGATACACTTTCCTATACATGATCATAACGCATGGTGCTTTTTTGGCAGTTCTTTACTGCATCCAAACTCGAACGGTGCAGACTTCGATGCCGGAGTGCATTACAGCCGTCTAGTTCCAAAAGAAGTAGTTGAAGAGATGATAACTCAGAAAAAATTTTGTAAGTTGAAAGGGAGGCTACTTACCTCCTTCATGAACGAGAATCACCTGGAACCAATGGAAGTACAAGCAATACTTGATGAGAGTGGCATCTCGCAGATGGGATACAGGGGACTCTTCAAAGCATTAGCTAAAAAGTCTCAAAATAAACTACAGAGAGGATCATTGCTGCCAAAGCCATCACATGTAAAGGCTGCTCGCCGGCACGTAAACAATGAGGTGTTTGAGAAACTTGGGTCACCATTCCATATTGAAGCAACGTTCTTAGGCAAGGGCGGCAGAGAGGTACAGTTTAACGAGCACAACAACCTCTTCGTTGATCTTGAAGCATTGTAAAGGTATAAAGTTCACTTCTTTGACATCAGCCGAGAGGAGTGCGGTGGTGTTCTCAAGTTTTTATTGAAGCTCGACGAGTGTGAGGTCCTAAAGAACAAGAAGTTGGAGAGTCTCACCATTACCCTCATGAACAGAGCTCTGGATCCATCAATAACGAAAGAGGATCCATGATACTTCAGCGTGCAATCCAAAAACAACATTCTAACTCTAGGATCATTTTAGGTATACTTCGTTCACTCTATGATAACAAAAATGTTGATTATTTGGTTGTTGATTTTGTGTTTTCGTTTTTCACTGCAGGTTGATAAGGAAAATTTTGAAATCCTTGATTGGGTTTTTAGTCAAACCCAAATTCCTTCTATCATCAATGAACAAAGAAACAGAGACGTTCTTTCAGTGGAAGGATTTGGTGACTACACAGTGGAATGGCACATGGCAGGTGACTTCAAGACTCTTAAGTGTATGTACAATATAACACACGGAGCAGCTGTGGAAAATCCATGTTTATTATTGCATGGCTGATGCACAATCTCTTGAGAGTGTGCAATGGAATAGAGCTCCCAACAGACCTCTTCAAGATAAGACTTTTAAACCAGTGCTTGATATTCCTCTGAGTAGAGTTCACGTCCGTACAACACTCTATCGAGAATAATTGTAAAGGTGGTTCATTTGTACATATGTTTTGCATGGACATTAAAGCCACACAGTGAGTCAAAAAGAGTGATCAAAGCATTAGAGAGAGTGCTCTCAGACATTGGTTTGCATGGAGGCAATGTCAAAATCGAAGAGAACCCTAAGATGTCTCAAGGTCGGTACAAGGTACCGAGGAAAGCATCGATAGGCGGAGTGAAGGCAAGAAGGTTTCTTGGGTTTAGCCTCAAAGATTCAGATAGAGAAGAAAGGAGAAACCTGTTCAACAAATGGAAACAGTTACATAAAGTGGTTAAAGACAATGTTGGTGGTGGGGCAATCCAGAATCACAAGGAGAACGTGTGGAAATCACTAGATAAAATTTTCCACTACGTTGAGCAGCATTCTTGTGATCAAAGTAAGCTCACATCATTTCAAGCAGCCTTGCTGGATTGGAAAAAGGCTTACCTTACAGGGTGGGGTGGGTAACATATCACACATTACATGGTGGGTTGGCATTCTACATATACAAAAAAAAAAATTTAATTGTACTCTACTGACCATTTTGTTTTATTTCAATGTAGCACATACTGTTCAACCATGGTCCATATTTTGCCAAGATACGGCTCACTATCAATATGGTCCACACAAGGCATGGAAAAAACCCACTACATGGCAAGAACAGGTTATTTTAAGCACAATAGACATGGGGGAGGAAAAGATAAGGCCAATAGCCTATTAGAGTTACACCAATGGACTTATAGACGACTAATTCATAGAGCAAGGTAGAAGGAACTTCTTAAGAGTTCAGAAATTACATGGTCTTTACAACACATCCACAAAGAGAAGAAACAGATGTCTTGGGGAGCTTCAAATGTGGTGGAGCTTCATACAAGGTGGCAATGGTCATGAGTCAAGAGTGGGAGAAGATGGACCTAAGACCGTGTTTTTATCCTCTTCAATGCACCTCCTTCTTCCTCACTTTGTACCTCTTCGATGTGCAAGCTCTGTAGACGAGCTCGTTCCTCTGTTGATGGCAGCATCCCCACCGACATCAGGTGTCTTCTTTCCCTTAGAAACAGCCACTTGTTGTATGGATCTAAGTTTTCCGGGTCTTCAACCACTACAGCCAGAGCCTGAGCTGTGTAGGACATGAAATAGGGGGCTCTGAGTGCTTGGCACCCTTACCCAATGCCAAATACGCATAGAGCAAACTGTTTCTCAATCAGAATAAGTCTTTCTATGTTTAGTGGGAGGGGGTGCCCACCACACAATCTTGTAATAACTTTCATTGCAAAAAGTGGGAACTTTGCATTGTCATCGGAGTATTCCTTGTGGTATATTATGATCTACATAAAAATTGTAATGAATTTATGGGCCGTAAGTGAGATGAGTACAATTGCCAAGTACTTGAATTGTTTCTACAAACCTTTTTGTGGTTGAAACGCCCGATGTAGTGAGACAACGCTGCATCCTTGCCTTGGACTCCAGTGACAAGCCCTTGCCGTGAGCCTCCCGCTCTTCTAAGGAAACTATCGTCATACCGTGCACTTGTCAACAAAAAAAATGATCATGGTATTTTATCACTAGGCTATATCCAATACCATCTGAATGCATGACAAAAGTTACCATCTGATTCTCGTCCATTTTCAGCATCGACCTCCCCCACAAGTGAATAGACTGACTATTCATTACCTGATCTCTGGGTGCCACGGGCCTACCCATGTTTTCCAAGCCAAGTTGTTTTGTTGTCGATTCAAAATGCTCATTTGTTGGAAAATTGGCCTCTATGGACTTCGCTTCATTGAATGTATCTTTGATCAGTTGCCACCCTGAAGTGAACTGTGAGTTGCGGACAGTTGTGTCAGCAATAAGATGTTGGTCCACTCCATCATCATCCACAAACCCCATGCCTACCTCACAAAAATTCACAATTTCAGCTAGGCAGTAGTCCTCCCGTATATTGAGCTCATGCATGATATCTGTGAGAAGAACATAGTGGGTGTCGCCCGCCATAGCAAAGTTGGGAGCGCAATTCAGAGGTAAAGTCACTTCCTTACTTGGACTTTCTTGCTTGCACCCTATTGCTGCATTTGCAAGAGAAACAAGAGTTAAGCCCGCATCAAATGTTTCCTTTAGTACCTCTACTCACTCCTCTTCTGGGTCGAATTGCACCTTCATATCCTCTACCTCTTCCTGCGGCGCCAATGGACAACTACCAAAAGTTGTTGACTGGGAAGTCTCTAACTCACCATCCGCCTGCAAGTATAAGTAAGAGACAAACCCGTGGTAGATTTCCACTAAGCGACACTTTTCGAAGTGCTTCATACACCTGTCTTGTACAAGCAGTGCATTGGAGGGACACTTTTCTAGACAGCGATTCAGTCTCCTTGAAGCACTCTTGTCAGGGTCAATGTCGGCCCCGGGGTGGTCACTTTTTAGAATGTGTATGCTATCACGTGAGTCAACCGGAGAGGATTATTAAAAGATCAAAATGTATACATACAGAGGGGGGTGGGGGTTTTTTAAATAGGCACTTAGTATGTATATTGAGGTATTATTGATAACCTCTTGAACGCACATGATATAGGAAGCTTTTGATAAGTGACCGCCCCGGGATGTCGGCTGGGTGCACATATCTCATGCCATCAACTATCATGGAATTGTCACAAGTGACTGCCTCATACTGTTGCAAATGAGTTTGTAGGTACTCAAATGAGCAATCTATAATCCTCTGTATAGAAAACTCTGCATTAAACATTCCTGATAGTTCTGGTGCACGGTGATGAGCACGAGCGTTGTATAAGAACGTGAATAGTTTTTCTTCACATGTATCCTCTCTCACGTCTGTCTCCAGGACTATGATCTCCATGACTGAAAGAAAAATAAAGCCAAAACTATTTGGTGTCATAACCAAGCGAATATTGAGCCTCGAGTACCCCTCAAGGTCTCTATTCGCTTGGTTTTGTCCCGTGCGCTAATGTCATAAGAGGTGACGTCTCTTGAGTCAGAACCAAGCGAATAGGGGCCCAAGAATCTCCAAAGGCCCCTACTTGCTTTATTCTGTCTCGTGCGCTAATGTCATAAAAGGTGACGTTGCTTGAGCCAGAACCAAACGAATAGGGCCCCAAGAATCTCCGAAGGACCCTATTCGCTTGGTTCTATCCCGTGCGCTAATGACATAAAAGGTGACGTCACTTGAATCAAAACCAAGCGAATAGGGTCCCAAGAATCTCCGAAGGGCCCTATTCACTTGGTTCTTCCCTGTGACCCAAGAATTCGGAACAGGTCGATAAGAACAGAGCATTTAATGTTATCAGTGATAGATTTATAGGCCTACTCACTCACTATGCCCAAACGCAGGCACAGTCACATAAGGAGTAATTATTCCAACCATGCGGTTTGAGACTTTTAATTTTACCCTGACGCAGTGGCTTCGGTGCGCACACAATTAACAGCACATAGGAAGGGGAGAGAGACAGGGAGAAAGAACCTGTCTCTGCAATATCCAATGGCTCCGAGTTGGATGGTGATGTCGTAGGTCACCGACAGCAAGAACCAGAAGGTGGCGATGGCGATGGTGACGTGGCAGCAAAGGACTCAACCTAGTGGAGGTCGCTCAACGCAGGATCATGAGAGGTGGCCAAGGGGAAGAGAGTAGAAAATGCAAAGGCAACGGCAATCTGTTTGATCTACTTGGACATGGAGATGGCGACTGCAAGGGCGATCGGCGTCTGACTCTCAACGCAGGATCAGGAGAGGTGGCCAAGGGGAAGAGCACAAAAAATGCAAAGGCAATGGCTATCTGTTTGTTCTACTTGGATATGGAGATGGCGACTGCAAGGGAGATTGGCGTCTGACTCTAAACGCAGGATCACGAGAGTTGGCCAAGGGGAAGAGCGCAGAAAAGGCAAAGGCAATGGCGATATGTTTGTTCCACTTGGAGATGGAGATGGCGACTGCAAGGGCAATTGGCGTCTGTTTGACCCTAAATGATCACTCAAAAAGGCACGTCGGCTGCGCTCACAAGGACAACCAGTAATAAATGGTCTCAGATTCCCATGCAGTACGATTTACCAACCACAATCTCGCACATAAGTGAAGTTGTCACCCTCCTCGAGGTAAGCATTCTAAGTTTAGAGGCAGTACCCTCGCCAAACATTTCAACTATTCTGCCTCTTTTCGCGTCCTCTACTGCGCATCATTCTAATTAACTCTACCCCCATCAACGCTACGCGGTAAGCAAACCATCCCAACTCTTTTTGCGCATCAACTCTTACTCTCGTGCATCCTTCTCTTACTCCTATTTTGCAGTGCTTTAGTGACGTAGAACTCTACACACAGTGAAGAGGTATGCTACTTACTACCCTTTTGTGCACTTGCATTTTGTGTAGTGAGTACCACGCAAATAAGGGAAGGTAAACCCTGTTTGCTGCACCTGTTCGCTTGGTACTGACCATCGTCTTTACCATAAGATGTTTGCTTTTACACTTTTCCTTGGTAAGTACCAAGCAAATAAGGGAAGGCCACTTAGTTCGATGCCCGTGTTTGCTTGGTACTGACCTCGGAAAAGTTAAGTGATGTCTGCTAGTACAGAGGTCAATACTAAGAAAATAAGGGGAAGGTAAACCCTGTTTGTTGCGGGTTTAGGTTTTTTTTATACCAAATACGCGTTTTGAATTTATAAGGGAGAAACAAAATTACAACTTAACACCGGGTTTTGAGTTAGAAAACACTAGGGACAGGCGCAAAGGCCAAGTTTCAGACTTTACAAAGAGTGGCCTACTAATTTCCAGGGGTTTAGGGTTCGCAATAACCATGTAGTCCTTTTCCTATACAGCCAGACTATCTCTTCCTAAAGCTTGTTGGCAAAGTTAATGGCTTCCTCATATTTACTGGCTAGCTCAAGCACTTCATCCTTCATATCCTGTAGCCAATTATAGATAGCCTCTACAGAGCCATTCTCGGGGCGAGCAATCACTACAGGTCTTTAGGACTTCTTGCTTCCAGAGAGTCTTTAAGGATTGAGACCATGTGCTTGATGATCAGCATTTGTTCAAGCTTCAGGCTAGCATCCTGCACAGAGCATTTAGCAAATAAGCTCTTCAAACTAGGAGCTTGGAAATTGGGAGCAGAAAGCAAAGAATTACCAGCGGCTTACCTCGAGAATTGACTCCCGTGTTGACAGCAGTCACTCTCGGGCTGTGTCGATCGAGAATAGTAAGGGTAATATCGGGGAGGGCCAAGGGGGGACCTCCTGAGGAGGGCCCGTATGCGGTCCTGCTGGCGCTGTGGGAGTATACCTTGGAAAGGCATCACCACTATCCTAAGCTTCTTGTAGTTGTTTTGCGACACCCTCAGAGAGGTTCTGAAAAAACTGTTGGGGTTAAATAGACTAGATGGACATGCCTAAAAAGCAAAGCTTGGGTTCTGTCTTATGAGTGGTTTGTGAGGGGTGGTACTGCCATGCGGTTTCATGAGCGGTAGACGTGGGAGAGAGAAGCAATGGTACCACCCCCCCTAGATTAGGGGAGGTGATGGGAGGGAACGACATGACAGCTAGGACCACATGGACTTAAACGTCTCCTTCACATTGGTATTTTGTTGCAGGGGATGCAAACCTGTTCGCTTGCTATTACACTTTTCTGAGGTCACTACCAAGCGAATAAGGTATTTTTTTGTAGGGGATGAAAACCTATTTACTTGGTACTAACCTCAAAAAATATAAGTGATGTCTGTTATTACTATTTTCTGAGGTCACTACCGAGAGAATAAGGGAAGGCAAACTCTTTCCGATGCACCTGTTCACCTGGTACCGACCTTAGAAAATATAAGTGATGTCTGCTATTACTATTTTCTGAGGTCATTACCGAGTGAATAAGGGAAGGCAAACTCTTTCCGATGAACCTGTTTGCTCGGTACTGACCTCAGAAAATATAAGTGATTTCTGCTATTACTATTTTCTAAGGTCACTACCGAGCGAATAAGGGAAGGCAAACTCTTTCTGACACACCTGTTTGCTTGGTACTAACCTTTTCTGAAATCTGAAGTCCCTTGTGCTGACAAATGAATTGTCTTTTGGTGTTATGCTATTTGTAGAGATGCCTCGTGTAAAGGCCATGACTAGGAGGGAAACAGGTGAATCTTTGAATGCTCAAGCAAGAAGACGCTGATATGAGGCGCACAGAGGTGTACTGCAAGAGCTACGCAGGATAGAATGACACGTTCAACGTGCTATTCCACGTCTCCCTTTCCAATGAGTAGTGTAGGAGATTTGCGAGCAGTGGAGAGTCGGCATGTGATGGGCCAGCAATGCACTACTCTGCCTTCAAGAAATTTCAGAAGAGTACCTCGTTGAATTCTTCAGCGAGATGGATATATCCTGGCTTCCCATGCACACCCCGTTACTATCATGCCGCGAGATTTGATACTCTTTGGAGGCTGCGTTTCCGCTACGATGGGATGCTTTAGCCAGTGCCTATCCGGGATAGTAGAACCATGGATATTCTCAACATCCCTCCTCTCCATCCTCATGCACGATAGTAGACAGAGCCGTCTAGGACTGAAACAAACAGCAGAAGGACCCGATCACAGGTCGAGAGAAACGACACAGATGGGTAGGTTGAGATAGCTGCCAGAGGGGCATGAGCAAGCCAAAGTGGACCCCGAGGCAGTCATGGAATAAACATAGACGGTTATCAAGGAGCCAGCTAGACACCAAAATGATCAAGTCATGGAGGATCCGCAGCCAGTAAGGATGATGAGGGGAAAGAGCAGGCCAGGGTGGACCCTGAGGCATCTATGGAGGAACCAATATTGAAGGAAAATGATCCGGAGCCTGTGCCTGTTAGGGAGGACCCTACGGCTGTTAGGGAGGAGCCTGAGGAACCCAGGGAGCCAGCTCAAGAAAGGCAAGGGCAAGGCTCTTCATCACAAGGGCCATCCAGCATATCATATGAGTCAAATATTTTAGAGCAAATCAAGAAAGAGAATGAAGAGGAGTTGAGAGTTCTGTTCAGCTCAGTGCCTCTGCATGCATAGATACTGCTGCCTGGAAGGTTATAGGAGACCTACATTTTCAACCTCAATCATCAAGACTTCCTGTGCATGAGTCAACACACAATACCCCTTAAGAATGACGCCAAACCAAGCAGACAACGTCCTTATACTTACAATGAGACATTTGCAAGGAAGATCAAGGAGGAGATACATAAGCTGAAAGAGGCAGAGTTTATTTACGAAATTGAGTACACTGATTGGGTTTCACCGATTGTGGTGGTCCCAAAGAAAAATGAAAAGTTGAGAGTGTGCGTCAATCTCAAGAAAGTAAACGCTGCTACAATTCGGGACAACTATCCCCTACCCATTACTGATCATGTAATAGAAAGAGTGGCAGGAAGCTTTTTGCATTCAGGGTAATGGCTTTTGGCTTAACGAATGCACCAGCCACATTCGAGAGGCTGATGGGTCATGCTTTTAAAGAATATCTAAGACAGTTCTTAGAAATTTACATGGATGACTTGTGCATTTACTCTCTTCTAAGATTGGAGCACATAGAGCACTTGACCAAAGTGCTCGAAAAATGCAGACTGTATCGGATTTGCCCGAATCCGGAGAAATGTGTCTTCATGGTAAGATAAGGCAAAATATTGGGACATATAGTGTCCAAAAATGGTATTTTGACAGACATGCAGAAGATCAGCGTAATTGTTGATCTACCACAATCAGTAAATGTAAAGGAGGTACAGGCATGTATGGGCCATTGTGGATATTATCGCAGATTTATCTACTCATACGCTATAATTGCAAAACCACTTTACGCGTTGATATAGTAAATTTGAGTGGACAGATGAGTGCAAGAAAGATTTTCAAACTTTGAAGCAAAGATTGATATCCGCTCCAATTTTGAAGGCTCTGGATTGGGAAAAGATATTCCACGTCCACATAGATGCATCAGCATTTGCTATAGGATGCATACTTGCACAACCTGGAGAAAACAACATGGATTTTCCAATCAGTTACTCCAGTAGAAAACTAGACAGCGCAGAGAAGAATTACACAACAACTGAAAGCGAGGGTTTGGGTATGATCTATGCTGTGAAAAAGTTTAGACATTACCTACTTTCCAATAAATTTGTATTCTTCGTTGATCACCAAGCACTGTTGTACTTGGTAAACAAACCTTGCAGTACGGGGCGGATTGTACGATGGTTCATCATACTGCTTGAGTTTGACTTCACGGTTGTAGTCAAAAAAGGAACTACACACCAAAGAGCGGATCATTTATCTAGAATGGTGCATGGAGAAAACCCTGTAGGAGTTGATGATGATTTGCAAGATGCATATCTCTTCAACATAGAAATGGTTCCAAGATGGAGCGAGGATGTAATTCCTTTGTTGACTATTGGGTCATTGAATTTGACAAGATAACCATCTACCATTGCAGCATCTAGATCATTAGTAATGCTGGCTGGAAGGCTATACAAATAGGGATCGGATCAAATCCTTAGGCTTTGTGTTGAATCAAGTGAGCAGGACTTGTATCTACACCAATCTCATGTGCAAACCACGGGGATTCACAATGGGCATGCACAGACGTATCAAAGGTTGATGAGAATGGGTGTATATTGACCAAAAATGCAACAAAGTGTTCATATGCATATCAAATCATGTGTTATCTGCACTTTTCAAAAGCCGATAGAACACGCGACTCTATTCAAATTATCTGTAGCACCCCGATGGAGTAACTACATTGTTGAATACCTCACCACTGGGATACTGCCTGAAGGGATGAGTAGATCACGTATCAAAACGATCACGAAAGAGGCAAAAAACTATGTATTGATTGAGGACAATCTTTACAAGAGGGGAAAAGACAATCAATTGAGAATGTGTGCGACGGAAGAGGAATACATTCCTATCTTAGAGAAAGCACATGGCGGACAAGCTAGAGGACATTTCTCAGTTGACAAAACGGCCAAAGCAATTCTTATTGCTGGCATATGGTGGCCTACACTATTCATGGACGCTGAAGCGTTTGTGAAACAATGTGACGATTGCCAGAGGACAAAGATTCCTAGAGCACGAGATGACATGCCCTTGAGGCCAATGATGGGGGCGAGAGCGTTTGCAAAATGGGGAATAGATTTTGTAGGACCAACTTGCGCCTCTTGGATATAAAATGCACGCTCAATACATTATTGTGGCAATAGATTACCTAACAAAGTGGGTTGAAGCGAAAGCAACAACCAAAAATGATGCAAAAACGACAGCACAGTTTTTGTATGAGAACATTTCACCAGGTATGGCTTACCAATAGAGATAGTGAGTGATAGAGGGACTCATTTTGTCAATGAAGTGATCGAATTTCTATTGGATGAATTCATGGTAATTCACAGGAAGTCGGCTCCCTATCATCCACAAGCTAACGGCCAAGCAGAAAGTACGAACAAGATTCTGGTGACAATTCTCACGAAAATTGTTAGTGAATCAAGAGCCGACTGGGATCAAAAGCTGCATTCAACTTTGTGGACATATAGAGTAGCATACAAAACCTCAATCATAACAACTCCGTTCAACATGGTTTATGGAATTCAAGCGATTTTGCCACTTCCATTTCTTATCCCCACACTTCGGGTAGCTAAAGAATTAGAGTGGACGGGTCATGAATTATCCGATCAAATGGATAACCTGGAAAAACTGGATGAAACTAGATTGAGAGCAGTTGCATCAATCTACGCACAAAAACAAAACATGAAATCACTCTTTGACCAACATGTTATCAGCAAGGAATTTGCTACAGGGGATTACGTCTTAATGTATACCCTGAAACAACGTTCCGGGAAACTCAAAAAGCAAGGCAATGGACCCTATGTGATTCATGACATATCATCTAGCGGTGCCATTAAGCTTGCAACATTAGAGGGAGAGGAGATGCCTAATTGGATTAATGGCTGCAGATTAAAGAAGTACAACCTACCACTAACCTCAGAGATGCTTGCCAAAATCCATACTACGAAGGAGCGCAAGAACAAAGCAAATGAGACAAAGGCTCAAGCACAGGAGGAGGCCAAAATCAGGATTTTAAAATGGAAACAGAAATTACAACAACCAAGACTTCCTCAACCAGCAGATACGGCTCAAATTCCTCTTTCTATAATTCACACTGACAAGCCATGGGAAACAGGAATCGATGTTCGCATCAATGTCAGACTTTCGAATGGCAGATATCAATGAGCATTGATTGACACAGGGGAAAGAGTCAATGTGGTCAATTTATCCACTTACAAGATGCTTACCGCCGATGAACCCCTAGTGCAATCCACACGAGATTTACAAGCCGCAAACGGGTCAACAATGCCAACATTAAAGATAGCAAACTTACCAATCAATATTGATGGAAATAGTTGTCCTCATCAATTTTCGTAATGAAAGACGGAGAAATCAGAGAATCACTATGTTTGGGAGTTCCATGGATGAGAACGTACAATGCAGTTACTGAATGGTCAGAATATGCGCTGATGTACACACACAACTCTAACACGTACATGACTCCATTCGCTAAAACAGATCACTCATGGCTGATTATCCCCATTGACAAAAAGCAATCAGCTCATCAGCCAAAAACACTGAAAACGGCTGTTCGGAAATTTTGGATAAAGAAAACCGTCATGCAGAACAAACAAAGACAGATATGGCTATCCAAGGCACAACTCCTGACAAAACCAACACCATATCAAAGACCTTCAAGAGCTAATTCAGAGTGGAAATGGCAACAAAAGCTGGAGACAACAAAAAATTCAAGGACAAAGATCGAACGGCGCCAAAAATTCAACACAGGAAGCCTGAACTAACAAATAGGCAATGGAAACCTAAGAAAATTCAGGAACCTACATCAAAATCAAAAAATATGGAAAAAACTGAATACAAATGGATTCCAAAAATAGTTGTCATCAAAACACCAACAATCAAGGAGAGAGCAATTGAACTACAAGCTCTTTTTTTCCATAAACAGCTAGCCTCGCCATCCAAAGCCACTGAAAATTACATTCAGTCCCCGCATCTTGCACAACACTTTGTACGCGATGCATTGGCTCAAACATGAGGATAGGGCCACATTACACGGCGGTGCATAGACACAGATTTCAAAACCCATGCACATGCACACAATCTTCATCCTGGATGACTCAGTTTAGGAAGGGGGGAGTAATTGTTGAATCTAGCAGCAGTCAGGACCATTGAGGGGTCCAACGTGTATATATGTACATAATGCATGTGTTTGTTGTTTTTTTTCATTTTTTAGAGTTCAATTTTGAACAAATTTGATCAAAATCTGGCATTTTTTAGCGTTTTTATCCTCCAACTAGCATAATAACGAGCTGTAATGACAAAATCTGGAGCATTGGGATGCTTCTAGTGAAAATATATGCTTAGAGGTGAGTATAATAATTTTTGGCTAATTTTCACCAGTCAAGAAGTATTTTCAATTTATTTCGTTTGATTTTCGTTAATAATCTTCCAAAGATTAAAAAATATCACCCACAGTGTCGGAATCAAGTTCTGGAAGAAAATGCCGAAGTATCATGATAAGGTTATCAAGCATGGAAGATATGAAGCTAATATGAAGATGTCGAATTTCAGCCTTAATTATCATGACCACATTTTGCCAGAATCGCATCAAATGGTCATACGACGCCAGAATGACGAACGGTTCGACCCACAAATGGTATGCAGATTATCTCAAGATCAAAGGTAAGGAAAATCAGCCCTATTTCACGAAAACCTCGGGGAGATATAGGTCAGGTAGGCCAAAATTCTAGCTCATTGTTCATTTTCACATTTTGAGAGAGAAGAAGAGAGCTTCTTGACCTAGAGTGAGCTGTCTACCCCGTACGGACGGTCGTAGTCAGCATTTCATACCAGATTTCACAGGTATGTTCCTTATCAATTAAAGATCAAGTCTATTACACATGCAAGCACGAATCATTGCACAAACGGGCGAATGGGTCAAATCAAAGTCGGATTGAGTCAAATAGGTCAAGGGTCCTTAGAGGCATCAAAACAAAACTTTTTCCAAGCACAGAACACATCAATGTCCTCCCCACAATGCCAGGAACCAGGCCATATGATCAGTTCTCAGTTTGGTGGTGGTACAACGATCGCGATCGGTGTACCCCACTATACCAAACTTGACACAGAATTTGTAAAAAACCTCCCCTTAGCTTCGCCAACAAACTGCAGGTGTCAAAAGTGAATTTGGTAATTATGGTACGATCACGATTGGTGCCCCTAGATGTAGGATTTGTAAATTTTGGCTTGGCCTAGGCTTAGAACTCAGTGAAAGATACACTCTCTTGAATTTTTATGGAAAATGCACAAATTTTGCTCATAGAATGGGTCAAATTTGTCAAACACAACCGAAACGGGAAAATTTGACCTACAACTACCAAAATTTGACTGAAAATTATGACGGGTGGTTTGAAAGGCATACCTGTCCGACTAGGAGTCAGCACGGTAGTACAAAACCCCAAATGGATCTCAGAGTCTCCTACAACAACAGAGATGACCATTTCAGTCTTGAGTGATCACACAAGGGAAGAATTTGGCCGAACTAATGTCAAAGACTAAAAAGCGACTTAGAGATGCCCAAATATCCCATTGGTATCCAAAGAATGCCTGAAAAATGCACAAGTCTGGAAAATCCCCAAAGACGGGGTAAAAAGTGCCTGATCAAGTCAGAATCCGACAACGGAGTAGGCTGATGATAGCAACACATCATGAAAGCAGTGAAAGCTCAAAAACTAACTTCAACTAACTCCAGGCTCCAACCAAAATTCATCACGAAAAACCCAATATGGTTAGACTTAGTAAAATAAGGCCAAACAGTGAAAAATTGCTCTAATTTGTTCATTTTAAGTCCAAACTTGAAAATAAATCATCAGTGGGCTAGGCAGGCATAGGGGACCAAAGCCAGCCAGTTTTCACCCAAAAAAGCCTACGTACTACAATCACGATCGGTGTACCTCAGCATCAGAATTTTACCAAAACCTAACAGATCCCTTGTACACATCGGGTTCAAGTCACCCATCAAGTTTCAAGCCAGTTGGACATCAAAAACCCATGAAAAATAAAAGTCTAGTCCAAAAATCCCTTGTAACCCAAAATTGGGACTTATAAACTTCAAAGTGGTTCAAATAAAATACAGAGTGGACCAAAATGACCCTCTAGCTATATCAGCAAACCACTCATGTGATCAAATCTCATTTTGGCCTCTGTATTACGATCGCGATCGGTGTACCTCAGGCCCAGATTTGGCTCAGATTTCAATCAGTCATAGCTCTAGTCTCCCTAGTCCCACTAGTGAAATATGGACATGAATGGATGAGATTTGTTCAAGTTATGATCAGTTTTAACTTTTGAACTGCTTTTTACTAAAAGTCTAAATGCTACTGGTTATGAAAGGAAAATCCTGTGATTCTACTGACACAGAATGCCTCACCAAAAGAAAGAAAGGCAGTGGACAGCAGCACCATATGAAGTGGATGAGCTCGCTACAAATAAAAAAGCTCACATCTCGGATGAAATACTAGCTCAGATCCCTGCTCCCATTTTCATCACAAAGTTTAGGGATGCTGATGGTGACATGGTAAAGACGACTATCATGCCACGGGAAATATGGAATCTCCATTGAAGGCCGGAGGTCACAGAAGCTGTGCAGGCTGTGCATTTGGAGCAGTTTTTCAGATTGCAGCCATGGGGAATAGACTACATGAGGGCCCACGAGCTCATGAGCTCGATACAGTATGATGGGCAAGAAATGCTCACCGACAAGGATGGTTTGAAGGTAAAAATAAAGATCACAAAAGAAATCATCAACGAAGCTTTGCATTTCCTTCCAGGGCAACACGATGTCGGGGGATATGTCTTCGCTATGTGAGCCTGGCAGGCGCGGGGCCTCTGGCTGTGGGAGGTGAGAAAGAGAAAGAACAAGAACAATTGATGCAACTGACTTTGGTAATTGATGTAATCATCAATTAATTGATTAATATGTTTGAGTACAACAACTTAATCTTTAGCCAAGGCGGGCTGTTGTTAATAGCGCTGACTAGGAGTTTAAGCTCTCGCTTTACAGAATTAATCGGGCCGTTAACGACACCGAGTTTAACAGAATGATTAATCAAACATTAGCTGATGACGGTGATGAAAATTTTTCTTTGTCGCTTTATCTACTTCAAATGCCTCACGGATGATGCAAGCTTCAATTCACTTAACTATTGCCGTTCTCCTGCTCTTGACCTCTTGCTTCTTTAGGTTGATTCAATTGCTTATGCATGAGAGAGAGACTGCCTTCTCCTCCTTCGACTTCTCAAGCTTATCCAAGAACGAGAGCGAGAAAAGAGAGAAAGCTTCCCTCTTCTACTTCTTCGAGCTCCGGAATCCCCTTTGCTTCATCTCCCTCAAGCATCTCAAGGGCCAAGAGAGAGAGAGACTTGCTTTGTATCACCGATACGAGAAGAGAGAGAGCGGGAGAGAGCCTTTGCTTTGGTAGTTGATGTCGAGAGAGAGAAGGAGCGAGCTTCCTTGTTTCTGAGCTCCCAACCTCGCCTCTTTTCCGAACTCTCGCCCCTTCTTTGTTCGTTCCTCACTCCTTGCCAAGATTTTCTTCCCTTGGAGTCCTCCTCCTTCCAAGCTTTTCTTGTTTTGATGACGAGAGCAAGAGAGAGCTTCTCCCTTTGCTCCTATTCGAGCACGAGAGAGAGACAGAAAGGAAGATCTTTCCTTGTCGAAAAGAGCCGCGAGCTTCGCCACCTTCTCACCCTTCGTTGATAGCCCCCTCGTTGCTTAAGCTCTCCATGGTTCTCTCCTTCCCTTTCGTTTTCATGCAATCCCCTTATTTCATGCCCTAAAAACCCAACTAATAATAGCCCTTTTTTGACTCCCTTAGCAACGACGGCGCCGTCGTTGCTAGGGAGCGCAAAAATGGCCCCTTGATGATGTGGCAGGCCGACTGTCTAGGTACACGAAACGCGGTAAAGACGGCCCCAAATCTGGTCGCCCTGCTGAGCTGAACACAGTTCGTGTCATGGTGGTCGCCATCGGAGGCTCATGGAACTCGGCGCGACTCCTCTTTTCCTTGTGCAATCTCCACGTTGTTGGCTGCTCGGTGCCATTTCCTCCTTGCTTGGCTTCACACCCTTTTTAATTAGGGTCCCTTTAATTGAATGGGTGGCCCATTGTAATGGCCCTTGGGTGGCCTTCCTTTGGTTGCCTTTGGGTGGCCATAGGTTGAGGCCTTGAGGCTCGTAAGGGCACCACATTAGACATACATGTTGTCCACAACATTGCCAAGCATGACAACTTCCTTCAGTAGTCTTTGATGAACAATATTATCGAAAATTGTAATGCCCTTATCAGCTTCTTAGTGAAATTACGCCTTCAAGGTGCAAGCATAAGTGATTGCTTTGGTCTGGGAGCACTCCCTTCGCACTCATTGCATTCTAAGAGACGACATTCCGAACACGAACCTCTTCAAGCACTTTTTGTGCTTTCGTAAAACAACATCACATTTAGTATACACATCGACCAAGCATTGCCTAGAAACTCATTTTTCTCCGAGAACACTGAAGTAAATCCTGCAATCAACACGCTTTAGGTGACGACATTCGGAACACGATCGAGAGCCAAAATCTCCCATATGGCACTCCGACCGAGCCGACTGGTGGAGTGGCATGGAACCGGCCCCCGATGAATCTTTAATGGCCAATAACTTGGCAACCGGAACTCCGATCCTTGATTTGAGAAGACCGACGCACTCCACAAAGTGAGCACTTCAGACCTGTGCATTCATTTCATCTCTGTCACCTCAGCTACAGTTGCCCAATCCGGTACGGATCTGCAATCAACTTGAACTTTAAACTGCCATAACTTCTTCACCGCAGCTCCAATCGACGAGCCGTAAAGACAGGCCGGTAGAGCACTTCAAGATCTGTAGTTTTATGTCATAATATCCCATCTGTGCTCACTCTAAGTATACTCGTTTTTGGCATCATTAAGGCATTAGTTGGCCCTTTAAAGCGGCATCTGGCATACATTAATAATTAAGCTTGGCCTGTTAACAAGCCCTCATCACTGACCATTAATCAAGTAGGCTTTCAATAAGCTTGATCTACATCTTCTCGGCATATTTCTTAGCATGGGAGCGGAGCTGAATGACAACGACTTGCTGGCAAAGACCAAGTCACTGGATAATGAGAAGGCATTCATCAAAGCAAAAGGAAACAAGTACAAATACAGTGACATGATATACGGTGAGCTGGAATTACAGATGAGATTGATCTCTCAGCATTTCAGAGTACAAAATCCTCCTTGCTACACCGAGCCAATTCTGCATATTGCAGTGGTCATGGCTCTAGCAACAACTAAAAATAGAACCATCCGCTCCGATTATGGTTCTTACATCTTGGAGAACTTGATCGAAGAACAAAATCTACATGAGTGCAAGCCCAATGCTAACAAGAATAGCATACCAAGCTTTGGGAATGATTGAAGATCTGCCGGTGGCCAGTTCTCAAACAACGCTGATTCAGAAAGCAAAGCGGGTTGCTCATTCAGTAAGGATGACCACTAGCGCAACATCATCACGCTCGACCAAGGCATCCAACAAAAGCTCGAGTGATGAAGAAAAGACTGAGACTGAAGAAGAGGGAAACTCTCAAGGGTCTAAAGACAAAGGACCATCTGAGTTTGAAGAAAGTGAGGAGGAAGACACCAGCACACCACTTGAGAAAAGAAAGAGGGAAAGAAGTACAGTGCCACAGTCTGACCTTCAAAAAGCATATGCAGAGGCCCAACAAAGAGTTGAGGAAAGAAGGACCAAGTTGCGGGATGACAGAAAAGCGAGAGCTGCTGCAACACAAAAAACAGAGAAACAAAGGTTCGAGAAGGAAAGACAAGAAACAATAGAAAATGCAGCTCGCATACTGGTTGAAAAGCAAAGGTTAGAAGCGGAACAAAAGGCTTCAGAAGTGGTCATTTCTTCGCAGTCCACTGAAGGAACAAAGGAAAAAGAAGCAGCTGATGATACAAACCAAGCAGAGCAATTAAAGAAAACTCAAACAGAGAGGAATGTGGAAGCACGACGGGCGATGGATTTGACTCGCCAAAGAATAATAAAGATTTTAAAGAAAAGAAAAGCGGAAGCGTCTGCTTCACATCCAAAGGAAGATAAAACAAAAAGGAGGCATGTCCAAGAAGTGCCAAAATCACCACCTCCTCCCTCGCCTAAATCACCACCTCCTCCCTTGCCGAAACCACCACCTCCTCCTCCTTCTCCATCAACCAAAAAACCACCACCTCCTCCTCCTTCATCCTCACAAAAGAGTCTATGCCTACAGAAGCAATAGGATACCAAGAAGCCTGTCAGGCTATTGTTGATTTTGACTACAGGAAAACCTTACAGGAATTAGAAAGACAATTCCAATGCTAGCACATGGTGCTGAGAGAAAAAGAAAAGCAGGTACATGAGGCTCAACAAAAGCAAGCATCTGGGCAAGAGGAGTTAGAGAGCCTACGGGCACAATTGGAGCTCACAACGAAGGAAAGAGACACTGAGCGATAGCAGGCTCAGTCTCTGATCAGAGATCTGGTGGACGTCAGGACGGAGTTGACCACCAAGGAAAAAGAATGCCAAGAAGTAACATCAAAGGTACAGAAAGCAATGGAGCAGCTTGCTTGCGAAAGCGCAAGGTTTCATAGAGTTAACAGTTCATACCTCACTATCAAAAGTACTCTGTCAACCTTAATGGAAAACCAGGAACCTGCTGGAGCATTGGTCTCCACATCAGACAATGCCACAGCACTGAACACCCTAGGGGTGCTGAAAGGGGAGCTAGAGTAAGAAAGACTTTAGAGGCAGCTGCTCTTATCAGGAATGATGGCCACGACATATCTTGATGGAAATGTACTCCAGACTCATGTACCTGTCTTCACATTACTTGCAGACTTTTGAAGAGGCCTTCATCACAGGTTTCTTTGAAATCGACTCAAGGGTCTTCCATCCTATGGCGAAGAACCTCAAGGCACGGTACGTACCATACCAGCACACTTTAAGTGAAAATCCTTTCAGAAAGCATCAAGAAGCCCTGAAAGCTGTCCTTCGAACACGAAGTTTTTCAGCAGCACTTGCTTCCTTGGAGCCCCATCAATGACCAAAGCTCTGAACATGCATGAGGGCGTGCAAGGATAAGGAAGGGGGGAGTGTTTGGCAAACGAAGCGACGAAGCTATGGTTTCCAGAGAAGGAGTCACATTTTAGTGGGAAACCCTTGTAAAATTATTTTGTAAGAGAGCATCTCTAAGCTGAGAACTTGTAAAAGAGTTTATGATTATATTTCTGGGAGCAATTGTGTATTAGAGAGCCAGTTAGAAGTTTAGGAGCTTTTGGCCGGACAAGCCATTTGTAAAAACCTAAACTATAAAGGTCAATTTTGTAAGTTTGAACATCATCTTTTTTATGAGAAACTGAGAAGACAGCGTACGTTTGAGAGCTTCTTCTTGCTCCAACTTGTAATCTTTGCTACTGTGGCTACGGTAATCCAAATTCATATTCGTTTATTGCATTGTGTTCCTCTTACTTTGCTCTTTCATTCAAGTGTAATCATTCAAGATTCGGTGTAGGTTTTTAACTACGAGTTTGAGACCTTAAATCGCTGTTTTGAGTGCTTATATGCGTATTTTATGTTGTTTTGACCCTAGGAGAGGCTTTAGGGACCCTAAAACAACCCATTAGGATCACCTGTTTGCTGTTTTTACTGACTTTGGGATGAATGATCGCGATCTTTGTACCTCTCCAGAATGCTGTGAGAGAGTGATAGGATGCTGCTCCTGATAGTCCCCTGTAGCTTCCCTTTAAGTTTCGTGCGAATCCGACAGGATTTGCATGGTAAACGGGCGTGATGACTGTAGAGCTGTGTAGAAGGACATAGGCAAATTACTTGGCTTTAGGGAGTTTGATTTGCTTGTAGAGTTAGTAGTTGCATCTCTTTGAGTTCACTTCATTAGGATTGACACCCTAGTGAGTTTCCATGCGTCATAGTGGTCGCTTCCCTTGTATTGATATTTTATGCTGATGCGTGAGAGCTATGCTATGGACGTGCATTGCAACGACCCGCAAACACCTGCGAGGCTGTCTACTTGCATAAGAGACTGAGAAATCCATATTTCCTTCTTTTCTCAAATTGGTACTTTCAATATTGGAGCAGATATGAGTGCTTTCTTCAACCTTCCAAATGATTCCTCACACTCATTTGTCCACACAAAGACTACTATAAGTTTGTACAGGGTTTGACAATGACTGCATACATGTGTATAAACCTCCTGTAGTAACCACAGTGTCCCATAAATCATTGTACTTGCTTTGTGTTTTCTAGTCTAGTCATTTCTACAATTACTTTTATCTTATCAAAATCCATAGATATGCCACTTTTTGAGACAATATGTCCTAAGATTCTACCTTGTCTAACCCATGAATACACACTTTTCTAGCTTAAGGAAAATCCTATAATTTCTGCACTTCTCGAGTACCTTTATGAGGTGCTCTATATGCTCATCTCTCAAAAGAGAGTGTACACATAGATCATCCATATAAATTTCCAAGAATATCCTCAAGTATTCCTTAAAGCCATGAGGCACAAACTCTAGAATGTTGTTGGGGCATTGGTCAATCCAAACAACATTACTCTATATGCATATATATCCCACTCAATTGTATTGTCTTATATTGATCTTTGGGAGAAATTTCAAGCTCGTTGTAGCCAAATAATCCATCTAAGAAGGAATATGCTCGCTTGCCTACCACTCATTTCAAGACATGGTCAGTGATAGGTAAGGAATAATCAACCCTTATTGTGCTTGCATTAACCTTCTTTAGATTGAAACACACTCAAATCTTTACAATTTTTCTTGGAAACTACCACAATTGGAGATACAGAGGTGGTGTGTTCTATCTCATAGATGAACTCAACTTCCTTTAGTTTATCAATCTCTTCCTTGATGTGCTTAGAAAACATATCATTGTACTTGTATGGTCTTTGTCGGCTAGGCTTTGCAGCAGGTTTCAATGGGATCATGTGTTGGCATATTGTTGGATCTACTCCCTTTAAGTCTTTGTATGACGATGAAAACATGTCCTTGTACCCCTTGAGAAGGTTTATGAGCTTCTCCTCTTCTTCCGGACTCAGATTAGTTTCTATGTAGACCGGCCTTGAATCTTCTTGTAGGTTTGATAATTCTATCTTCTTTGCATCTTTTGGCTCGTCATAAGACTCCTTGTCCTTTCGTTCTTGTATGGGTTGTTTTATCACTACCTTTCTATCTTGGATAGTGACTTTCCTGTAATGTGACAACACACTCATTTTGTCATCATTTTTCTCACCCTCTTCTTCACCACTCTCTATTTCCGTTTTCCACACTTCCTTCAAAGTTTTCTTAAGCTCTCAGTATTTCTTCCTTCTCTCAAATTTAGTCCATTTAGTTTTTCCGAGCTTGTCTAGTGTTGGTTCTTTTGTCTTCTTTGGTTTTGTTTCAGTTTCACACTTTGGAGTTTGTTTTCTCATATTTTTTATGTTGTCTTGTGTTTTTGATTCTCGAGCTCTAGAGAATCTCCCTAAAACTTGGTCCTTAGCACAATCTTGAGCTTCTGCAAACATCAAAATTTGTGTTTTGCCTCTTATTCTAGGCATTTGATTCCCTCTAGCTCTGTGTTCAAATCTCTTGCTCGTCCTTGGCAAATGATCAAGCATAACTAATCATAGTGCGGCATTGGGGTAGCAACATTCAAAATATATTGGTATGGAAGTTCTAGAGTCAATATCATTACATGGAAAATGTGTACAAATTATGGACGATGCAAATTGGAACAACTTCTGTTCTTTGTTCATATTACGGATCAGAGAAAGGTCCGACCCCAAGGCATACTGAGAGGGTTGAATTTTGATATTGGAGGAATCCCTTTGCAGTATCCTTTGTGGTGCTGGATCTCCATATGTTTTTGAGCCAACCATGGCTGCAACAAGCCAAGCCAAAATAAAATTGGGCCATGCATACGCTAACAATATGGAGAGGATCAAGGAAGATACAAGTTTTGTACCAATAAGCTAATCACGTTTGCGATGAGAAACGACCCATTGTGGCCAAGCCAATATACATAATGGAAGAATTGACGGATGAGAAAAAAGATAAATTCTTACAAGTAAATCAGTATCTGATGGCTATTTTGATGGATATCAAAGCCATTCAAAGTCATTTCCAATATTGATGTTCTAAAATTGGTGGACGGGAGTGAATCAAAATCTGGGATGGTGGATTGAAAGGAGTTTTTGTAGCAAGAACATGAAGGCGAGAAGCAGTTTTTGTAGCTGAACATGAATCAAAATCCAAGATAATGGATTTTAAGGAGTTTTTGTTGCACATGAAGCCGAGAAGCAGACAAATAAGGTTTTATGGGGTAAGGAGGATTCAATCCAAGAAGTCAACTTGGAAACACCAGTCAAACCCAAACCTGCCAAGATTTGTGCGGATTTGGATAAATTGTTCTAAAATAATTTGATCAAGATATTGATAGAGTTGTGGATGTTTTTTCATGGGATTATGCAAATATGAAAGTTCTTGATCCCCAATTTTATCAACATTGTATCAATCTAAAGACAGATGTGATTTCCACCAAGAAGGCTAGGTATCATATGAATCCGCATTATGCCAGGTAGGCTAAAGAGGAATTGGATAGGCTACTGATGGTAGAATCCATTATAGGCTATTGATGGTAGAATCCATTATCTCAATTGATAATCCCGATTGGATCTCATCCATTATGGTGGTGTCGAAGAAAAGAAAGAAGTTACAGATTTGTGTTGACTATCAAAATTTGAATGCAGCTACGGTACCTGATCCTTTTTCACTCCCATTTTTGGATTCTACTTTGGATTATGTGGCCGGTCAATGGATGTACTCTTTTGTAGATGGTTATAGTGGGTTTAGTTAGTTTCAAATGGTAGTCTTTGTCTAAATGATGATGTGGTTTGGACTGGTTACAGATCAACTAAAGACCGCATTCATAACAACATGGGGAGTCTTTGTATACGCAACGATATGGTTTGGATTAAGGAATGCACCCAATACTTTCCAAAGGGATATGTAACAGATATTTGGTCTATATATCATTGATTTTATGAACACTTTTTTGGATTATTTCTCCATTTTCGGGGATAAATTGAAGCATTTGCATAGTTGCAGCTTTGTTTTGAAAAATGTTGGGAAACCATATTGAGACTTAATCCAATGAAATGTGTGTTTGTGATGGCTAGTGGAATTTTTTTTGGGCCAAATCATCTCTAAGGAAGGCATTGTGGTAGATCCCAATAATATTTCAGCCATTATTCATGTACCTCCACCTCATTCATCGAAGGCAACCCTGAGTTTCTTAGTCAGACTCAATGGCATGGTCGACATCAGCTATTTTTGGTGCATATTGCGGTACTATTGAATGAGATGGCACACATCAACAAGAAAGAATTTAAGTGGACTCTGAAATGTGATTTGGCTTTTTTTTGCTTTAACCTAATGCTGACCAGATCACTTGTTCTTTTATCTCCAAGTCGGGGTAAGTATTTCCATGTCTTTGTGGATGCATCTAATATCATAATTGGGAGTGTACTAATACAAGAGACAGCTAACGGGTGATTCAAATTGGTTTATTATGCCAGTAAACAACTTTTCATAACAATGAAAATAATTATTCAGAGATTGAGAGAGAATTTTTGGGAATGGTGTACTTGATGAAAAAGTTTAGACATTATTTTCTTGGAAAATTGTTTTATTTTCATGTTGACCATTCCGCATTGTTGTTTTTGGTATGACAATAAAACTTGGTTAGAAGATTGGCCAAATGGAGGATTTTGTTACACAAATTTACATATGAAGTGGTACATAACATGTAATGGCTAACTATTTGTCCCGACTGGATTCAAAAAAGTCCCCACCAATGTTGAGGATGAGTTTCCAGATGCACATTTGTTTAAAGTAGAAGCATAAGAGGAAGCTATTTTATATCCAAAACCTCTTCCATGGGCATGGTATGAGGGGATGATCGCTTTTTCTACAGGAAGGAGTTATGCTGGCCCATTTGAGGAAAATAGTAGCATTGAAGAGTAAAAAGTTTAACATCTTATTGGGTCAACTTTATTACAAAGATCTTTGGGATGTATTGCTTTGATGTGTTCCCAAACTCAGCAAGCTAGGTGTTTCAACAAGTAGGACTTTGGTGGCCAATAGTTCATGCAAATGCAACAAGGTTCACAAATCAATGCAACATTTGCCAACGGATTGAGGAATCTCAAGATGGATTGATTACCACCATTAAATCCAATTTTTCCACTTGTACCATTTTAGACATGGGGTTTGAGTTTTATAGGTCTGATCAAACTGGCAAACAATAAAACTATCTCAATGCAATTATATTTTCACATGTATGGATTATTGTACAAAGTGGGTTGAATCTTGGGCATTGAAGGAAGATAATGTGGTTTGAGTTGTTGAATGTATCTATGAGGATGATGTGTTTCCACAATTTGGTTTACCGATGGAATTGGTCAGTGATCGTGGAACACATTTTTTCAATAAGGTGATAAGAAAATTATTGCAAACCTTTCAAATCAAGAAGAGATCTTCTTATTATCTGCAAGTGAATGGTTTGGATGAAAGCAACAGTAAGGTCATTATGCAGATGTTGACCAAGTTAGTGGGCTGCGGAACATGATGATTGGTACCTTAAGCTCCCTTTGGCACTATGGGTGTATTGCACCACATTTAAAGTGGCTATGGGGTTCCATCCAAACTTGCATTGACATAGAGACCATTTCTCTATTAGAAGTTTTGGTACCCAGCATGCCAATTGCAGTGATGGAGAAACTATTACTAGAAGATTTGATGGTCTACCGTATAGACTAGTTGCTCTAGCTTGAAGAGGATGTATATACTAGTTTTATGTTGATGAAGGAATTTCAAAACAGAAAAAAAACAAGTGGACAGGAGAATTCAATTTAAGATATTCCAGCCACGAGATTTGGTGCTGATGTTTAATTTGTGGCAAGGGAAGATAAAGGAAAGTTTATTTTGTGATGGTGGCTAGGCCCATATCATGTTCATGAGAGTGCTAGTGCCAATGCATTCTTCCAGTGGAATTTAGATGGAACTTTGGTTCCAAATCTAGTGAATGTATTCAAGCTATAGCATTACATTGGGATGATGCCCAATAATCATGAGGAGAAGATCACGATGGATGATCCAATTGTCATTGTAATAATGATGGTGAGATACTAGAAATGTAATTGTGACATGGGATGGAGGTCCATTAACTATCACACATGTGAATTTGTGAATTGAGGCATCGTATGCAGTGTTCAATATGCACAAGAAATTCTATAAAAGTGCAATGACCTCTTTCGATTCACTTTTACATGCTGAGTGTTTTTTTGGTCCATGTTTGCACACTTTGAGGATTCTTGAGCAATTCTGCTTCCTGCATGTGCTTGCATAGTTCATCGAATCTTCCCTACAACTTCTCAAGCTCCTTTGCAGATAAGGACATGACCAATGGTGGGGTGAGTGAGCATGAAGGCCCTTATCCCTATCAATATCCAGATGATGTAAGGGATAAAGATATGGCTAGAACACATGCAATTGCTGGAACATATCCTCTTTGATTGGATGTAGGTACAGCCTCACCCACGTACTTTGTTAATTTTGCAAGATCTTGTCATAAAGGATAGCGAAGGTGTTGTGCACGTGCATGGTGAGCCACAGTAGTTATCTGCACAATCAGTCGTAGAGAAGTGTTGCTTACATGCCACAGGGTTGACAACACCAGCAATGAACATGTCAATGTAGGACATGATCATGACATATGGGAATCCGCCAGTAACAAATTTTGGTTGCATGGTTGTCAAGACCTGGAAGTGCAAGAATGTCTAAGATGGTTGTTGGAAGGAGTCTAGCTAATGGCTAAGGTCTACAACATCTCAAGGGCAATTCATGTGATGATTTCTATTGAAAATTTAATTGGAGGTGTGGATTGGGCAGAGATTTTGATCAAGCAGTTATTTAGAGAAGCTAGTGAGTGGTTAGCACAATGGACAGGGGACATGTAGCAAACACTAAAGTGAGATAGATTTTACAGTTTATTTTTTCTAAAAAAGGGTATGAAGGATCTACTTTCAAAACTTTTGTTGCTAGTGCAAGTTATGTCACTGCTAGCTATCAATGTCCCAATTACCTCTATGCACTTGATGTCCAAACAGGGAGAGTCTAGTCATTTGACTATAAAGGTTCTGGTGGTGCATCTGGATCTTCCTATGTTGCCTCCACCAATAACCCTATTACGGTGATAAGAGCTTCAATAACCCTATTACGATGATAAGAGCTTCCTAACTCCTTCCTAATCAATAGTAAATCTAAGTTAGGTAATGTAGTACAACAACCCTCTGCCAAAATATGGAAATAGGAAATGCAAGAGAGATGATTGCAAGCATTATCAGCAAATCAATATGTCAAAGTAGGGAAGAGCAATTATGCAAGTTGGATGGCATCCACACCATCCTCTTCTATTGTAGTCACCTCTACAGTAACTATGCATGTACTAACAACAAGTACTGTCTCCAGGATGGCCACTACTGTGTCTACACATACTACATTAGTGGTAGTGCCAAGGACACAAGAGCAGACACAGTTCTTGGGACCAATGCCTAATTTTGCAAAGTTACAGCAAATGTCAGCCGGTTTGGCCCGGTTTTGGGGTTATCCTTGGTTACAAGTTGGCTATAAACTACAAGCTCAACATGTTACAGACTGCCTCCAATTTATATTCCATGACTCTAATTTATCTTGGGCACTAGCAAGAACAAAACCAACAATTGCAGGCCATCCAAATTCCACAAAGTGTTGTTTAAAAAAACCTGTATCGGATGCAAATAATACTAGCTGATTGCAAAATGTGGACATGGAACTTTGGAGATGGAGGTGGAGCTAGAAACTCTAAAAACCCAATTAATGTTGATCAATTGGAGGAAGAGGTGGAGGAGCTATGTGCGGAAGTGGCTCATCAAAAGAGCAATGTGGGTGAAGTATAAATCTCTATTTTGATGCACTGCTTTGTGCTTAAATCAGTGTGCTAACTCTTTGAGTCTCTATAATCCTTTCATTGAACCTTGGTGGAATAAAGCTTCTAACTTGTTAAGGTGGCATTATTCCAACTATCAGCCCTTTGCTGCATTGTGGCCATATGTTAACCCCGACCCACCTCCCCCTTTCCCTTTCCATACTGACTCGAGGGGTTCACCGTTCAGTACCCACCTATATAACGTGCGTTCATGGGGTATTAAAAAAAATCCCTCTTTTAACATGTCTAAATGAATAAAATGACCCCTTATTCTAGGAAATTTTCCAAAATTTAATATAAAAACCCCTTATTTTAATGACCCCTCCTTTTGAACTCACATTATACATTAACATGATTATATAGTGCACCCTTGAGCATATTGATTCTTTTGAAGGGGAGTAGCTCCTTGTATGTGGAATCAGGTCCTCCATGAATGTCAAGTGTTAGGCTGCCGGAATCTTAACCAATATATGAATCAATAGCATTGATTGGAAATTGTGTGACCCACAAGAATTTCACTTCTATCATGCATATGAGATTGTGTTCATTCCTTTCATTCACAAAATTACTAGAGAATTAAAGACGTGTTAAGGGCTTCCAACAAAAAGGTCAAAGCAAATGATATTTGGCAACAAGTTTGCTAGCATAGGATCATTAAGAGAGACAATTTTTGGTCAAGAAATTAGTTCAGCCAGCTACAAAAAAGTTACTCTCAATCAACACCCATGTCTAGGGTTTAATAATATCTTACCTTTGGTTTGTAAAACTTGGGATGGAGAACTCCTCTATAAAGATGGGTATGATCAAAAAATTTGTCAAGATACATGGCAAGCCTCCTAACCTAGGTAAAGTTTTGGTAGCCTACCTATGAGATTAGCAGTGCATATCTCAAGATGGATCCACCTACAAGGTTCTTCCAAAGGAAATACAAGACATATAAATTTCTACTACAAGTGTTCTATTACCACATCCAGCTACAAATTGGAACCAAAGATTTTTTAGTTTAGGGTCAATCAGCCCTCAAGAAGAAGATATGGTTGAGAAAGATTTAGCAATACATTCACATGAAGAACCTTCTTGAAGGGGGGAACAATTCAAATACATTAGAGGAATCAAGCACTCATATCCAATGTATGGAACCATTAGGAGAAAGTTGGACTCACTTTTGGGCCTTTCAGTTCTAGAGAGAGAGTGGCACTCGACCAATGAGGAAGATGCTAACGTTACGTTGAAAATTGACATTTTGGAGTCAAGCTCTTTTAAAAACAAGGCATAAATGTCGTAAGTCGTACTAACTCTGTACCGAGGAATTTCAGAACTTTCATTGAAGACTCTATCTAGTATCTTTGTTCCCGCCTAAATATGACTTTGAGAAGCTCTACTTCCCTCTCAAAACTTCTTTCCTTTTTCATATTTGCGCTAACCTTTCTGTGTATTCTACTGCACACCTCTCGAAGTCCTAGAACTACCATTGACTCTGTTAGCATTTTTAACAGTTATACTACATACGATCAAGCATGGATACCATCTGAATAACTATCGGAAGTTGGGTTCTACTGCAAAATAGGAGGAGGAAGAGGAGGCAACGCAATGATTTCATGGAGGCTTTCAAGGTACAAGTTAAAGAGTTTAAAGTGTGTGCACAAAGCAAGCGAGTAAAAGAGGTCCTCATAAAACATACTTTCCAACATGCACACTTAAGGTTGCAAACATCTCCTCCAAGTTTTCCAAGGAATCGACCCAACTGTAAGTTATTTTTAGCATCTCGCTTAGTGCATGATTATATTCGAAGGTTAAGTGGTAGATATCATATTTGGTATGTTTCAGATATTTATCCATCGAATAGGACAAATTGGCAACCAGTTGAGAGCATAGTTGGGATTTTTTATGCTTTCCATGTGTTTATTGGTGAGCAAATGTACCGAGGAAGACAACACAAGGAACTTACAAATAATGGAATTTTCTTTTATGATATGTCATATGTGGAAACGAGAACTTCCATTGGTTGGGGTCATGTAGCTCATTTTTCACTTCCATCCTTTGACAGAAAGGATTGGTCCTTGCCACCTTTGCAAACTAGTGAAAGCTTTAGGAATAAGTTGTTTCAGGATATACAAAGTCCCTCAAGTATTCAATTACCACAAAAATAGTTCGGCTCGCACTTTTATGCCTCTTGAAGTGTTTGTATATTTTTTCTTCGATGAGCAAATAAGAACTACCACAACAATGTTCATTTGCAAGTCTAAGAGCTGTTTGGACTTTTTAGATGATAATTGGGATAGGAAACAATCACAGAACAAAATATGTATTTTGCAAAAGAAGTCCATAATTTTCAAGTTCATTATAAGCTCTCAAAATTTCTTAGTATAGTTTTACTATATTAGATATCATCTTCTTAGTGGGCAGCTTATTCCACTCGACCAAAATACAGAGAATAGGCTCGAGTACAAACCTTTATCAATGGAGCTCTACTTTCGAGACAACCTACTTAATGTGATGGAGAGAATATCAAGCACAACTCTTGCACAGCTCAGGGTAGATCTTACATGTGAAGAACTTCCACTTTTTCCGGAATTGTATGCATTCAGTCTCAACAATAGAAAGGTGCTTACTAAATCGATGAACTTTGATTGTCTTTAATACATTAAGATAGAATCTAGATTTCTCTTCTTTTCAGATTCCAAGACGCAAGGAGAAAACAAAATTGTGCAACATTGTGTTGTTTCTGTCAAGATTTATACAAGTAAATTGCTCCCTTTCCCTGCTGTCCTCTCCCCTGGTTTGTGCCACTCGTCCCTTGCCCTCTGCTCTGGTTGCTCCCCTGCCCTTTGCTCCAGTTGCTGCTACTTTTGCCTCTGGGGACGCTGGTCTCGGGCATCCTTTCACGTGATTGAAATCATGGGCCTCTTCCATGGCTTCCCATGCTTCTTGCACCTGTGTAGCTTCCCTCTGTTCTTGCTCTTGCCGTCGACGTGTAGCCCATTCCTCTACTTCTGTGGCGTCCGCATAATATTGATTTATTGCTTCTTGCATATTTTGAACTTCTTCTTGAGTTTGATTGTGGCGTTGCATCATTTCGTTAATGCGAGCCTCTTCGAACTCCTCAGCTCTTGCCGCTTCCTCTCTTGTGCATCTGTTTACCGAGATTATAATATGTTGGATGGCCATTACATAAAAATGTCGCACATCTTTGGGGGTGTAGTTATGTAATTGAAGTTCCTGTAGAAGCGTGATACAGACATTTGTTGCTTCATACAAACGTTGCAGCAAACAATGAAACAGTACGATTACTTATGTTTGGTACATCCATAATTTGACTGAGGAGCAACAGGGCATTTAAACAGGTTTGATAGCCACAGCTATAGTCATCAGTCTGCGTGGGCACGGTTACCAGTCTGTGCCGAACGGTATTTCCTAGATCATGTTCTAACAATATATGCAGGTTTTGGATCTTCTCCTGGCTCCTCTAGATCTATTTGTTTGGCTTTTTCAGGACCGTCGTATGATGTACCAGGTTCCTTCAATTCCCTCATCGGTTGTTGCACTATGATTTTCCTATCTTGTATGGTATACTTCTTATAATGGGACAGCACATCCATCTTGTCAGAATTCGTGTCCTCATCTGTTTCCATTTCAGTTGTTCATATATCTTTGAGGGTACGTTTGAGCTTATTGTACTCTGTTTTCCTCTCTGTTTTGGTCATTCTAGACCTTGTTTCCCCCTCCTTATGTGTCTCAGTCGTTTGCTTTTCACGCTTGTTCTTCTTGTTGTTTTTCCATGGTTTAGTTTTTATAAACCGGCCAGTGACCTTGTCTTTGACACAATCGTCAGCTTTTACAAGCCTTAGATATCCCGTTTTGTCATTGACAAGAGGCATGGGTCTATGCTTATTCACTCTTGATTTCCCTGTTCTCTTTGATCTATTCCGCTCTTCTCGACTAGGTTTTTGGTTAGGAAACTCGTAAAACCTGTCCGGTCTCGACATGTACTTCCTATTCGTCTCTGATCCACTTGATCTTTCGTCATCAGCATGTATCATTTGGATTTCATCACCTAGTGATGCAAGGTCACCGCCTAGTGAATCTGTGAATTCCTCCTCTGTTCGATTCCTATCGTCCACTACAGATATCTCATCAACTATTCTTTTACACTCATTCTCACGTAGTGGTTCTTCTTGTTCCTCGCTCTTTGATCCTGACTCAAGGATGACGCTAGCCATTTGCAACGTTACTAGGTCGTATCCTTCATCGTCACAAAATTTTGTAGGCGTGCATTCATTAAGACATACATCCAAGGTTGAAAATATTTGAGTCCACCCAAATGGCTCAAATAAATGTTCAGGGAAAGGTTCTGGGAGATAAGCCTCGTCTTCTACGGATCTTTCCAATACACATTCCTCTTTTATTAAATCTCCACAATCAGATGCTCCACACATCTAGACATGTGCTTTTGTTTATAACCACGTAGGTATTTCTTTTTCATTCAGTGTGGTTGAATCAAATTCTTGCACTGGTGTTTTTGCAACGTCTCTATAGCTGTGATCTTTCATGTTGATTTTCGTTATTAGCTCCTCATGCCTTAGGTAAATTTGGTCGTACCCCCAATCTTGTATCATTTTGAGTTGACGCATAAAAGGTCGCCCCAAAATAATGTCAAAGTTGTTCGTTTTCTTGAAATCTACCACGGCAAAGGTGTGCTCATAGTTAATTCCACACGAAGTTACAACTATTTGGTCGAGGATTCCCAATGGTATCTCTATATACCCATCTACAAGTTGCAGTTTCATTCTCGTCTTTCTAAGAGTTGGACGGCCCCATTTCTCCCAGATTTTCTTTGTAGCAATCACAACTCCCGCTCCACTGTCCTGGATAGCTATCGTCTTTATATCCTGATATTTGACAGGTAAGGTTGTATTACCTTCCTCACCTTCACAGTAATCTCCGACCTTGTTTATGGGCACATATTGGGCTTTGGGTTGACCTTCCTGTTTGTTTTCTTCTACCGTAGGGTTTGTCTGAAGAGGAATCTTTATTCCTTTATTCTCCAAATGTTTCCCCATGTCTTCCCATAAGTGTGGTCTGACTCTCAAGAGTTCTGACAGGGTGATTGTGCATGTTACAGGTGTCGACAGCATCTCTTGAAAACTTTTTGAGTCAATCATTTGTGGAATAGTTCTCATCTGGGATGGAACTAATCTTATCTCCAATTTTGACTCGTGTTCACCTATAAATGAAGGCAGGGTTTTCAGGGATTGAGCTTTGCTTTCCATCGAAACCTCCGTTCCTGCATCTCCATAGAGCAATTGTATATCTCCTGGATAAAATTCGTTATCCATGTTAACCTCAGGAATTGGTGTAGACTGTAACGTCACACTTCTGTTCTTTCTATGGCTAATGATTTCCCATAATTGTTGTGGCCATGTTTCTTCCACTTCTGGAATTGGCATTATAGTCATTGACTTAGCATCATCAGTGGTGTTTGGCACCACTGGGTGATCCAATGACAATATCGTTTCAAGCCTGGGTCCGTTTACTTGTTCTGATTCATCGATCTTCAGTTTTTCTCGCTCTTTGTGAATCAGCACTTCTTGTTCTGGGTTTCTAATCGCATTAGGTTCCATCAATGCCTGGGCTGTTTCATCGATCTTCAGTTTTTCTCGCTCTTTGTGAATCAGCACTTCTTGTTATGGGTTTCTAATCGCATTAGGTTCCATCAATGCCTGGGTTGTTTCAATGAGGTGTTTACACATTTCCAAACCCTTCGTTTCCACTTCTGGTTGAGGATAAGTCAACCATATCTTCTCTAAGGTTTGGTTTGTTTGAAGCCTTGCTTCATACACTTGTAATAGAGCATCTAAAGGCTCTAGCACTTTCTCGACCAAGACTGACCCCCCTAAGGATGCTTTCCTCGGCTTGTTGTTGTCCTCAGCAGTTTTACTATCTCTCTTTTGTTTCAGTTGCTCTTTCGTTTCATGTAACTCATTTTGCATGGCAATTTGGGTTTTTATCCTTCTTGTTTTCATTCTGTCTTGTTTCGCCTTCCAAGATTTCTGTTGTGTTCTCACAGATAAACTCTCGTTTTCTTTGGGTATTGGCAACTCGACCTTTTCTTCCAATGGATTTTTTTTCTCTAAGTCCTTGGCTTGGGCTCTGGTTATCGCATTGATTTGGATCATGGGTTCAGTTTCTGATCCACTGCTTGCACTTGGTAACACCCCCACAATATTTATAGTTGTTTTTCCCTTGTTGTCCGGATTCCTTGGGCAATCTGGTAGTATGTAATTCACACCACACCCGTTACAAAACCCAAAAATTTTCACTCTTTCTCATTTGAAAGGACAATTACGCTCCCAATGATCAGTACTTCCACAGCTATAGCACGGTCCCATTGGTGGTTGATTTTGAGGAGGTGGTCCCATAGGTTATCCCGCCCTATTAGGATATCCTCTCGGTTTGTAGTTCTGGTTCACAATGAACATTAGCGTTCTTTCATCCACCAATATTGATCCCTCAAAGGTTGTGCTACATATGTCAGTGGTGCCATACCCTCATTATTTCCCCACGGTTTATAGGCTTTGTCTATGTACATTTGTGGTTCAGGTTCAGTTACGTAAGGCTCATTCGGTTCCTCGTAATAATAAGAAATTTGAGGCGTACTATTTGTTCCTGGTGATGCTTCGTAAGGTTGAGCATACCTATTCATGGCCCTATTTTCTTGTGGTAATGGAGGTTGTTGACCCAACACAGGTTGAGGTCTGTCTACTCCTGCTACCATATTCACATTCGGCCCAACTTGATATCTTGGAGGAGGAGGCTAGGGTGGTGCTGCTGGAGGTACATACGGCCTTTCCCTCACATAGTTTTTGTTGTAAAAACACTCATCCGTGCCATGGTTTGTCCATTTTTTCTCTATGGTGCACCATTTCAGTACTCTTCCATTCACAACTGGTGCTTTCGGCTATTGTGTGCACCACGGCGTCGGGTGATCCCCCCCACATATGTCACATTTCCTCATCTGAGGCTGTCTCATTCCCAGATTTGATCTCATATGTTGCTGCATTCTCTTCGTTACTTCCTCTAACATTTGGTCAGTTGTCGGCATCAAAGAAGCCTGAGCCTCTTTCTTGGTAGAGGGTTCACTCTTAATAGATGAAGAGCCACTGGGTACTGAATCAGTATCCTCTGACACTTCCCCATATGCTTTGCAGTTATCAAGAAGATATAACGCTTCCCTTGTAACCTGTTCAAATGAGCTACAGTCTTTCAAGTGAAGGTTCTTTTTCAAGGTTTCGTTTCTAAGTCCTTCAATGAAGAGCACAAACAATCTCTCGTCCTGCGGTAATTATCTCCCTGGGCACCTCTCGATGTATTTCTTGAATCTCAAGGATGCTTCCTTCACTTTTTCGTTCTCCTTTTGTTTAAAAGCATATATCTGTGCTACAGTATTATGCTTTATACCCCTTTTTGAGAATTCTTCCACGAACTCCCATCATACATGTTCAATATTCGGACAAGTTTGAGGGTTCAAAGGTTGAAACCATGTTAAGGCCGTCCCTTCCAAGGTAAGACCAAATCCTTCATATTGAGTATGAAAATCAGTGATCTGCTCTGCTCTTAAGACTTGCTTGAAGAGCGACACATGGGCATATGGATCCCCTGATCCGCTATACTTCTTTGGCATGCACTTTGCTACCTAGGATGGCCTCATCCGTCTTTGGTCTGTGACCAATCTCAATGCTCCCGCGTCTCGACTTAATCGTTCTCGTACATCATGGATGTCGTGGGTTGCTCTCCGTGGCTCCCCTGCCATGAATCTACTACTAGGAGGCAAACGTGATGGTGTTGCTGCGAATGTCGGACCTACTGCAGTATGTGTAGAGATAGGAACCGCACTACCTCGATTCGTAGCCATTGATTCTCTGGAGCGTAATGTTCCCATGGGGCTTGGCATGGAATACTGAGGTCGACTGAAAGAATCAGCTACATGAGTCTTCTCTCCACCTATTTCCATCGGGTCTGGCATGACAGTTGTAGGTGCTGGTCTCAGTGGGCTTGGAGTGACATAATAATGGTGGAGTGGTCCACCAAAGTACGTATATCCTTCCAACTCCTTTCTATCGATTACTGCGTATCGTCTTCCATATTTGTCGTATGCGACAATTTTCGTTTCTCATCCCTCTGTGTAGGTGAAGACATAAAGTCTTTTCCGCTTTGTCAACTCATCGACGTAGGGTTCCTTGCATCTATAATAGAGATCTTTCTCTCCATTATTATACTTTTATAACCCCACGTAGACGTTGTCTGTGTTGACTCTCAAAGTTTCATTTTCTTTCCTTAACCTCGCATTAGGAAATCTTATTGTTGGAGCTTTCTCCTCAGGTTCCTCATCTACTTTGGTTTTCGTGCCCATCAATCCCCACTTGTCCACAATGTTAGGATTCAGGACTACCAAGTAAATGATACCTTCGTTATCTAGGTACCTATCTCCGCTATATCTCACAGGCACTAAGTCCTTGAACTCACTTGGTTTATCTTCTATGTTCACACAGTAGCGGTCCATACCATATTTGTTGATCTTGGCACCTTGCTTGTTGTCATATTGATGCTTGATGAAAAATAGCTTCATTGTGGCCGAAGGGTCTGATGGTCCTGCTGCCATGTTTTCTCTTTCATTTAGTTTTAAATGTCCCAAGTGTTCCGTGAAATACTTGTAAGATCTCTCTGAAGAAGTATCGGAAATACTTTCTTCAGGGATCGGCTCTAACGGTCGTACTAAACCTTGGTTTACACTCTCCTCCGTTGATAAAACACTTGCTTGATCCGCTAAATTTTGGTGTTGGTTGTTGATTTGTTTTCCCGACTAAATCCAAACCTCTTACCTGGAGATGGAGTGATCTTCCAACTATCGCGACTGCATGGATTGTTACTTGATCGGTTTCTGCAAATGAATACACTTGATGGCTATGAGATCACTGTATCATTCCAACTATGAGCAGATTCAACACTTTCACAATGACTTCAACACAATTTTTCTTGCAGATTATTGGCAGTATGTACAATTTGGGTTTTGACAACTCCTGATATCTTAAATAGTCTAGGTCTATGAACATGTCAAAAATGAGTCAAATCTAGCATAGAGGTACACCGATCGCGATCGTAGTACAGTGCCCAAATTTGATGAAACTTCACCATCTTGCTCACTAGGCTATTTTAAGGCTACCCTCCTGATATTTTTGTATTCAGACTCCAAAAAGTCAAGCTTTTACCAGTTCTTGGTTGGAAGTGTCTGTTTTCTTGAATCTGTCAATTTGACTTGATTTTGGTGTTTGTTTTGGGATAGGAGAGATACCTAGGCTTTTCATATGCACAGGCTATCCCTCTGCATGGTTTCTTCCCAGTTTAACAGTTTTTGACTTGGATCATATTCATATGGTTTGACAGGTATTTTGAGGTTTCTGGCTCTAGGTCCTTTAGAATTTTATGTTTGTGTACACCTGAGGATCCCACAGATGAAATCAGTTCAAAATCTGGCACTTAGGTACACCGATCACGATCGTAGTTGTGAGCCCAAATTAAACCAAATTTGGCATGCTTGTAGACACTGATGTTTTAAGGCTGTCCCCTAAGTCTTTTTGCATTTGGATCACCAAAAGCCAAGATTTTGCACTTTCTGGGTCTGTTAGGCTAGTTTTACCCAAGGGGCCTGATTTCCTTGATTTTTGATGTTTTTGGGTGTGTTTGCTTTAGACAAACTTGTTTAGAATCCTATCAAGAAGGCACAAAACAAATCTTGTCCAATTCTGGCACAAAGGTACACCGATCGCGATCGTAGTACCTGGGCCAAATCTGATGTGATTTTGTATGCTCCCTCTGACAGGTGTTTCCCAGTGTTTTGTGCTACCACTTTGTGAGTTGAATCAATATCAACCTTGTTTGGTCATATTTTCTAAATTTCAGAGTCTTATGGCCTTTTTTGCCAAAGTTATGGTTTTCTGGATTCTCGACTCTAAGTTTTGCCCCAAATCTAACTGGAATGTGATTTACTTATCCTACTCCTAAGTACAAAAACGAAAGAACATAAAGAAATGAATCAAACAAAACAAACAAGATGGATTTCGGGTGAGATTTCAGTACTCAATCGAATTAGAGAAATTGAAGAGCAAAAATGCTTTGAACACTCTCACTCACAGCTCCCTAAATCTCCTAAGAGAGGATCTAGCCGGTCCACTGACTCTAGACTCTACTAAGCTCTAAACCCCTGTCTAGCAGCCTAACTGAGGTGTAAAATGGATTTGTGAATTGATCTTGTTTTAAGGAAGTTAACTGCGCACTCGGTCACTCATCACCTACGGTGCATTCCCCAGAAACGGCGCCAATGTTTGCGGGTCGCCCCGACGGACGTCCATAGCATAGCTCTCACGCATCAACATAAAATATCAATACAAGGGAAGCGACCAGGATGAGGCATGGAAACTCACTAGGGTGTCAATCCTAATGAAATGAACTCGAAGAGATGCAACTACTAACTCTACAAGCAAATCAAACACCCTAAAGCCAAGTAATTTGCCTATGTCCTTCTACACAGCTCTACAGTCATCACACCCGTTTACCATGCAAATACTGTCGGATTCGCACGAAACTTGAAGGGAAGCTACAGAGGACTATCAGGAGCATATTCTATCACTGTCACAGCATTCTAAAGAGGTACAAAGATCGTGATCTTTCATCCCAAAGTCAGCAAAAACAACGAGCGAACAGGTGATCCTAATGGGTCGTTTTAGGGTCCCTAAAGCCTCTCCTAGGGTCAAAACAACATAAAATACGCACGATACTCTAGGAAAAATATGAATTCTACCTAAGAGGACCTTGTAAGAGCAACCAATCAAATCTCAGTCAACAATAGGACATAAAAGGGGGGACATGATAGCCCATCACCCTAGCTTGTGGACGATGTAGGGCATTTGGCCTTGTAGATTGCATTTTTGGCGATTTTCTGCTCAAAATACATCCTTTTATCAAGGGATGGTTAGCAATGATTTTCCTTGTTTCTTAACTATATGTTTTGGTTATTGATGGTATGTCAATGATGTTCGTGAAGTTTAAAACAGATGCACCGTTTGGCCGTGAGAGCCAAATGATGCATTGTGTGTCCAAAGCCTAGCTCAATGTTTTGGTTCATTTTTTATGATTGATCCTGGAGGGGGTTACACAAGCCTGTTGAAATTCTTGAGAAGCATCTTTTCGTGAAGTTTCGTGCCATTTTATTGACTTGTCCCCAAGTGGCTTCTTGTAGGGCCTGAGAAATTAGGGTTTTTCTTGCTTACCTAAACCATTATAGAAGGGCATAGGCATGTTCATTTAGCCTAGCGTGAACCCCCTATCAAGGCATGTAGCTATCGGGTAAGTGATTGCTAAGTTACGATCCCGTTTTGGTATCTTCCCAATGATTAAGCTTGCCACATAGGATGGACAAGAAATACCAAACTCGATAAGTGGATGCAGATTGAAAAATATCACTTGTCATTTACACAAGAGATGATCGAACGGGCACATGCAACTAAAAATAAGAAGGAATAGCAACAACTCAAGATTCAATAGGCACAACAAGAAGCAAAAGAACGAGCAACAAAACAAAACCACAAAGTTTATCATATTACCAGTATTGAGGAAGAAGAAACAAATGTGGATCCAAACATTGATGTAAAGTTAGGAACTGGAATGTTACCTACTCATGTGTTGATTCACTCCGGGGCTCAAATGAATACAATTATTTGGAATCTTCACTAGAAACTGCCATAATTAAAACTATAACCCCTGAAAAGAGCATAATAGGATTCAATGGAACTATTAGTATCGCTACAAGATTTGTGGAGCTCAAAGTACATATCAACGGATATGAATGTCCCCATAATTTTTTTTTAAATCCACTAGATGCTTTGACTAATCAATTGATACTTGGCACACCATTGGAATGTAGATACAATGCGTATATCCGATGTACGGACAACCAGGTACATGGAAAAGTAGGGATTCAAGTAATGTATGTTGATTTTGGTTCCATGGAAGATACCAAATCTCTTTTCAACAAAAATATTGACAAAGGCAAGAATGAAGCCAACGGGGTAACCCCAAACGAAAAACAACAACCAAACATGCCACTACAACTATGAGCCCATGAAAAGCCTTGAAGTTGTAGCTACGATAATCCGCTCCCTCCTGTAGAAAAAGTGGCAAAGATGCAGCCAACTATCTGAGAGAGCACCTCAAAAACTATCCACTCACAACAAAACATAAAACCTACACAAATGTGGATACCTAAACAGCCAGCTATGAGAGTGAAGTAAGTTCCAAACAAAACACAAACTATACAGAAAGTTTGGATACCTAAAAAAACCCTACAAATTCAAGGAAATCTCATTTGGATTCCAATTATTTGACTCCAATCACCAAAACAATCTACTCGAATAACAATGATAAATCAAATAATTGATAAACGGACTATATTTCTTTCAAAGCCGCAAATATTTCAAGACACAACCAAGTGGATACCAAAGCCCAAAGAGGTGCATCAAGAAGCCAACACAGAAATGGATTTCAAAGAAATAAATATTTCTAATAAAAAAATCTAACCAACTGGTGTCACATCCACTACAACATTCTTCCCAAGTCACGACCAAAGAATGGTGGCCGATACTTCAACCATAGTCTCAAAACTCAAACCAACAAAATCCTTTGAAAATTTGTCAACGAGCTATTGAGCTGCAATGCTTACCATGGTAGGTGCTCATTGAGCACCACACATATGAACCTCACCAACATCGAATGCCCTTAAGAAATTTGCTTAAGACTCGTCTCTTGCACAACATCAATTTTTTATGCATTGACCAAGTATGTCTATGTAGGGCCCTTACACGGCCTTGCATAAGGCACCATTTTACAACCCATGCACAACACAACCTCAATGACAAGTTGTTGTCTAGGAGGGGGGAGGCATTTTGAAGCATTTCAAATGCAAGGTGTGAAACTAGAACTTAGGAGAGAGCTATCATCTAACGAGCAAAGAACGAGCAACAAAAAGTGAGCGAGGCCAATGAGTCAAGTGAAATCAAAAATTGTAAGAGCTTAAGGAGCTTGGCTTTGTGGAGTTTTTTGAGCTTTACAACCAAAAAGAAACGAAAAAAATGCCTTTTTCAGTCCAAAGGACCATTAATAAAATGTATTGCTGAAGCTATACATTTTATTAATGGATGTATTGCAAAATAAAAAATATAAAAATGTATAGTTGAAGCTAGTATGTTGCTACGATTTTGGAAGCACGTCAAATTCGAAGGTATCTCATGATATACCTTGGAATTACAGTGATGGGGAGAGAGAAAGAGGAAAAAAAAAGAGGGGGAAAGGCGGCGTGTCAGCAGTTCCGTGAGAGGTGCGGATTTTTTTTTCGGACGTATCCCACAGACGCCAAGTCTTTCTCCCTCGTCGAATTTAGCTATAGGCGCGGAGTTTTTCTCTTGGAGCGGAGACAAGAGCAGAGAGAGGGAGGCGTAGAGCCTTCAGCGCGCACAGATGCTCAGAAGTGGGAATGGACCCAAAGAGCAAGGAAGGGAGCATGGCAGGAGGGTGGTGCCGATCAAGGCGAGGCTGATGGGCGCGACGAGTGGGGTCGGCGCATTTTCCCTGATCGTCGGAGGGCAGGAAAGCGGTGAGTGCGCACGCAGAGCAGGACCAAGCTGCTCTCTCTCCTCTCTCTCTCTCTCTCTCTCTCTCTCTCTCTCTCTCTCTCTCGCTGTCTCTCTCTGTCGTGCTATTTCCTCTGCACGCAAAAGGCATGCATGCTGTGTGCATGAGGAGCTCTAGGAGAAAGAGCGCATTTCCCTTGCTTGCATGCTCAGGGCAGAAGCAGGAGCAGGAATGGAGCCGAAAGGCGATGCGGAGTTGCTTAGGGGAACATACGCGAGGGCATCGTGTGCACCTGATGCAACAGAGAGATTCGGCTTGATTGTTAAATGATTTATTACTTTTGAACTACTAATGGCAACCTACTACATGGCAACCTACTACTGGGTCTTACTGGGTCCTTTCACACACCATTAATTAATTTTTCGGAGAGATTCTCAAGGAACCTCTCATTTCAAAGGTAAAGTTTTCGAGTTGTCGCCATCAGCCTTGTCCTCTGCGCTCGGCTGTTCACCATTGCCTTCCCCTGTCGCGCACTGCGCACTCCCCCACCCCTGTGCACGTCGCGGAAAAACACCCCGCCCTGCAGGTGTTACCCCTCTCCTCTGCGCTCGGTTGTCCACCATCGCCTTCCCCAATCGCGGACTGCGCACTCCCCCACCCCTGTGCACCTCGCCGCAAAAGACCTCGATCTCGCATCATGCGCTCACGACTTGCATGCCTTATGGATTGCACGCCTCGTCCCCTGCGCTCCTGGGCTCTAACTGTACGAGCATCAACTCGGGCTCATGGCTTGCCCATCCTTTTGAAGCTGCCTCTTGGTCTGCCGATTTTGCCTTAGTCTGATTCTTCCCCAAAGCACCCGTGCATATACAGTCTCCTGCGCCTCCCACAAGCGCTAACCAAACCGCCTCCTGTATAAAACACGTGATATTTTTTGACGCGTGGAAACAAAAGCGAATTCTCTCTGCTCCACTTGTTGATGCCCTCCCTTTTCCCCCTGCAACAAGCACAGCAACATCTCCGAAGATACTCGCTAATAAGCAGCTCGAAAAAGATAAGAGCAACATACTGGACTGGAGCTCATAATGGATAAACCATTGAATGTCCATTTCAGCAACATTGGGTCATTACACATTTTTCAAAATTAAACTGTAGCATATGAAGTTCACAATTTACTATTGTCAATACTGATGATGCTATGCAAAGTTCATACAATCCCTTCACTTGATGAACATATTTAGAATAAGTCCATTGATAGCAAATTTATGCAAGTAGATCCACTCTTAAAGCTACACATTTTGTCAATATCTGAAACACCAATGTCTAATCTCCATTGCCAATCTGATTAGCCAAGAAAGAGGAGAACTCCTTGATGCATAATGTTTTGACTTTTATAATTGAAGTCAAGATTATTAGCCCCTCTAGAAATCCTTGACAAGAGGTTTGGATGGATCCCCTCACTCATCTTCAATGTTGAGATGCTAATTCCTTTCGCATTTCATGCAAGTGAGCCTGATCGAGATTTTTTTCGTTATAGCCCAAGTTTAAGCCATGAGCAAGTCCCTTGCAATGGAGACCTTAATTTTCTTTCATCGTGTGGTGAAGGGGTGCTTACAAGAAAATTTTTGGCCTCTATGGATTTCTTTTCATTTTTGGATAATCCTTTTGAAACAATATATTGTGAAGGTCCATGTTTATGAAACAAAGTCCAACATACACACACACACACAAAGATGTGGCTACTTTATATTTATAACTTGCAAAGTTGACACTTCTCTTTGAAAAGGCTTGGTCCTATTTGTTAGTGTCTTTAATGATTGTGGTTGGCATGGAATTTTATCAGATGTTGGGTGTGTTCAGTGTGACTGCAAAGATTTTTCTATGTTAAATGTTAAATGCTATGATGTATTAGAGGACATCATGAAATAAATATGGAAAAAAGTCCCCCCCCC
>NC_140937.1:69115724-69160724 GCF_014529385.1 Adiantum capillus-veneris
AGCTTCATGGTAACTCTGTGTGTGTGTGTGTGTGTGTGTGTGTGTGTCACTTACTCTGACATGATATGTGCAGTCTTGGATTGCTGACAAGGATGACTTCCTTCGGCGGTGGACTCGAGAGTATCATGGAAGGGATACGGCCCTAGCGCAGTACCTTTCAAAGCTTTGCGAGTCGTCGATAGTAGTTTTTCACAATTCCATGTCACAGAGTCTTACCATACACCGAGCGACATTTTTCGAGCGAACTTTTATACGACATGGGCCCATGTTGTCCTATATGTAGCAGTTGTAAACTTCTCTACTCAGCTTTTATTAACAAGAATCTATGGGATGCCTAGAGGGTCTTTAAGGAAGGAAAAGGATGTAGATGACACATGCAAGGGGGAAAAAAATAAGGAGATGCCGTTCATGAGCTGGCCCTGAGAGAGGAAGGAATATGACATGTGGGAGCTAGGATTTGACAGTGAGCATGGGAGGGCGGCACAAGGAGGTGGAAGATCCTATGTAGAGTCTCTCTCTCTCTCTCTCTCTATGTATATTTTTAGCATGATAAAATGTTTATCGATGTGGTGGTGGAAACAATAGTGATTTTGTAGAGAAAGCATTGCCAGGAAACATCTCGCGTTTTCCATGGCTGCTCTCCTGTGCAAGTCCTACCTGTAGCCCATTGGCACATGCCCTTCTTTAAGTTGAGAACAAGTCCTTGTATCTTTGCCCTTTGAATGGGCAGCAGTTTCAACGAAGCCCAACACCTTTTCGTGCTTGCAATTGTTGCAACTGATCATGATAAGGTGACGATGGGAATAGGAGGATGTATATGTAGATGGATTGGGGCAACAAACCAAAGTGAGGGAGCCTCCCTTATTGTTGGAAGCAAGAGCTTGGCGAGGACACATTTGCAGTAGTAAGACACAAAACTAACATGGGTGTCTGCATGCCCACAAAAACAGGGTGACAAGGGGACTTTATACTTTTCCCAAAAGAATGAGAGGGAATCTAGGTCTTGAATTAATGACCAAGTTTAAATTTAGAGCCATTATAATATAATAAGTGGCCAAAATCTTTGAAGTTGTTTTCTTTAGGTAGAATCTCATGAGACGCTCCATTTGACCTTGAGGTGAAAAAGGAGGGAAATGGCATGTGGAGGAGATGGAGAGAGAGGCATAGAGAGAAATATGTCTTATTGAACAATGGCGTGCCGAGAGAGAAAGCGATATTTTTTTGATGTATTCTTGCTTGACGAGTAGGTTGGTTCAATTAATCAGGTGCTAGTTTTGGATTTTGATTCAATTAATCAGGTGCCGGTTTTGGATTTAATACCAAGAGGTAAAGTCGTAAAAATCCAAGGGTCGAGATATTCTTCTTTTTTTAGAGAATAGATATTTGTCTCTTTTTTTAGGGCATACATCCAGTGGGTATTGTGCATTAGTGCCAATCGGTAAGGAAGAACGCGATCACGAGTTGTTCTTAATTTCCAAAGTGCAATTTCTATTATGCACAACCTAGCATATATATCATGTTCCCTAGTCCCAAGCCATTGTCCCCCTCCTCCGCGCTCACTCTCCACCTCTGTCATGACACACCTCTTGCATTACACATGCTCTCACCTACCCATCAGGTGGGAAAGCACACATGAAGGACATGGATTATGGCAAACGAGGGTGGCATCTATACAGTAAGGCAAAGGTGTGGATTTGTAGGCGAGTATGAAAATTGTAGCTTGTGGCTCGAGCATGGAAACGGGGCCTTGCTTGACTTTTCCTAGTTTTGGGAGGGACAGAGACTGGGTATATTCCATGAAAATTAATAGGGGAGAGAATACAGCCCTGTGCCAAGTGTTCTTGTTGAGGAGAATCACAAGAGATACTAGATTGAGAGATTGAAAAAGAAAAGTAAAAAGCTAATTTGAAAGGGAAAAGAAAAGGGTCAGTTTGGATCAAAGTTAGGTTTTGGAGATGTAGATCTCACAAACTTTTTTTTTAAAGGAAAAAGGGTGAATTTGGCTCCTGGGGGGAGAGAAGGAAAAGAGAGAGTTATTGGTAAATTTTTGAGCATTTTTGGGCTACAGGAGAGAGTGTAGGTGGATGCTCGAGCTCTTTGGTTTATCCGAGCGTAGAGCATCCCGCGGATAATTGCTATAAGGACAGGAGTGGAGTGGGGGGCATTTTGTCACTATGTTGAGCACAAGACAAGCAAAGTGGGGTGGATGACAGAAGGGCAAGGTAGGGCAACCTATGTGTTTGTTTTTCTCCTCCCATGTGTCTTTCTGTCTGCCTACGTGAGGATCAAGATATTCACGCTGCCTTTGTCTGCCTCTTCAATGGAGAGTGTAATTAGTTATGTTTGCAATTGTCCATAGTACGCTTGGTAGAAGGTAGGCAGGCAGTGACACAAGGTAGCATGGGAGTGTGTGCTTCACTGCATCTGCTGGTATTGTGACTATGCACAAAATGTAGATGGAGAAGCAGTAGGAGATGGGCTCCCATGCCTTTTGAGGGGAAGGGCATATGGTGTAGCTGGACCTACACACTAAGGAATGGGAAAGATGGCGCCTTGATGTGGACATGAAGGAAGGCACTTGCACCCTCTTGCAGACCAATCCATGCATGTTGCTTGCACATGTCAGTCATTGTGTGTAGGGGTGTGTGGGAATTGGGCTAGGGCTTGGTGGATTCATTGGAATCTAAGAAGTCCAAATAGATTTACGGTATCTTCAGAGATTCCAGGTAATTGGAGAGTAGAGCCAGTAGGTGTGACAAAAGTTTTTTCTGGGTTTGATTAACTAGAATCTCACTAGATCCTACTATGCATTTGGGGGTGAAAAGGGGGTGTATGGCACGTGGAAGAGAGAGAGAGAGAGAGCGAGAGAGAGAGAGAGAGAGAGAGAGAGAGAGAGAGAGAGAGAGAGAGAGAGAGAGAGAGAGAGAGAGAGAGAGAGAGAGAGAGAGAGAGATGACATGATTCAATGCATAAGGGTGATCATAGGACGGTGTGTGTTGAGTTTGTCTCTTTCTTTGCTAGTCGTCAATGGCGGTTGTGCCTGCTTAAATGTGTGGCCAGTTTCTGCACTAAGGAGTGAAGAAGGTCTGAGTGGAGAGAACTAATTTCCTATCATGCAATCAAGCCTACTCACTAAGAAAACGAGAAATTTGCAAGCTGACTCGAGTAGGGCATCGCAACCATGTGGAGCAGAGAGAGACACTTTGGGAAGTGAGCAAGGGTGATGGCTTGGGGGGGGGGGGGATGAAGTCCACATCAAAATTTACTTTGCTTTGAAATTTTTAGTAGGTCTCTGGATGATGTCATGGCTCGGCATGAGCATGGCGAGTCCTTGTAATTTTTTGAGATGATCAATATAATTCACTCACAATTGTGAGTTTTGCTAAGAAAAAAAATTCTAGTAGGTGGGCTTAGGAGCTACGTTGTGGAAAACAAAACTAAAAGAGGAAGGTTACGTGGAGATTGCGGGGAGCCAGTCAGGGGGAAGAGGACACATGAATGTGATCTAGATAGGGGAGCAGGTGCCACAGTTATTCTTTTTAAATTGAAACCACCGACTCTCTCTCTCTCTCTCTCTCTCTCTCTCTCTCTCTCTCTCTCCCCCTTGTGAACGATGCAGGTAACAGGAGGTCTTTGCTTGTCACGTTTGATGTAGGGACGTCCCTCTAATCCCTCTCTTTCGCTTTGCCTATCACTTTCCCCATCCAATTAGCTTTCATCCTATGGTGGTGTGGTGCCTTTGCCAAAGGTGCCAATGGCTAGCCTGCATCATACTCTCTCGCTCTCTCTCTCTCTCTCTCTCTCTCTCTCTAACATGTAAGACCCCTATGGCAAGCTTGAATCGCACTATTTGTGTCTCTCTCTCTATGTTGGTTACCCTTAGAAAATGTTATTGGATGGTTTGAAGCTTATTAAAAATAATAGAGGAAAGAAATGGTGAGCTTAGTAGATGAGAGAGAGAGAGAGAGAGAGAGAGAGAGTGTGTGTTAAAAAATAAGAACTCTCCAAAAGGATATGCGCCGGCGTAGATCCCTTGAGGAAGTTACCTCTCAAAGAGTATTCAAAAACAAATTTGCACCTGGTACAAAAGGAGAGAGAGAGTTTTTTTTATAAAAAAGACGCTCTCAAAGGATCTGTGTCGGCGCAGATCCTTTGAGGGAGTTTTTTTCTTTAAAAATCTCTCTCTCTCTCTCCCTCTCCCTCTCTCTCTCTCTCTCTCTCTCTCTCTCTCTCTCTCTCTCTCTCTCTCTCTCTCTCTCTCTCTCTCTCTTGTTTCTAGAGCTACTCCGCTCATGGCTATGCTGCTTGCGAGTCCTTGTCCTCGAGGGTGCAAAAGAAGGGTTCTACGGCAGGGCGAAGCTTGGGTGGGGTCAGCTGGAGTCAACAGTATTGGATGCGTGGAGGGCAATGGGCTCTGGGGTGAGCCATCAGGTAGCTTCGGCCCTTTTATCTTTTTTTTTAATGGTAGAGGCCACCCCTCCAAGCCCTACGAAGGGCGCAAACAGCGGCTCATCCTATATGTTGCACAACAACAAAAATCTCTCCTTGCCTCTCTAATATGAATTTGCACTATTATGAGGATGGAAACACTTTCTTTCACCTACATCACAGGTTTTCCAGAAGCAAGAAAAGAGAGAGAGAGAGAGAGAGAGAGAGAGAGAGAGAGAGAGAGAGAGAGAGAGAGAGAGAGCGAGATTTGCCTTTTTTTTAAAAAACATTGCTATAGCCCCTGCCCATAGCAATCTTTGCACTTGAGGATGGTGGTGGCACTACTGGATGTGGATGTGGTGGTGAACAGTCTTGCTAGGAAGGGGCAGACTCTTTTTGTGTGGGCTACATCACATGAATTGCCATAGAGTCACCAAAGACATGTTGCACATGTGTGTGTGTGTGTGTGTGTGTGTGTGTGTGTGTGTGTGTGTGTGAGAGAGAGAGAGAGAGAGAGAGAGAGAGAGAGAGAGAGAAAGAGAGAGGTTTCTTAAATGCAAAGAGAGGGTCTAGAGTCTTTGTTTATTGCATGTACTATGAGAGAGAGGGGGGACTAGAAAAAGTGGGAACAGAATCTTAATGTTTTTTTTTTTTTGGTGTGAAACTCACAATGGTGAGTAGATTATATTGCCATAACCAAACAATTTACAAGGTTCTGCTATGCTCTTGACACACCATGCCAACTTTACGGGGTCTTAGTTACATCGGCTGATTGGGGAGCCACCCTATGACAAGGGGTGGGCCCATACCTTTACCCAAACAAGGTACCCAATGATAAGGGACGAGCCCACACTCTATTCCTGTAATCCATTTAGTACAACGCCAAGGCCCTCTTCCACTTATCAAAGTTATTCTATTTTCCAATGGCGATGATCGCCTCTTCGCTTTCTTTGATTATCTCCATAATGTAACAGTTTTCATGATGCTCTCAAAAATTCGACAATTCCTCGCTTTCCAAATATGTTTGAAGTAGTTGAATCTCATGATTTGTGTTGAGATAATCATTCATTGGCTCTCGAACGCCTTCCCTCATAAGAAGAGATCGTTCTTGAAGAATCCTATTCTAAAGGTGTTTTGCACCCATTTGAAAATCTTCCTTGCCAGACCACATATCCCCAGGCATTCCTTAATTAGGTGAAGGAGGTATTTGCTAGCCATTTTTCATTGTGAACATCTATCCAAGACAATTCCACCAGTGAGAACCTTCACCCCAGTCGATAGGGCTCCCCATAGTACTTTCCATATAAATACCTTCATCCATTAAGATTCTCCCTTTCAGGATTTTCTCAAAAAAATAGTGGCTACATACTCTTATGTAGTTTTTTTTTTTAATCTCCATCAAAAGGGTCTGGCTCTTTTAGCTACACAAAGAGAGAGAGAGAGAGAGAGAGAGAGAGAGAGAGAGAGAGAGAGAGCTATCGTGTGGATTTGTGGGAATCTCCCCACCTTCCCTTTTTTAAAAATATTTTCCTCAGCCCCTCCCATTGGTGCATGGGGAGGTCGAGAGAGGGGGGGGGGGGGGGGGGGGAGATAAGTTGCGATCCTCTACGACTTAGCCGCATTGAATATCACATACAAAATTGTATCCACTAGTTGGGATCCTCTTCTCTTTGAGATGGATCGTTCATTAGTTGGAAAGAGGCAAAAAGAGGAAAAAGGCCAAGGCCAATCAACCTCTTTTTTTAATAGTCTAGAGGGAAAACAAGGTAGAAAGTGAATTGAGGAAGTAAAGTGCATTGATGGATGTGATGACCCTAGGTGCATCCCACCCCATTAGCATTGACATCAACAAATAGGTGGAGGTCTCAATTTGCAACACCCTAAAATATTCACAATAGCCGGCTACTAAGGTTTTCCCATGAGCAAAGTTGAAAAATACTAAGGCTTGCTATAATTAAGAAAAGAGTTGAAAAATATTGAAATATAGTGCAAAAGTAAGAGTGGGCGGGGAGGGGGGTGTCAAGGGTTGCCTGCAAGGTTGAGCGGTGATGCATAGGAAGGCCTACAGACAACATGCTAGAAATGTTAGACTAGTGTTTGAGAAAAATGATCTTCACAAACAGGATCCCTTTGGAGATGGAAAATCTACAAGGTTTCTTTTACTTGATAGAAAAAAATGCAAGAAAAAACAAGCTCAAGAGTTATCCAATGTCAAGATTGCTAGCACGTACCTCTTGCTTAGCATAGCCTCTCTTTAATTTAACCGCCATCTTTAGGAGGTATAAGGACATTTTGTTTAGCCTCTCTTGAGTGAACAAATGAGTGACTTACAGGAAGTCTTGGCTATGTGTGTTTTGATAAAGTTCCTCTCATTAACTCGCTCAATTTTATCATCGCTCGAAAAAGTTCGCTCGGAGTTTGGGATTCCTCCATGTCACAAGAGGGTTCAATAGCAACTTACACATTCAAAACACTATCACGCTTCTTGGGTGGACCCGTGCTGCCCAAAAGTGCAGATAAAGTCATTCTTGTGGACAAAGTGTTTGCTAGAGATTGTTTTGATTAATGCCCGGGCTATACAGGTGGTCGGGCAGAGTATTACTACACTTACACAGCAATGGCACTAGCTCTTGGTAGACGAAACCCAGATGAACTTTTAGAGTATGGCAAACATCTCATGATTCTTTACAAGGGTGATGTGCCAAAAAACAAAATTGAACCTTAAAAATCTTGTTACACATCAAGTAGCAATTGTATAAGATCATGTATTACAGAAATTTTGTACAATGTCATCCACTCAGAGTATCTTTCTCCACTTGTGGTTCACATACACCATTGTCTCTCTCCACCTTCGTTGACTTTCACGAGCACTGGAGTTGTTGTATGCCATTGATATTTTAACTTTTTGATGTTGTAAATGTCTGATGGCTTGTGCTGTTACTGAAGAGGCCAAGACTTCTTTTGCCTACATTCGATGAATGATTCTACGATAGAACCATTCAAATAGTTCTCTCAAACTGTTAGCCTTGATTTGAGAGCCACCATGTCGTGTGTGCCTGAAATAAGCATTTCTTGCCATGTAATGAGACTTTTCCATCCCTTGGGTATTCCATATTGTTGGGTTCCCATACTTTTGTATAAAATATGGTAAATGATTGAAGATGATGTGCTGGGTATGAAAATAGATTAGTTAGAATGTTTTACACTCACATAGTTGCACATAAAAGAGAATCAAATACACGATAATACCATGTAGTGAGTAATTTGGGTGTCTGTCCATGCTGTCTTGAATGATTTTTTGAGAAGGTTGAGATTCTCCTTGAACTTGTTCATATCACCTTGTGACCAGTCATCTTTGTCGCACATCAAAAATAGGATGTCTATTGATCGCAAAACCTCAGCCTTCGTGTTACGAGTAGTTGGTTCTTGGTCTTTGACTGCAATATGTAGCTTTTTCTAGCTCTGATACTCTACCTTGCTAACATAAGATGTGTTATATATTTTTCCATGTTTTGTTAGCTTCGGATCTCTTGTACCTTGGGGTTTAGATAAAAACCTCCGTGCATTCACCCCACCGATGGATGGTTTGCATGGGCCATCCTTCTCAGCAATTGATCTCTTTTCATCCCGCTTGATTTTCACATTGCCACCATGAAGCCCCATATCCAACAGTACCAATTCTAAGCATTGCAGGGCTACTTGTCGCTCTGTTGAGTTCTTAATCTTCCAAGCAAACCCGATATATAAGTAGACCAATTTCTCCACAATTCTACAAAGGGCATGCATTGTACAGATGTGGACATTCACAAGTGGTATTTTCAAAACCGGTCGAAAAGCAGGATCCTCAATGTGACGTGTTGAAGCTTTTCTCCACCACTTTGGGTCCATGACCTTTGCAGGCTCCATGCAGAACAAACACGGCGACTTTGCCATTGCACCCATTCCACAATTATAAATGCACTTTAATGTTTTGAGGTCACCTACAAGATGCCACTGAACTTGAAAGTCTCCCCTTCCATCTAGACGTAGTACCTCTCCCTGGTTAGTCTGTCGATCAATCACCTCCGGAATATTAGTTCGATTGAACACCCAATATAGAATCTCATGATCTTCTTTCTTTACCTGCAACACAAAATAAATGAGACTCAAGTAGATGTGAACATTTGAGCTTACCTGAGAATCTCGCTTACCTCAAACGCACCAAGCCACCATATGTTAGATTCTGATTGAACACTAAAATACAAAGGATCATCACTGGGACACTTTGAGAGGGCTCTATTCATTAAAGTAATAGTAACACGCTCTAGCTTTTTCTCTTTAACAAGCTCACACTCATCCAGTTTTAACACAAAATGTAATACCCCTTGTGACTCTTCAAATGTGATGTTGTAAAACTCCACCATTCTCTTCTGTAACATCTGCAGGTCCATAAAAATATTATTGAACTCATCATATGCCATGTTTGCTCCATGGCTACTGTAAGTTGCTTTAATATGAAAGGGCTGTCCAAGATAGTCTCCCTATGCCTCGTTAAGCTGAAGCCTCTCTGTCCAAACACTTGAGGCTGATGGTAAAAATTTGGATTTTATACCCTTCTTAACAAAGATGGATGAGACAGATTTTTGTATAGCCGAATATCCTCTTTTGCTTACACCAAGTGAATCAAGTGTGCCTTGTATCTCTTTTGCAGGCACTGAGTTCTCTGAAATAAAGCGGTCCACTACATTTTGTTGTAGGACCTTAAACTTCTTGTCATGTACTATATCTGCTGCCAGGCTTCTACTTATAAGTGGCTTCAATATCTTTCCTATATTGGCTTTGGGGTCAATGTTTTCCTTGTCAGGATAGATTGAATCTCTACATGAAGACAATGCATAAGTAAATAACAGAAAATTTGCTTCACTAACACTATTTAGGCACATGAAAACAATGCATAACAAGAAAAAACAAAAAGATTACTTAACTAAGACAATGTAGCTAACCAAGAAGCATCACCTTAATGCTCGGATTCTTTTCTTGAGACCTCCGGATGCAACCTGCAATGTTTCAAGATTGCGCAATTTCTTCTTTCGGATACGACCACCCAAGATGGTGTCCTTCATTTGACAACTTTGTACCTTTCCTTTCAGTTCCTGTACCTCTGTTTTGTGTTGCAAAATGGTAACCTGATCTGTAGAATGTAAATGTGAAAGGCGAACATTCTCATATTGTTGAGCTTGGAGAATGCCCTTATAAGTTTCAGCTTCTCTTGTAAGAGATTTACAATAACCCAGAAGGCCCTTTTCTCCATCACCAGCAAAGGTCAATAAGCTTGTAGGATTGACAAACGGTGGAGATGCATTAGTCATTGGATTCTTAGGGTAGAGAGAGCCTCTCGTCGAGATATCTATGTGTTTAGCTCCCTGAGCTCTGAGCGTGTCTATGGAAGCGGGAGGTATATGTGTGTTTGTTTTACTACGCTTAATCAATGGTTGGTACTCATTGTCCAAATCAATGTGAAGGTGATATTTGGCTCGTTTCTGCGTAACATTTTTTCCATTTGAGGAGTGCGCCATTAGCCAAAATGTGCAGGTTTAATGGAAAGTGAATAGCGGCTACACCTTCGTCCCTCCATGTTAGCCTCATTACCTCCATATTGACGAGGTTCATTCAATGCAACTGAAAAGAAGATTATCCCTCAATCACTACGAACGAATGTTCAGAAGAGTAAGGAATATACTTAAAGTACACTTTTTGAACTTTTACCATGAAAGACCCAGCTCTATTATTTGCCATTTTTTCTAGAGAGAGAGTGCAAAAAATACATTTTCTTAGAAGGCCCTCCAAATGACCACCAAAATTTCCTAATGCATTTGCATATCTTTCCTATCAGGCCGCTGATCGTAGGGCATTCCTTGAAAAGGTGGGAGAGGTCTTCGCTCGCCGTTCTGTATTGAGACCATCTATCCAGGACAATTCCCCTAGCTACCACCTTCACCCCAATCGGGAAGTCTCCCCATAATACCTTCCAAAGAAAGAACTTCATATTGAGTGGCTACTCTGGACACCAAATGTTCTTAGTGGCTACCTCCCATCTTGATTTTGGTCAATTCATGCCCCACTATTTGTTAAATGGGAAGAACCAATCCATCAAAGCCATAAGTGTGTTTTATACTTCTTTTGTTTGGGGCTTAAGGAATTGTCTATCCTTAGGCCATTGCCAGGCTTTCCACTCAAACATGGACTCACAAATAGGTAGACACCAGCCGTCCATCCATTCTAGGGCTCTACTTATCGTTAGTATTTCAGTCCCATTGAGGTTGTACAGAAGAACCATTTGGTTTGTTCTTTTCCATTGGTTTTTGTTGTAGTCTCACAATTGGCCTATACGTTGGATACCTTTGTTGTTGATCTTTCTAGCAATTTCCCTCCAAAATGGGTTCAAAGAGATGCTTCCTACCTTAGATAGACACGGGGACCAATGAGATGCAGAGTTGTGACAATACCTTGTAAGTTCTCCCCACCCCAAAGTCTCCACTGCTCTTTTGCATTTCCTAATGAGCTCGCCCGTCGCACCCTCGAGCTTCAAGCTAGCCCAATGAGGGGCGAATAGTTTTCCGTGCATCTTGAGCCCTTTCCACACTCACCACCTTGCGAGTAGAGCTTGGCATTGTCCATCATGGCCTTGGCCATAGTATCCCATGATTGGTCTTACTTCACGAGTGCGAATGCAAACGTGGCACACTGGGCTTCCGTGCGAATATCAGGATTAAGAATCCCGAGACCGCCTTGCTCAATCATTCTCACAACTCTATCTCAGATAGCCCACTGCCAAGGCATCAAGTATTTGGTGTTGTTCTTTTGAAGAAATAATTTTACTGATTTAAGGAACTCTTTCCAATTGCATTTGGAAAGCTTCAATGGTAGACCATTGAAATCTAGATATGGTAGTATGAATGACCTAATCACTTTCACTCTACTCGAGAAGGGGATAAACATATGTTTTCATCTAAGCATCTTCTTCTTATCTTCTCCATGACCCAAGTGAATTTTTGCTTGTGGTTTACATCTACTTCAAGCGGGGCTCCACGGTGTCGGATAGTCTTCCCTTTTCAATACTGTCTCCTCAGACCGAATTGACAGATCAAATGAGTCACTCTTCGAAAGAGAAATCAGTCTTAATTTTTATATGCTACACTTCGACCCTGATGCTAATGCAAACATTTGCACAATCTCTAGAGCCTTTCTGATCACTTGTGGGCAAGCTTTGAGAAAAAGTAGCAAGTCATCTGCAAAGAGTTCGGCTAGTAGTTGGTTGTTGTCATTTAGAGATAGCCCTTGAATCCCCTGTAAGGACATGGGTCCTACGGGCAAGGCCATTGGAATGATCGGATAGTGTGTATGCTAGGGGGAGGATATAAGATAGCATGGTTGGGTGGAGACTAGCACACAACATTACTCTCTTCCTTTCAGTGGTATCCAAACTATTTTGAGAAAGGGAAAAAGAGGGTTGCATGTGCATGCGATGCACATATCCTCTCCCATTATCCGCAAGCGAGGAAAACGACCCTCCATAGTGCATGACTAAGGTGGGAAACCAAGGAAAACTCAATCGACAACTCTACGACACCGAGGCTCCATTGGTGCCGTTCACTGGACGCGTAGGAAGACCCTTTAAACCCTTGTATGAAGGAGGGTTGAACCCACCCCATGAGGGTAAGAGGCCAACACCCTACCATCCAAGCTACTGAGACTTGTTGTATACAACAAGGAAAGATAGAATACTTGAGTTGACAAAGAAAGCTAGAAGAAAAGGAAAGCTACAAACTTCAAGGAAGTAGTTTCACCCTTCCTTTTGACTATTTAGAGAAAGGTAAATTTTCTTTCAAAATTTCTTTTTCTTCAAGAAAAAGCTTTACAAGTCAGCAAAAGACTTCACAAAAACGATGAGTATTTGTGAAGAATCAAACGAAGGTGTTCTTACAAAGAACAAGACGTGAATCGCTACAATCTTCCAAGGCAAGGATCGCATGCAACGCAAAAGTCATCGAGCATAAAACACACAATGACTTCAAGCTTTACAAGATACAAGTTCACGTTTTCTCTCTCTTCTTCATTAGCGTGTGTTTACCATGGCCAGCGAGGATATCCCACCTACACATATTTTTTATTTTGAGCACGCACATCAAAATCTGACAACCATGGACACTGCCGACATTAATATCCATGACGATGATGATCTAAGAGATCATGGTCTTATAGGTATGGCTACTTTCAAGACTTTGAAAAATCGCCAAAGCGCACCTGAACGCAACCTCTTTGCATTAAATGCAAATGTTACAAACCTTATTGAGCTACTTGTGAAATTTATGAATTCATAGACTGCTCAAGGAGCCCAAGCTGGAACGGTTCAAGGAACCCAAGCTCGCATGACTCAAGGAGTCCATGAGGCAAGTGGTTCAAAAGATGCAAAAGGTAGCAATTTACTACTTAAGAATATTACCATTCCTGAGTTTCATGGTGAAGAGCATGATCGCAACAACGATTCGGTCAATACGTTCTTACACAAATGGAGTAATATTCATAGGTTGAGACACACCCCATATATTAAGACAGCTGTGCAAACAAGTCTATCAGGCTTAAAGGCAAGGCCTATAAGTGGTTGATGACATTTCCAATAAATGATCGTCCTCAGTCTTGGGCTGCGTTTCAAGCTTCTTTCTCCAAGAGTTTTTGGACTCCAATGAAGAAGATAAAATTGGTTAGCAGGGGATGCATGCCACATGTCTGGCCTCTCTCTCACTCAATATCTTTCTAAGTATCAAAAAATCATATTAAAACTAGAAGGTCTAGATGAATTCCAAAAGATATGGGGTTTCCATAGGGGTCTTGACAAAGACTATCGTCTTCATGTTCATGTCAAGACCCAACATCCAAAAACTTTGGAAGAAGCCATCGCTCATGCCCAAATGTATGATGATAACCAAGAGAGGAAGGAAAGCTGCTTGCATTTATTCAATCGAATAATGCAATTTATATCGAATAAATTATCATTATTCGCGTATTCTCATATAATATGTGGTATTTTTAATGAATAATTTCTATTCTTTCTATTCTTTCAATCGATATCTTATCGGTCGATAGGCTTTCATTCGAAACAATATCGATTGACAATATATCGATCGATAGTCTTTTATTCGAAACAATATTGATTGACACTATATCGTTTGATACAGAAATTGATTGAAAGACTATCGATCGATATGGTAGATCATTAATAAAAAAACGTCACTCTTCGATACTTTTTCGATCGAGATCGCTTGTAGAGCTCTCTCACTCTCTGTAGTTCACATTCTCTAGCTCTCTCTCTCTCTCTCTCTCTCTCTCTCTCTCTCTCTCTCTCTCTCTAGCTCACACTCTCTAGCTCTACACCATATTCACTTAGTGGTAAGAGCATAAGCTTGATAACACCAAGTGAATCCTACTTCATACCTTAAACCTCACTTGGAAGTAAGAGAATTATCTCATAACAACCAAGAGGCACTAAGTGGACCTATTCTATGTCTATATGGAGGTAAGAAAATTTGTTCATGAAAACCAAAAGACCCTACATGTATGTGTATATCTTATCCATACTTAGAAGTAAGAGACACTGCTCAAACAACAAAGTATAGAAGTATTACAATTTAAATAATCTTTGGTAACCTTTTAATTGCACATAGAATTGTTTATTTTAATCTTCTAAATCAATGTCTTGTCTACCTAGTGAATGATATGTTTCAAAATGTATGAATTAACACTACATCTATGTACATATTATAGATATGATAGATTTTAATCATCAAATATCACTTTTAGTTTCTATTCTAAAACACATAGAGCTAAGAGTATAGCCTCTAATGTTTAAAATTATACATTTGCACTAAGACACTATAGCTAAAACAAATAGATCTAAGAGTATTGCCTCTAATGTTTATAATTATACATTCACACTAAGACACTATAGCTAAAAAGATAGCCTCTAGTGCTTATAATTATTTATTTATACTAAAAAAATAGAGTTAAAAATAACTTCTATTGCTTAGAATTATAGATGATTCAAATACATTCATTTTTTTTTTATGTTTTAACATTAAAGATGATCTATTTTCTTAAAAAATGAAAGGATTTTTTAAGTTGGTAATTCAACCTTTCTATGTCAAGGGTAACCTGACACTTTACTGAAGAGAATTGTACCTAAAACATGTAAATCTGAGCTTTTTATACTATTTTAGAATCGATTGATACTATTTAAATCGATAGTCTTTCGATCGATATGTAAGCAGTAAAACGTTATTTTGAATAAAGCTGACGTGGCAGCGAATAATACACGTGAATAAATCTTTGAAACGTATTAATTGACCATTATTCACAAATAAAATGAATGTTGAATAACGAATCATGCAACCCAGAAGGGAAATGTTACCTACTCTAGGAATACTTTGGCACATGTCAAGATGCTCCCCATTTGACCGTCATGATGTGCTTGAATCCTATTGGATAGTCTTTAAAGGGGTCCAATGAGAATTTAGATGCATAAAAATAAAAATTAAGTTCTTTATTTAAAGGAGGACATATATCCAAATGATATATTTAAATAATACGAGAGAGCGAGAGAGAGAGAGAGAGAGAGAGAGAGAGAGAGAGAGAGAGAGAGAGAGAGAGAGAGAGAGGTGGAACAAGTATGAGAGGGGATATACTCTATACCCTCCCACACACACACACTCTCTCTGATTGTGTGAGTGCAAAGTGCAAGAGCTCCAGCTCCTTCTCCAAGCTTGTTGAGAAGTTGAGAGTCTACACCAACACTCTTGGCTATGGAATGCAAATCCAACCAAGAGTCATGCTTCAATGTTGAATCTTGCCATCTTCTTCATCTTCATTACTATGATATTATGCTATGCTAAGCAAGAAGAGTGATGATAAGTGAGAAACTATTTCTTTCTCCTATGAATGATTCTTCTTCCCTTTCCCTACCCTTATTTCCCGCTAGCTCTCTTCATCTTTGAAGGTGTTTAAGGCCTTGGGACTGAGACTTGGGATAGTTAATGCTTTTTGCAAAGTTTATGCTATGCTCGTGATGCATGAAGATTTCCATCTTCATTGCATCACTTAGATCACAAGAAAGACAAATATTGTATTGTACCAAGTCTCTCTTGATGGGAGAATCTATAATACAAATGACTTTTGGAGGGGGGATCGACTCCAAGTAAATCCGGTCCTCAACTATTGTCATGTTCTCTAATACTCTCTCTTGCAAAAGTATTGTTCATGCCAAGTTAATTAAGTACTATGTTAATGTTGCTACCATCAATTAAGTTGACCCTCTATGTTCTCAAAGTAATCTCACAAAAATGCTCACTCTAATTATTTTAATTCCGCTATTCTCAAAGTTCATAGGCTGTCTCCATTATATTGGGTCTCTCAACACTGCCAATTTTGAGCGTGCAAAGAAACACAATGTGTGTTTCAGATGTCTTTTGGACCAGCATAACAAGAAGGGTTGTCCTCTTTTGCAGGCAAAGAAAAGGCCATGCACACGGTGCAACGCCTCACATTAGATTCATCTCTAAATATTGTGCTATAGAGGTTCTTCATGTAGAAGAAAAGCAGAAGTGTTGTGGGCCTGCTTCAATGTGGCTGCCCACCTTTGGCCCTAACGAGTTGATTTGCATGCATGGCAATATCAACAAAGAAAGTGTTCATATTTTAGTGGATGATGGTGCAATTGACTTCCTAAACTATAAGTTAATCAAGAAATTAAAGCTTACACAAACATCCTGCTCCCACAAGTATGTGATAGAACAAATGTCTGAAAATGATAAAGAAGTATGGGACATGGTAGTTCAAGGGGTTGAGCTTATTGTTCAAGATCATACGATGAGGCTTGACTTTTAGGTTATGAACATGGGCCATGCTGATGTAGTTTTAGGACATGAGTGGATACGTGGTTTAAGAAACATATTGCACACTTGTTATTACAAACACAACTCCTTATCCTTTATGGCTAATGGTAAACATGTGCTTTTGCTCGGTGAGAAAATATACCATTTGCACCTCTTATATGTATAACCGAGCTTTCTATTTTACAGAAAACAGATTTAATAGACAAAATCTTTTTGTGTTACTGCTTGTTTCCAAGTCTTGTGAGTTCTCAAGAGCAAAAGTGATGTGGATTCTAGTTATGGTATGCAAAGTGCAATGAGTTTTATTGAAAATAAAAGTGCTAACAATTCTAAAGAGCAAAGCGCTTCCAATTTTAATTATATTGAGCAATGTGCAATTGTTGTAAAACAAATATTAAAGGAATTACAAGATTCTCCATCCAGGATAACTCTAGTTTACTTTTCTTCTTTTGCACGAAAAAAACTGACTCACTTACTCATGGAGTATAGTGATGTATTCTCAAGTGATTTACCACCGGGTTTACCCCCTACACGTGATGTGCATTATGGCATAGATGTCCTGTTGGACACTAGACCGGTGAGTAAACCACCTTATCGTATGAGTGTTAGTAGGTTGAACATAAGTTGGATGACTACCTTACCCATGGTTTCATTAGACCTAGCACTTTGACTTGGGCATCGCCAATTCTATTGGTAAAAAACAAAGATGGTACTATGTGCATTGCGTACATTATCACGGATTGAACGCCATAACCATCAAGAACAAGTATCCTCTGCCTCGAGTGGATGAGTTGTTTGATCAACTCCATGGGGCAAGATACTATACAAAGATAGATCTTTGTTTAAGATACCTCCAGTTGCGTATCCTTTTGCAAGATATCTCTAAGACTGCCTTTAGAACACGGTTCAAGAATTTTGAATTTTTGGTTATGCCTTTTGGTTTAACCAACTCTCCATCTACATTTATGATACTCATGGATAGTGTCTTACATCCCTATCTTGGAAAATTTGTTGTGGCGTTCCTTGATGAAATTATCATTTACAGTAAGACTGAAGATGAACACATAGAACACTTACGTTTAGTGTTTGAATAGCTACGAACTCACACCTTGTATGCTAAGCCAAGCAAGTGTGATTTCTTTAAAACAAAGATACGTTATCTCGGTCATGTGATCTCTTATTCTGGCATCAAGATGGACACTGACAAGGTCTCTACCATTCTTCGATGGCCACATTCCAACACAATTGAGGAGCATCAAATCTTCTTAGGCATGGATCAATTTTATCAACAAAATATCCGTGATTATCCCAAAATCACTATTCCTATGACGGATCAACTTAAAGAAAAAGGGACGACCTTTTCTTGGGAAGAAGCCCAACAATGCAATTTTGAACATCTCAAGGTAGCTGTAGCCATTGCTCCCATCCTAGCAATTGTTGACCCACTTAAGCCGCTTGTGGTAGAGACTGATGCTAGTGATAAAGAAATTGGTGTGTTACCTCTCCAGGAGGGAAGACCTATAGCCTTTGAAAGTAAAAAGTTGGATAGAGCTCAACATAATTATTCTGTCTATGAGAGGGAGCTCTATGCCATAGTTCACGCTTTATGGAAGTGGCGACACTATATATATGTTGCCGAGTTTGAAGTGGTTTTTGATCATGAGAGTATAAAGTGGTTTACTACTCAAACAGACTTGAAGGTTCGTAAAGCTAGATGGACGGAGATCCTTCAAGATTATAAATGTAAGCTACTATATTGCAAGGGAATATAATGTAGTAGCGGATGCACTAAGCTGGATGCCTCATATTAATTCACTTGATTTCACGAAAATAAAGAGCAAATTTTTGGAGTCATTACGTGGCAAGTGTGCACAAGATCAATCATATGCTAAAGTGTGGAGTGCAGTTTTAAGAAGGGATCCCTCACACTTACATATCTCTGCACAGCCAGATGAACATATTTCTGCACGTGCAGATAAAAACTCCAACACACAGAGCTCGACCCGTACTTAGGAAGAGCTTAAGCGATGGAAGAATTTTTCCATTGACGATGTCTACTTACTCTACAAGGGTAGAGTATGTGTGCCAAAGGACTCATACACTAGGCACCAAATATTATTTGAGTGTCACGATAGCCCACGTGCTGGTCATCTAGGTATTCGTAAGACATATGCCTTAGTTGGACGGTAATTTTATTGTCCATGCTTATATCATGATGCTCAAGACTACGTACTAAATTGCCAAAAATGCCAAGTTAATAAGACAGAGTGCCTTAAGGTAGGTGGCCTTTTACATTCTTTAGAGATTCCACAGGGTAAGTGGAAGAGTATCTCTATGGATTTTGTAATAGGACTACGCAATACAAAACGTGGCCATGATGCCATATGGGTAATTGTAGACCGTCTAACAAAGATATGTCAATTCATTCCCACTAAGACTACGATTAAGATATCAAAATTAAGAGAGTTATTTATAGAGCATGTATATAGACTCTACGGTCTTCTAGCTAGTATCATTAGTGACAGAGATCGAAAGTTCGATAATCACTTTTGGAGAGTTGTGCTCCAAAAGTTGAAAACTACACTTAATCTTAGTATGGCTGATCATCCAAAAATAGATGGTTAAACCGAAAGAGTTAATCAAGTTCTAGAGGATATGCTATGAGCATATGTTAGCAAGAAGCAAACCAATTGGGAAGACTTCTTGCCTATATTGGAATTTTCTTATAATAGTTCAAAGCATGTGACTAGAGGGTTTAGTCCATTTATGCTTTACTATGGTTTTCAACCTAGATCAATACAACAAGCGAAGGATTTTATTTTTTCTTTGTGACTGATGTGAAGCGGTATCTTGGGGTGGTCTTTACGTTTCTAGGATGGGCTTTGGCGGCCTTCTCCAAATTCTATGAGGTTTCCTTGTTTGTAATAGGCTACCCACTTTCTTGTGACTTCTCATTATCATTCTGTGGGAGAGCTGTTGAATTAGTATCCATTGGTTAGGGCATGGTTTTTTTTCCCCACTTGTTGGGCCGGGGGCCATGACCAAGGCATCTAGACATGACCTAGCAAAGTGACCAAATTTTTTGCACTTGAATCATGCACCAAAAAAAGGTACAAAGTTTAGAGGGATAACCTTAATACGCACCCCCACATTGACTACTAGATTCTTGGGTTGGGCCTTTCTAAGATCCTACCATATGCACACGGGTGAAAGCATGTATAGGTGGACCGCTTTTGCCACTATATAGTATATGGTTTTTGGGGTTGAGAAAATGGGTGGTTTAGGCATTTGAAACAGTGGGATTAAATTCAAAATTTATGGAAAAAAAGGGTTAAAATTTGACGTGTACTAAGTGAAAGTGCTTACTCATTAATGATCACCTCAAGGTACGTTCAAGCACTTAATGCAAATATTCTCTTGAGTCTCGTCCCTCCCACTATGTCTCGCTCGTTCCTCCTCCCTCTCTCTGTCTCGCTAGCGCCATTCAGGTTTCTCTTTTCTCCCTCCTTTGCGTTTCTCTGCTAGCCGAAGTAACAAGCAGCAACATCACAACAAGAGCAAGCAAATTCAGGAGGAGTACTTTTTGCTGGGCTGGTCATCAACTTCAGTAAAAATCCCCTGCAGCAGCAACAGGTATGTGTCATCATGTAGCTTGAAGCATTCTATCTCAAATGTTGGTTGAATTTGAATGTGGTTGGTTTTCCTAGGTAGCATTTCCAAGTAGCATTGATCCATGTTTTAACATGATTCATGCAGATGTAGAAGCGTTGTATGCTTGTCTCTGAATGTGTGGCAAGATAACCAAAGGGGGCTTGGCCTAGTGGTTAAATTGAATGGGTGGGTGCATAAGGACCCTGGTTCAACCCCTGGCGATATGGTCTGCCCTCTATTGGGTGGCAAGATAATCATGGATTGTAACTGTTAATGATGCATGTGTAAGTTTATAATTTATTTATGGAATGTATATGCATTGTGCACATCTAATTGATCACCCTTGTGAATGCTTTATAAGAACGCATCATGCAGCTTGAAGCATGAATGCAGATTTTATCAACTGTGTGTGCATGCTTATACGAATGCATCATGTAGGTTCAAGCATGAATGCATTTAACTATTGATCTTGTATCTATGTGGCATTTGTGATTTTTTGAGGATGAAGAACCAGGCTACAAAAGGACCTTCAGACTCTGACAAGGGTACACCTAGGAAGGGAAAGAGCTCTACGCAGGAGTCGCCTATCAAAATAGGCTAGATGCATCATGCATGCATTTCTAAAATTGGTTTTATGTCTTGTAAAATTTCTGAATTTTTTGCACATGCATGCTACAAAAAGAACTTCCGAGTCCCCCAAGGGTACACCTAAGAAGCAAAATGTTCAGCAGGTTAGATGCATGTATTTCCCCCATGGATTCAATTAAAGTGTTTCTTTATTAGGAAAAAGAAGTGTGCACACCACTAGTAAATATCAAGTGGGTGAACCCCACTTTTTATGGGTACAACACCACTGATAGGCTGTGTTGAAGTGGTGCACCTGTAGCACCCTTTAAAGTTGGGCAGAAACCATGGTTGCATCACTACATAGTTATGCTGATATGGTGCACCATCTCTTAAAAGTGATACTGGACCACTTTAACGTGCTGGGCAGCACAAAAAAGAGGTAAGGTTCTAGTAAAAACGGGCGATACAATAGGTGCATCACTTTCCAATGGAAAACCCTAACTATTTTGTGGTGAAGCATCACTTTTAAGCGAAGCATCACGATCGTGCACCACTTTTCATTGGTTTTACACACTTTTAAGGTACCGAATAACGTTCTAGTTAAGAAGCACCACTTTCATGAAAAGTGGTGCTTTTTAACCTGAACGTTATTTGGTTTAAAGTGGTAAACACCAATAAAGTGGTGCTCACCACTTTTTGTGGTTCAAATCACATTTAAGTGGTGTTTATATTGGTGAACATCACTATAAAGTGGTGCTCCTTAACTAGAACGTTATTCGGTACTTTAAAAGTGTGTAGGACCACTGAAAAGTGGTGCTTCTTAACCCGAACGTTATTTGGTATAAAGTGGTAAACACCAATAAAGTGGTGCTCACCACTTTTTGTGGTTCAAATCACATTTAAGTGGTGTTTATAGTGGTAAAGACCACTATAAAGTGGTAAACATCACAATAAAGTGGTGCTCCTTAACTAGAACGTTATTCGGTACCTTAAAACTATGTAGGACCACTGAAAAGTGGTGCTTCTTAACCTGAACGTTATTTGGTATAAAGTGGTAAACACCAATAAAGTGGTGGTCACCACTTTGTGTGTTCAAATCACATTTAAGTGGTGGTGCGTGATGGTTAACCACTTTCAGTGCTGTAGAACCACTTTTTAGTAATGCTTTACAAAAGTGCAATAATCGTTAGTTCTGCATCTTTGCTAAAAGTGGTGGTTAAGTGCTTTTAAGTGATGAAGCTTTACAAGGAGATACCACATTCTATTGGTGTAGCACCACTTTTTAGGAGTGTAGCACCAGTTTTAAGATGTGTACAACAATTCACATCGGTGTAGCACAACTGAATAGTGGTTCAGCCCACTTTTATGTACTGGAGAACCACTTTAAAGTGGTGAAGAAACACCAAAAGGGGATGTATCACTAGAAAATAGTGGCGTAGCAGGACTTTTTAGTGTTACCTAACCAGTTTTAAGTGGTTGAGAACCATTTAGTGGTACACCACCACTTAAAAATTTTGCAGTACCACTGAGAATGGTGCAGAAATCATTTCAACCACTTCTTATTGTTGACAAAACAAGTTTAATTATGGCTCATTACATACTAACATGCATTCTTATATGTTTTTACAGGGAGGTGGACAGTACCATGAGTGGCCTTACCCACTCAAATAAAATTTTGCTTCACCAAGGAAGATTTTCATACCGAATATGGGCTATGCTTGGTTGGCCAGGATCCGAAGCTCCTATGTGATGATGATTTCTCAGATGAGGAGTGGCTTAGTGTATGGATTTACAAGCACCACCAAAAGGAGAAGATGCATTTAAAGGGGCTGAGGCCTGAAATGTATGAAAAATGTCTCCTGCTATACCACAAAGTATATCAGGGAGCTCCCCCAAACAACGAGGTAGGCGTGCATTTTGCACATGGATTTACTTGGCAGAAGTGCAAGGCCGCTGAAGATTCTGAAGGTTTAGTTGCATGGGCTGTGTATGCTGAAGGTGTTATCAAAATGTTACGCCGACAGAAAACTTTAAATAGGAAATTGGAGAAATGGAGGTCCACAAACGGCCCATGTCTTGGAAGCGAGTGGAAATTTAATGCAAAAAATATGCCTAATTACACTGATAGTACTGGCACAGGCTTTGACTGGCAGACATACTCAGGTGGACATCAATTTTCAGGGTAGGCTAAGGAGGAATTTCTAAAGAAGCGGGCCTTTGGCTCTATGGGAACATTTGGAATGTCAAATGTTTCCTCGACTACATTTTCTGCGTCAACGGCTAATGTAGCAGCTATTTCTAACATGAAGGCTAATGCTGCTGAAAAGTTAAAAGAGAAGCAGCAATTTCTTGAAGCAATAAAAATTGCTTTAGATCAATCAAAGACAAAGAGAGATGAGCAGGTTGGTTTGATGCGAGGTGCCACCAAGATCATAGAGAGAATGAACAAGGATATTGAGGAACTCAAGTTGCATAAGGCTAGGCTTGTACCAAACGAGGAAGCAATGGCAAAGCTTGAGACCTTGATTCAAATCAGAAAGGAGGCTCTCAAAGACATGGGACTTGATATTGAAGTGCACAATCTCGATAACCTAGGTGAAGAGGCAGCACAGTTACAAGTATGTAAGCTTGATTGATTCACCTAGTAGTAGTTGATATTACTTAAAAGTGGTTAAACTCTAATTAGAAAAAAATGGTTAGAGACCATTTTATATGGTAAAAGACTACTTAAATGTGTTTATATAACACTCTTAAGTGGTACCACATAAAGTGATGAAGACTCTTGAAAGTAATGCACAAACACTTATATTGTTTTATAAAGTACGCAGTGCTATTTTTTTACAGGGTCAGCATGACACTTTGTTATGGAAGTAGAAGTGGCGACAGGGCATCTTCGATTTGTGGAAACGATTATTAATTTGTTCAAGTCAAGAATGACTATCCTTCCTGCCAGGCCGCTTGTTCATTTGGGATCGGACAATAGCTATGTGCAGTTAGGTGATTGTGTTTCTTGTGGGATGTCCATCATGCATACTGTTGTTATCGGTGTCTATATGCTCCGGTGTCAACATCCGTATCACCCACTTTGTTTTGTAAATGCCTGTAAGTCTGCCGGCCAGTGTCTATTTCATGGATGTGAGGAACCTTTAAAAGATGCTTTGAAGCTGCTGGCACCTGGAGAGGCAAACATGGATGAGCATGTTGGTATAGGTAATCGATGTTTTTATACCTTATGATATGAAGCTGATTGTAGATTCATTTCTTGACCATTTTGTTTCTTTTCTCCATGTAATTGCAGAGAAAGATCCAATGGAAGGCATCTTTGGATCTCCTGTTGATGGAATTGGTAATATTCTGTGGAACATTCTTCTCTTTGAATGTTCACATAACTTAATATTGAGTATTATTACATTGTCTTTTATGTAGCACACTCCCAAGCTGGGTCATCACGCAAGCCCAATATTGATAGCATGTGTGGTGGGTGCGGGGATAAGAATGCATCCCAGAAACAAGCAGGTGAAGACACTCCGGACCAACAAAAGGCAGAAAATAGGGCTGAAAAAAGAGCAGATGTAGTGGGAGCTCAGGGTGACGCATCCAAGGAGTTAGCCGAGGTGCCTCTGAAGCCAGAACCTGCAATGAACAAGGACGTAGAGGACGCTAAAAAATCATCTGAGAAGCCAATTGAAAAGGATACAACATTGAACTTGTCTGATGAGGACTCAGAACTTCTTATTTCACAGGTTTGTGCAGAGATTTTGGGGCGTAGGAAAAATAGGAGCAACACAAAAGAGCGCGCCACACCAAAGAAAAAAGCTAAGGTTGCATCCGAGCCTCCAGAGCCTACTCCAGGAGGTAAAAAATCCAAGGAGCCTTCATCTTCTCGGAAAAAGACTAACCTCCAAGCACCCAACCTTAAACCTCCCAAACCAAAGTCCCGCAAGAAACTTCTGTAGCCCCTATTAACCTTTTGTGCTTTGTAGCCTCTTTGTAATTTTGTCTTTGTACCCTCATTTTGATGATAATGAAACGACGGCTTTATTTTTCATTCACTAGTTGTTTATTGCTCATTGATTGTCTATTTATTGTACTCATATTGTTCATTGACTGTCTATTTATTGTACTTGTATTGTTCTTTCTGACATCATCATTAGCATCTTCAAGTAGAGCTTATTTTTTCTCTCCAGTATCTCCTGCCAAGTGGACTGTTGCCATAGACGTTCAGGAAATTAATGAAATAGAAATCAATAGCCTGGAAGGTATACTTTTCAAGTGTATTTTGAAAAGGTTAATATGTCAGTCTGATTGAGGTTTTTAAGGCATGCTACTTGTCTATGGCAGAACTTAGCTGGATTGGAGATGTTCAAGAACTAGATGAGAAGGTTGAAGACATAGCAGCTAAGCAGGATGCAGAGCAAGATGCAGATGTAGCACCAGATAAAGTAGAGGAAGACCAGTAACCAGCAGTTTGCCCCGAAATTGAGGAGATTTCACCAAACTGCCCTGGATGGGGATATCTTGTTTCGCATTTCTGCAAGATCAAAAAGCTCATCATCCTTGATCTCGATGGACTATTCGTAAAATGAGATGTAACCAAACGTGATCCAAAGACTGGACAACTTAAACACCCTCCACGTCCAGCTTTCGACATAGTTAAACTAAAAAGAGTGGACGAGAAGTTGTGGATCTACTATCGTAGAGATGTTGAGCAATTTGTTTGGGATTTGAGGCAAATAGCAGATGCAATGATTTGGAGCACTTGTAATGATTCTAACATTGAGCATATCCTCAGTACATGTTGGCCAGACATATGGGAACATAGGACTTATTACTTTAGGGATCTCTTCTCAAACTGGCAATGTGAAAAGTGGTCGTATTTTGAAGAGATTGCTGGAGCTCCAAGAGACCTTGCAGGTGAACCTGTGTCTTTGAAGCCCCTTTACCATGTTTGGAACAAGTTTCCAGAATACGACTCCTCTCGGACATTGCTGGTAGATGACTCCAGATATAAAAATTTGCGCAATGTTTGGGACAACTGTATATGTCCACCCACCTTTGACCCTCTTGATGAAGAACAAGACCCTGATTACCTCACGCGCACACTGTTGCCATGGCTGTGCAGATGGGCACTAACCCCTAATACCCTGGAGTATACAAAGGCAAACCCCATCAACAATCCCAAAGATGAACTTTCGAGTCTAGTCTTTGAGCGCTTTGTTATAAATGGAGATGAATGAGATTGTACATCCGGAAGTGCCAGAAACGTTATATATTGTACATTCTTGGTGGATATGTAGACGTTTTTGGATAATTGTTGTAATATACTTTTTGTAATATACAAAAGTTTTGGCACTTTACTGTCTCTGCACTATACATGTCTCTACACTTCTTAGTGTCTCATAACCACTTTTTAGTGGTGCTAAACCCCTAAAACGTGGTTAAATTTTTATTATGTTATTGCAACAGTTTTTTTGGAACTGCAACACCATTTATTGGTGATGTTTGGGGGAGTGGTGAAAGCATTATTTACCACTTTTTAGTGGGGCTAAACCACTTTTTAGTGGTGCTAAACCACTTTAGTACCACTAAAAAGTGGTAAATTTTTATTGAGTTTTTCTGAAACTGCAACACTTTTTAGTGGTGATGTTTGGGGGGGGGGGGGGGGGGGGGAAGTGGTGAAGCATTCTCAAAAACCAACATGTCAATTCCATCTTGTTCAATCTTTCACTAGATGATATAAAATCAGATTTGATTTACAATTCAAAGGGCATGCTATTGTATATTGCCTCATGGTTTTCATTGGAAAGTTCGAACACTTCTCCTATGCCATCGAGAACTACAGGCTCCATAGGGAACTTTATTGCCCTTATCAAGTGGGAATATATGAAAAGGCTTGTTATCCCACAGCTCATACAAGTTTGCTTGTAGGGATTTATACCAATGGCCCATGACCATATAAGTATGCTTCTCTACCTTGTTGCCCCATGCATCAATTTGCTCGTTAGTTGTTAGGCCCTTAGCTACTACACACTTCAAAATGTAGAAGTCAACAGCCTCCTCATTATTCTCTTCAGAAGTGACAGCAAAATTGTCTCCAAGTGTGAGAGCATCGCTTAAGGAGTCATAATGACCTGCATAAGTGGCACCATGGAACTCCTCATTGTCTGAGTCTCCGTATGACTGGGAATCATTAGCAAGTGGCTCCAAAGTGTGATATTTCCACGTCTCCACATGTGATCTGTTCATACAGTTTCTCCAATGGCCAAGCCTGCAAGGAAAACAAAAGCATGACAACCGTTTTGATCGCAATGCACAAGTGTTTTTCTCAGAATACCCATTCACACAGTGCATTGCTCTTGAGCCCTTCAATGGTTTGTAGTCCCATTGATGGGATCGCTGAACATTGCCTAGCTTGACCTCCCAGAACACACTACTGACATCCCTCTTTTGCTTGTCATACATAGTAGTTGCTCCAATACTGAGATGCATTCTCAAAAAAGAGACAAATTCAACTGCACAAGTCAACCGCACGCTATTTTGCTTCAATTTCTCATGAGTTAGAGCCCTTTTAATGATAGCCCCAGCCCCATCATGTTCCCCCTTTCCATGTCCTGAGCAAAAAAAATTCCAATTCATTTCCATGCCAGTAAGGCTCCAATATCTAGCAACAAAGTAAAACGGTCGCTTTGCTTTAAATTGTGAAGCTGCGCCATCTGACCAAACCCATTGTTTTTTAAAGCTTAGTCCTTGATCTCTCAACCATTAAGCATGTAAGAGAAAAGCATGCTGCACAAATAAGGTGTCATGTTGTTTATCATCTGAGAAAAAAAAGTGCATGGTCTTCTTTATTGCACCTGATGCGATGTGGAAATAAGTAATCAGGACAAAGATAAAGACCTGCTTAGTGTACCAATGCATTGACTGGATCTCATTTTTCTCCTTGAAGGAGTAGTTCTCTGCAAAGTCAACAACGGAGACAACCACATCATCTGGAAACAAAGAAATGCAGTCCTTGAACTGTTGTGCTTGCCACCTAAATATAAAATTGTGAGTGACATACTTCTTCAAGTGGTCTTGGTACACTCGGAAAAGTTCTCTAGGCAGCATTTTCTTGTGGACAATGTCTTTCACAGTGCTCTTTCTAGCTTCATTGTTTAATCCAGTGGCACCCACTATATTTTCAAAAAACTTCACAGATACTTGCTTACTCTGCTCAACTTCTTGTCTTGGACAGATTTGAATATTACCTACACCGCATGCATTGCATGTTCCAATTAAGCATTGGTAGCTATGGAAACTATGTTCTGCAAGTATAGGGCAGAGTATAGATTCCAACAATGAAGTGGTGCTCATACTTGCATTTTTGTATGCAAGACATCCATGGTTGACAAATTCATCATGATGAAGGCATATAGGGCAGCTGCACATGCAGCAAGAACCATGAAGATCAAAACTTCGAGTCCACATGTGATTTACTGCCTCTTTAAGGAAAATCATTTGTACATGCACAATACAACAACAGGTGTAGCGATCCCTCAATTTTCGGACAAAGAACGGTTTCATAGATTCGAAGCAACGTTGGGAAATCTGAATATCTGCATACTTTGTCTTGAATCTTAAATAAAGCTCCACTTGCAATATACATGTATACAAATGTTAAAAATAAACTTAGCATTCAAAACTGGTTAAATTGTTTCAAAACATTAAAAAGTGATTCTACATCACTAAAAACTGGTGTGCACCACTAAAAACTAGTAATGATACATTTAGTAGTATTGTTTTACCTGTGAAAATAATGCACCACAAATACAAATTAGTGTAGAAACTAGTAACCATACAAAAAGGTAGAATATTAAGAGGTTGTGTGAGGACAACTTAAGAGTGGTGAGAAATCGCATTCAGCGTAACTAAAAAGTGGTTTGGCACGACTTAAAAGTGAATTCAAACCACTTGACGGTGATGAACCGCCAATAAAAAATGGTGTGCATTGCTTGAATATGGTGGGCAACGATTAAAAAGTGGTGAGTAAGGACATGAAAGTTCTGAGGAAGTTTAGAACTAGCACTTAAAAAGTAGCTGGGAGGGACAAAATACTAGGCGACAGACCAACATTAGCACTAGATAGTAGTCCAACACAACTTGAAAGTGGAGGAGTTCTTGTGAAAAGTGTTTGATGACCACTTTAGAGTGGTGAGCGACTAGTTCAAAGTGGCCAGTCACCAATTAAAATCTAGCACTTAAAAAGTAGCTGGGAGGGACAAAATACTAGGCGACATACCAGCATCAGAACTAGATAGTGGTCCAACACAACTTGGAAGTGGAGGAGCTCTTGTGAAAAGTGCTTCATGACCACTTGAGAGTGGTGAGCAACTACTTCAAAGTGGGCAGTCACCGCTTGAACGCGGATTCTGGTCACTTGAATGCGGTTTCTGGCCACCTGAAAGCGGGAACTTGCCGCTTGATTGCAGTGACAAGGTTTTAGATACCACTTGAAAGTGGTGTCTTGCCACTTGGGAGTGGTGCCTCATCACTTGCATGGAGTGATGACTGACGTAGTGACTTAGCACATGAAAGTGGTGTCTCACCACTTGAAATTAGTGAGCAACTACTTCAAAGTGGGCAGTCACCACTTGAACGATGATTCTGGTCACTTGAATGCGGTGTCTGGCCACTTGAAAGCGCGATCTTGCCGCTTGATTGCAGTGACCAGGTTTAAGCTATCACTTGAAAGTGGTATCTCACCACTTGACGACCACTTGAGAATGGTGAGAAACTAGTTCAAAGTGGGCAGTCACCACTTGAACGCGGATTCAAATCATTGGAATGCGGTGTTTGGCCACTTGAAAGTGGTGTCTCACCACTTGATGACCACTTGAGAGTGGTGAGAAACTAGTTCAAAGTGGGCAGTCACCACTTTAACACGTTTTCTTGTCACTTGAATGCGGTGTCTAACAACTTTAAAGCGGGAACTTTCCGCTTGATTGCAGTGATAAGGTTTTAGTTACTACTTGAAAGTGGTGTCACACGACTTGGGAGACCACTTGCATGGAGTGATGGACTGACGTAGTGACTTAGCACATGAAAGTGGCTTCTCACCACTTGAATGCAGTCAGATACCACGTGAAAGTGGTTTTTATACGTGTAAGTGTTGTGTCCACCGCTTCATTGTGGTGTGACAGCACTTGTAAGTGTTTACTAACAAAATGTGTTCAAACTCCACTAATATGGTTTTGGTTACCATCATAAGGTGGTGGGCACCATTCGTGCAGCAACAGTAAAAAGTCTATGGCACTACTATAACTGTTGCACCATGACTAAAAGTTGCTACACCACTTGGAAAAAGTGAGCTGCACCACCAAAAACGTTTGCACTTGTAACACCCCTACGAGTTTGTAAAACACGTCTGTTAGCATTGGGTAAACAAGACTTTTTAGTGCGTGAACACCACTTTGTAGGGTTTACGATGAAGCGTTGGTGCATTTCTAGTAAAAACTGTTTCTTAAACATTAAAACCTGCTGTAAAACATTAAAAACTGGTTCAAAGACACTAAAAAGTGGTGTGGAAACACAAGTAAAAGTACTTCAAAAACATTTAGAACTATTGATCAAATTTTAGAAGTGGTTTAGATACAATAAGAGACCAGTATAGTAATGTTTCACCACTTTTTAATGTTGCAGCACCACTAGAAAGTGGTGCAAAACACCAAAACAAGCTGTAGCACTTTTAAAAAGAAGTATAGAAACATAATGTTATGGCAGTAATGAGTTGTAGCACCAATAAAAAGTGCTAAAAAAATATATCAATTACCTGAGGCTCCTCAAGAAGGTGGATTGGATGCTTTACATATGAACATCTAGCTAGTCTCTTACTGCAAACATCTTTCTTGTTGGTGGACACCCTCGTCTCATCCGTCCAAAATTGAAAGACTATGTCTTTAACAGTTTGAGTGATGTGAGTTCTCCGTGCATCATCTCTATGACACACAGATGCAGGGAACGATCCATCGGATTCACTTGACACTATTAAGTGATGTTTGGCTGAATATAAGTTTCTTTTGTGGATCCCCATAAGCTTGGCAGCTTGCGGTATGCTCATGTCAGTGTTTTTCTCCTTGCTTCCACCATTCACCAACATCATCATTGCTGATTTCTTCACAAAAAACTCATCTGAAGATCTTGGGACCTTCACATGATTCAAAGTGTTGCGGATGGTTCTCAACATAATTGCTTCCAACTCTTTGGATTTACTCTACATAGTAAGGAAGCAAGGATGTTGAAGAAGTTCATCAAAGATTTCCTTCCTACCACTTGCATCCATTCCCACGGTTAATGTATCAAAGTGTTGTACCATAGATTGACATATCCTTCGTTTCATTCTTTCATCCATCTCCCCTGTATTGCTTTCCGTCACAAAGTTGACCGTTGCCTGACGCTGCTTTCGTTTCTGAGCAGCCCAATATTCCCTCATTAATTTTCTGCGCTAAAGTTGAGCTTCTCTACTCAATGACGATGAGCTGATAGACAGTTCTTCACTGTGCTCCATTGTTGTAGTACTTTCACAGGATTGCTCTACAAGAAATACAATACAAATCATAACTACACGCTATAATTTTAATTAATACATGGCACTTCTTGCACTAATTAGCAAGATACTAAAAAAGCATAATAAGTGTTTACATACCTCAAGAATCATCAAGTAGAAGAGGAACCTATAGAGATAGATTTCGTGAGAGAGAAAGAAAGAGTGCTAAGAGAGAGAGAGATGAGCGCGAGCTCAAACACAAGAGGAGCCATGCTTAGAGAGAGAAAGAGAGAGAGAGAGAGAGGGGGCTGAGCGATACAGAAAGCTCAGCAAGAGCTCTGTGAGAGAGAGACAGAGAGGAGCTAGATAGATCTCCAAGAGAGATCTCAGAGACAAAGAAAGCTCAGACAGGTTGAAGCGAGAAAGAAGCAGCCCAGTGTTCAGCAGTAAATTACATTTAGTCTCATTAATTGTGGTATGTTACGTTATGAGACTTAATTGACGTACCTTAGGAGAGTGATGTTCTTTTTGAGATTTGAAGCACTTTTAAAACACCCACTTTTAAGTGCAAAAAAGCAATGTCCTTGACATTACTTTCCAGGCCACCTATACATGCTTCACCCACACCTTATTGGTGACAATGCCGGCTACTTTTCTTACCGATACAAACAACAGGGTACCAAGGACTACTGCCAGGTCTTTTAGGTTGCTTCTCAACCACAACAACAGATTCACAAATTCCACCCACACCGGGCACATATCCTGGAAAGCATCCGGGGACTCGAATGAGGGATCCCAGGGTAACACTCAAACTGGCAAAGAAAAAGAGAGATTTTGGCCAGGATTTTATCCACCAATGCCTTATTGTTGAATTGCACTGAGAAGAAGCCTTTTGCTAGATATTGAGTGTTGGACACGGATCTTCCTTGGTTAAGGACGTTAGAGCTCTGAAGCCAATTGATGAGCTCTATTTTGGTAGCTACCCTATCCATGAATATGAAGACCAACATAGACTTAGCAAGCTCCATGAGTTGTCTTTTGATCAGCGTAGGAGGGACCTGCACCACGATGAGGGCATCCTCCACCTTGATTCTTTACGGAATCATTTTTTTACTAGAGCTTGAAATTCCATGTCTCCTGTCACATCAATAAGTCTGGAGGGTGCATTGACTTCCTCGAGCGTTCTTTTGTTCATGGACAACGTGCTGAGAATATCCAATAGTTCTTTCTTGATTTGTGCCTTCCGTTCTCTAAACTCCTTCTTGTTTAACTCCAAAATGTTGCTCTTAACTCCCCCATTGTTGAGGGCTATTGCTATTTCATGGCCATTGATTTACCTGTTCAGTGATGGTTCCTTCACCTCCCCTTGCACACCGCCTCGATGTAGGAGGGCTTGCAAAAACTATCCATGGGAAGGGGGTTGGTGTGATATGTCCCCACGACAAACCTTAAATGGGTGCACTTCACCAAGCACCACCGAATGCTTACTTTCCCTTTTTGGCCTACCCAAAGGGCTAAGGCCATAGTGATGTGTTCCCTTTTTGGCCTGCCCAAAGGGAAAAGGCTATAGAGATCCCTTCTCTTTTTGCCGACTAATTTTTTTAATAAATTTTATGTTCATTTTGTGGGTTTTTATCAAGAACCACTTTGTGGCATGATTAAAGTGGTTGGGAATGTGGCCACTATCCGCACAAAATGGGTATGCTAGGATGTTGGTAGAAGTAGGGATAACGATTGGCCATGTGTAGCATATCTATTGGCTTATGATGATGTTTGGAGGGAGTTATAAGACATGCTCTCTAGGGTTTTCTAGGAGCTCATCATTTGGAGTCTAAGAAGCTTACACGTCCCCTGTTTCTCATCGGCAGCCACAATGGCATAGCGATGGTGAGTTGGACAGGGTGCGGCCCCGCCTTAAGTAACTTGCAAGTGTTATGCACTGCCCGCTTCCCCAGCATAGCATTGGTGTGTGGCAACAGGTTGCGAACCAATATTCAAGGCAATGAATACTCTCCGGTGCAACATTTCTCAATCAAGGGCAATACTCATCTGCACAGGTCCGCTATTTTATGATTTTGCTGACTGTTTTACAGAATGTTCTCACGTTTTCTTGTTGTGTACTCCTCGCAGCTCAGAACTTCTGCCCTCTTTCTTAGGGATGCCCTGTTTTGATAGCGGGTTTGTTTTCTTTAATTAGACTTGTTTCTTTTTGGCTTGAGATTTTAACCTGATCTGCTGAATCTTGATTGTGTAGCGAAGTCATTGTCTAAGCAGTTGCATCCAAAGCTGCGAATCATTATTGTGCGGGTAAACATATTTAATTATAGCTGAGGTTCGTTTCGGGTATGGACTGGGGTCGGATAGCCTTGGCTATGCTTCATGTCCTACTCACGATGAGTGTGAAGTGCCTTGACAGTGTCCTTTACTGTATTTAGTTTTTACTGCGGATTGGAATTGCTAATGGGTTCGGTATTCTGATGGTGACGCAGTCAATTATTTTATTCATCCCTTTCTCGATAACGTGAAAATGAGCAGCTATAGGTTTCCAGCCCTATTACTGTCTTGTGCAAATGTGAGATTCGGTTTATGGCTAGATGTTGGTATGTGGTGGTTGTCGAGTTCTTGGTGTCGTAGGTTTTTCTGTTATGCCATTGTAGACGAAGCAATAGAGCCTTTTCTTATGCCTTGCTTCTTTTGGTTGGTCGAGGATTTGCTGTGATGTCTACTCATTTGCTGATGATCTCTAGATGAATAGAGATGAAACAAAAACAGATCGAGCATTAAAACCAATGGTATGATTTATACTATTCGATAAGCTGTGATGGTGAGTATATACCCAACTATGGATTCACGTCCATTAGGTTGTAGGGTATTGTGTTCTGAGCTTATGGGATAGGGAAAGATGATTGTCTAGGGTAGAATTTAATTACACTCGTGCAACATAAGAAGGATTTTGCTGCCTCGATAGATTAGTGAATTGCCAATTTCTTTGAACATATCAATGGATATTAGCGTGCGATTTTGATTTATGTTACAAATTTTGTCATTTGTGTGGCGAAAAAATATCTTAGCTTCTGTTTTGTTGCTGATGTTTTTCTGCGATTAGGATAAAATCCCTACATAAATGGCTTTCTTACTCGTCGCAAATTTTGCAAGAGACATTTATCCAAATTTAGAAGAAATTATTGTACAGAAATTTAATTATAATATTATAAAATAAAAAGATTAAAATATTGTGAAAAATATGTTCTATCTTTAATAAGAAGAATAGATCTTTAAATAGCACTAGGTTTTTTTATACAGTCAGAACTCTTCAATATTTAAAATAATAAACCTTAATTTTAACATTTTTTATAACTATAGATAATATTAAAATCTCTTGTCTAAAACGTGTCGCCTATAATAAATGCACCATCATAATACATATTTCTCTAAACTATAATTTATACAATTTGATTCCAATTGATTGTGAGACATTCACTTCACTTATTTTTGAAAAATTAAAATAGTAGAGTTAATTTCAATAATTCCAAGACAAGTATAAAGTCACCCTCAAAAAACGTGACGTCTTAAAAAAGAGACGTGAAATGATTTATCTTCTCATTAATAAGAAGATATTGCATAAACTTATTGCCATTACCCTCTGCTTTGGTTTTTATGCTAAACGTGAGGCATTGGCTCTCATCATAGAAACACACAACTCACTACATCTGCTCTCCCACAGCTCCTATATAACCAACTATCTCTAGCACAATATACATATGCTATTCATGAAGCCTAAGGTCTTCTTGTTGATAGTTGTCTGCGCTTTCCAGCTTTATATACCTACTATAATGGATACTCCCATGAATGGTGAGTACATTGCTAACAAGATGTTACTTGAGCTGTGATTACCTTGAGCATGTGATCTGGAGCATTGACATGAGCATCTATTTGTAGATGTTAGTTTCGATGATGCACTGTTCGAGCCGGAGCGCCTAGAAGCACCCTCGTTGCATAGAGAGCTTCTTGAGAGTACGAAGTGTAACACTGTTGCTGATTTTTCACCTTCAGCTCGAAAGATAAATCAATCCTTTGAATCTTCCCCACTTAGCAATAAAGCCTCTGCTTCAGCTATAAAAAAGGCATTGCTCGCAGTAACACGTAATCCTTGTCGTTTTCCTATTAATTGCATTGAGTTTATTACTCACACCAATGGTTGTTTTTAGGTAAAACGTCTAGGTGCTTGGCAGATACCTCATTCTCTTCACCTCTGATAAAGAATATAGATGAAGGAAAAGACGAGCCTAATGCTGAATCTTTCACTTCACAGTTGGCCATAACCCCTGCCCTAAGAAACTTAGCTATCTCTGAATTGTCAGAGACTGCAAAGTTTAGATTTGCCTTGGAAGGGAAAGTACTTTGTATATAGTACTTATAAAATACACAAGTCCAACTTTGGTAGATACATGCGTGCAGACCTTCTTGACAAGGAATCTCGCCATATTGTGACTTCCGTTGTGACTGAGACATACCTCTCAGAGTTTATCGAGGCCTTTGTTGTTCATGATTACGTGCGCATCGAGGGGGCATGTGTAAAAAGGGTTGTTGCAAAAGACGGTGGTACCTGCTTGTGGCCTTTGTATGTAGATGCAACCACTTTGGTTGTTAAGGCAGAGCTTCTCGAGTGCTGCCTCTACCTTTATCCAAAGAAGAAGATCAAAGAGCTGCTGTACCAGAGTTCCAATGCTAGCGAGTTTGTGTCGACTGTTGTGTTCATTGTCGTCAAAATAGAGAATGCAACTAGAAGTGATGGTACTCCTAGTTTTTGATTGTCTGTTGCTGAGGGACGTCGAAAAGCGATCGAGCTAGTGCAAGTTTTGAGCAACCTTTGAAGCAAACAGTTTGTATTTTTTTCTCAAGTTTGTGTTTATGGCAGCTTCTCTTTGTCCCAATGCGATGCCTCGACTATCAACTTATGGTCAATGAGGTCAAAGAAAAGGGAATTTACACTTAACATCAACGTCTTCAAGCACCTATCGAACACTCCAAGTGTTGTCGATGCTACAATCTTGTGTCCACTCCCTTCTTCATTGGCTGATGTCTTCCAAGATTACTTGCATAAGCAAGTCTTGAATTTAGGCTTTGGAAAGAAGGTAATTTTTGTAACTGCGTATCAAATAAAAATGTCTATTATTCTCATTGGTAAATGTGAAATTGGTAGGTGTTTAGAACTTTGGAGATTATAAGTGTGAACAGCTTGGATGTGGAGTTTTCTTGCAGAACGTACAAAGGTTTGAATGTAAGCTGCCAAGCTAGCAACCCATTTTTCTACTCTTGTGGGAGAATCTACAATCAATAAGCAACCAGTGTTACCTGCCAAATTATATCCTCAAGACGAAGAAGCTGTTGGTGTTATTTTACAAGGTGCAGTAGTTGACTCCGTGCTTGGATTTTCTCATCCATTCCTGCATCTTTTCAAGAAAAGCTTAGTGGAGTTAAAATCTTCACTCTTGAACTTTAAGAAGGTTGGTTGGTTCACTGTTGACAAGGCGGGCCAGGTCACTGCTTTCAAAGGTGCTTAGTTGTGTTGCTCCTCGTTAGACTTTACTTTTTGTAATATGGCAAGCAATCTCATTTTGTGGGCAGAAAGTAAAATATTGTATATTGATCCCATATTTAATTGTAATTTTCCGAACAACAAAGATGTTTTGCTAAGCCTACGTCACCTTTTTAACTTGGGCCTTTCGTTGCAATGTCTTGAGTCCCAACTTGTTGATGTTATTGTAGAGTAAATAGCATTAAAAAATGAAGACATTTTGAAAATGTGGGTGCACCCTCTTTCAATCAAAGAGAGTTTATAATATCTCTCTTGGCTAGTCGCCAATCTTCGATGATGTTGAGTGTACACTTGGTTAGTACGGTGTGCAAGATGTTTTCAGTGATGTGTAAACTTTACTTTTACCAGGGTGAGATTATACGTGAAGCTCGCTCTTTTGCTGCCCTTGACTGTTTATCTTCATCCACTTTGCCATCTTTGGTTTTGCTAAGCTTGCATGGTGAATTCTTATGGTTCCTTGGTGGATTTGACCATCCTAAACGTAGACGATGTGTATGGAGTAAAGAGGCTACCTTGTCTCTAGCCACTCTTGTCGACACTCATAATGTTGCCGTTCAACAAGTTCCATCTATCTTCTTAAGACTATGCCCCAACACCTTTACCCTTAAGCAAGTCACAACCAAAATTTACAATATGTCCAAGTCATCCCGAATGCATCAAAGAATCTCTACAGTTCATCTTGTAGAACTTCACAATATGCGAAGATAGTTGAAGGTACCCCTTATTTTGATTGTGCTTCATGTGGTTCTCTCATGTTTCGTCAAAGTTTGTATGACATGTCAAAGGTGGAGTTATTGTTTTAAAAAAAATTAAAGTCAATGGTTGTTGTTGACAATAAGGTGCTGCGAGTGTGTCACTTATGCAAGGTCGCATTGAAGAAACAAGAAGAACCATTGTTCTGCATTAGAAGAGAGATGGCTTTTAATATCAAAATATCCAGTGTAGAAAGATTGAATTCAGTGGAGAGTTGTCTTGTATCTTTGCGCATACCATTTGCACAAATTCGAGAACTTAACTTCGAAGGTCAATTTGGTTTGCGCGAAAGCATTGTGAATGTAATGGTAGACTTGTCAAGAGTACAAAGAGTGTTGCCACGCTTCTCTAGTGATCAAGCTTCAATTCTAGTTGAGATTAAGTGCAAGCTTGATTACGATCATGCCTACTTGAGTGGCATTGTGCGGCCAAATTGTGTTCTTCAAGCTTTGGTTGACCTATTGAGCACTCCCTTGTACATTCATCATGGTGTTACAATTTATCTGTCTTGGTCATCTAATTTCTCACTCCATGCAGATTTGTCTTGCAGTCCACACGAAGAAGATCTTGAAGAGGAGAATGATTCTCTAGACACTTTGGTGCATGGTATCTACTCCGCACAACAAGTTGTGGACCATAATTCACAAGTTGCAATTATAGCCCCTTGTGAGGGATTCAGCCCTCTAAGCATTTTCGATGATGAATCTTGTGAGGAGCCCGGGGAGGTCACCTAAGAAAAATCACGTGAGTTCAACAGAAGGGTATTTAAAGTTACTGAAACTTACATAAATTTATATGTAGAAGAAAAAAACTCACAGATTTTAAAAGAAAAGGGTAAATTATATTCCTAACAAAATTTACAGATAAGGGGTTTTACAAACATGTTTTGAACGCACGTGATATGGTAGTTTTACACATAGTGAACCCCCCGAGGTGAGGAGTTGTCATTTCCAACATTGTTTTTTGGTCAGAGAAGAAAGTATCATGTACATGTGTTGGCGAAGAAAAAATACCAAAAAGTAGCACAATGGGAGCTTAAAAATGTGGATAGACGATTTGCAAGCAATATTGAAAATTTGTTCTTTAAAACAATGAAAATTATTATTGCAAAAGTACTTGGATCCATATGGGTGCGCCTACACAAGGGAAAACTCTATGGAAAGCAATTGCAAGCAAAAGATGTTCAAGATATCACTAACATAGAGAAGTTTCTTTCGATTGAGCTAGGGTACCACGACATCCAATCGCTGCGCACTTCAGTCGATTACAAGGTGAAACTTAACCGAACTGTATTTGCGATGATTCGTCAATTGGGCCAGCCGACTTTCTTTGTGACATTTTCATGTGCAGAGCAAAGATGGAACCCTTTGAAAGATTGTTTGTGCACATTGAATCCTCATATTAAAGAAACAGATCACCCAACCACAGCCTCATTCTTGTACATTTTGATCCTGTGACAACAACGCGATACTACGTTCATAGATTTCAAGCAATGAAAACGGAATTGAAGCGCAACAATGCCATCCTTGGTGAATTGATGGATTACTTTTTTGTGACCGAGTTTCAAAATAGAGAAAGGTAGTGTGATCATGGATTGCTTTGGGTAAAAGATGCATCTCTCTTTGGTGTTGCACCGGATAATGATACAATACATTTTGTCAACACACATATTGCTACCGACAAGAATTTGTTAGATGAGTCTCTCAGAGGTCTGCAAACCCACTACCATCGTAAAACATGTAAAAAACACAAAAGTTTTTGCCGATTTGGTTTCCCGCTCCCACCCTCTCGAGAAACTATGGTTCTATATCCAATCAGAGTGACAGAGACAGAGAAAGAAGCACTGTTAGCCTATAAAAAGTGCATTGATGATCGATTGCTTGCTCTTGGACATGATTCAGAAGCGTCGTATGATGAATGGTTGACCTCTTTGCGAATGAATGAAGAAGTGTACATTAAGTCCCTTTTGGTGACCATCACAGAGCCAACACTATTCTTGAAAAGACATCCAAAGGACATTTACACAAACAATTTCAACAAAGAGTTGTGTAGTCTATGGAATGCGAACATTGACATTCAATTTATATTCAATGGCCATGGCGCTGCTGCATATTTCACATGATACATGACTAAAAACGACTCAACCGCAAGCAAAACAATCAAGTACATACTGCAAGATTGCAAGAAAACAAATGTGCCAACGTTGGATCGATTGAAATAAATTGGCAATGCTTTGATCAATACACAAGAGATGACATCACAACAAGCCACATATATTTCTCTTTCATTGCCCTTACATAGTGCAAGCAGACAGTTTGTGTTCATCAATGCAGATTTTGAAAGCCAACGCACATTGTTGTCGAGAAAAAGAGCTACATTGAATACTTTGAATCCTGATGATACTAACATCTTCTTTGACGATGTTGTCACCAAGTACACCCATCGTCCAGATAACCTTGCACACATATATTTGGCTGATTACTCAAGCAACCACCAATGTGTACATGATTCTACTGGCAAGTCTGAGAAACCTCGAGTCATTCGATATGCTAATTTCATTCTGGAGAAAGATGTAGAGAAGCATTTCCATGAGCTTTGCTTATTGTTCCTTCCATTTACTGGCGATGAGAAAATATTGAGACAAGTGTTGATTGTTGGAGAGACAAAATATACCACAAACTATGCAATTATAGATGAGAATTGTCAAAAATTTTGTAAGCTGGAACTTAGTGCAGCAAGCTCAAAAACAGTCTCATTGCCCTCATCCTCAAGATTTGAGCATGACGAGTCATACAAATATGAGTTGGCCCTTGATATTCAACTAAGCAAGCCCACCACAAGATCCTTACCAATATTTCAAAAATTGGCATTATGCAACGAGGAGTATCACTCACTTATGTCCAAGTTGAACATCGAGCAACGCTCCTTTTTTGACGACATTATGATTAGAAAGCACTTGCAGCCAACTCAACCAATCCATCTCTTTTTGACTGGTGGTGCGAGAACGGGAAAAACTTTCACTTTGCAAGCAATCGTGCAAGGCTTGTTTCATCACTACAATGCCTCTTTTGAATTAGATGTTGATCTTCCCTCGACATTATTGATGGCATATACAGGAAAAGCAGCTTTCAACCTTGGAGACACAACAATTCACTCAGCATTGCGCATGCATCTTGTCTTCCAACCAAATGTTTCTCTTTCTTCTGAGAGCCTTGCCGAGCTCTCACAACTGTATAAAAACCTCAAGCTTATTGTGTGTGATGAGGCATCTTTGATTGGAAATAAACTCTTGTGTATCATAGACACAAGGCTGCGATCAATTAAGCACAACCACATAGAACCATTCGGTGGTCTGGATGTCATCTTTTGCGGTGACTTATGTCAAGCAAGCCCGGTTCGAGATCGTTGGATATTCAACGAGCCACAAGATTCTCTACAATTGCTCTCGCCTTCGTTCTGGCTCACCCATATAAAATGCCACGAGCTCACAAAAACAATGCGTCAATTAGATAATGACTTCATTACCATTCTCAATAGAATACGCAAAGCAAAACACACAACCGAGGACTTTTTGCTCTTGAATACCGACCATAACAACAAAGCCTTTAACAAATTGATAAGATCCCATTTATACTTCACCAATAACTTGAAGGACTCACAAATCGACTTGTTTTTTAGGAATTGCCTGCTCATGCATACATAATCCATGCGAGAGACAATCACCATAAAACTTGCTCAAGAAACCTTGTTGTCCCAAACAACCCACAAAACACAACAGGCTTGTCCTCAACCTTGGAGCTTAAATTAGGAACAATTGTTGAGATTTGTGGTGGGAATATCGATATTTATGATGGTCTTGTGAATGGCGCTGATGAAATTCTGAAACTTGTGGAAGGTAGAGCTAAATGTCCTATTGCATGGATAGAGTTTTTTGATTCCTCAACAGGCTCCAAACAACAACATATGAACCTGTACCTTAATACGATTCCCATTAGCCCTCAATGGACGCCAATTTTTCAAACAACAAAAGAATTTCAAGTTGGTAAAAATACATTGAACACAGTCTCCCGAACTCAATTTCCAATACAAGCAGCGAATGCACACACTATCCATAGGTCAGAAGGCTTGACAATGAGCATAGTAGCCTTTGATCCAACATCAATAAACTCACATGGATTGGTCTACACAGCTCTTTCCCACATCAGAGATCCATCGAACCTCCACATTCTCAATCAGATTCATCCACCTCAAATCAAAGTCGACAAAATTGTGCTTGATGAGCTTGATCGCCTCAACAATGAAGCCAAATGGGAGTATTTGACAAAATTTCCATTCGCATACAAACACATACATTATATCATTCAATCATTGGAACATCGTTTCTAGTCACAAATATCTCAAACATATCAAAGAGGATTTGAATTTTACAAGTTCTGACATAAGAAACAAAGCAAAAAAATCCTTCCAATGATCTTGCAACAAAGTTTCATCATGTCCATCACCACAGCAAAATAGGTGTTTTAATCTACTACAAGTCTAGCATCAAGCTCCATTCTGCAAACACATTGCTAGCTCCATGAATAGAAATCATTCAAGTTATATTAGCCATCCATGAACACCTTGATTGGGAAATCATATGCGTCTACAAATCACCGAATACATCTTCAACCGTGTTGGTGACACAACTCTATACCTTGCTGGAACAATCCCATCCTACATGAATGAGTGTCATCATGGGGGATTTTAATGTAGACAATGAGCCCACAAACAATCAATATTGTTACTTGGAGGAGAAGCTCCAGGCACATGGCTACACACAAAAAATTCATGATGTAACCACTGTGTACAACTCAAAACTCGATCATGTTTGGATTAAAAAATCCCCCTGCATCATTCATCGTAGGCACACGATTTTGCTTCTGGTCCGATCGTTCATCCACACATCTAATGATTACTAAATGATTCTAATACCTCCCTCCCTCCCTTCCTCCCTTCATCTCTCCCTTCCTCATCCTCTCCACAAAAACAAACCATGTTTCCATATTCTATGCCTACCTTTATCCTAAGAAGATGCAACTTTGCTACTCTTCAATCCTTCATCGAGGCCCACATTCTATAATGTAATCTACAAATCAGATTCTCTATGGATCAATGTGACTTCCATCCTTGTAGCTTTGTGTTTCCCTTTCATGTTCTTAATTCGTTTCATCTATTGGCAGGCCTAGTGATTTTATCACTTGTTAGTGAAAAAGGAAAGATTATTTTTTTTAAATGTATAATTTTATGATTTGTTGGTTGTGAGAAAAGACACTCATCAGAAAGAGACATTAGAAGACACTCATTGCAAGGATTGAATTGAAGAATACCTAAGCTATTGTAGTTTCTATTATGAATCACACACTTACCAAACAGACATACCTCAAATAAATCCAAATAAAAGAATCTCCGTAGAAGCCCCCCCCCCTCCCCCAACCACCACCCCAAAGTTCCTCCCCCTTCCTCTGCCACCCTCCTTGCCCCAACCTCACCTAGTCGCTCCTACCGCCTACTCTCTCCTACCTCGTCTTGGTCAAAGCAACAACACCCACACAACTCTCATCTCCGTTATATTGAGTGCCGGCTTGCGCACAAAAAAGGATGCTCCTCATGTGATCTTGCAAGAAGAGGTTGATGTTGCCAAATGTGTCCTCTGTGTGCATACGCTTTTGGGCATGAGAGAGAGGCACAATGAAGGGAATGCAACGTGCCATAGAGAGTCACATCTCGGTAGTTTCCTCTGCATAGCATGCTATTGGGCATATGAGAGAGAGAGAGAGAGAGAGGGAGGAGGGGCGTGGCAAGGCAGAGCGGGGAGGGAGGGAGGGAGGGCGACTTTTGGGAAGAAAGCCTTGCCTTCGTGACAAACAATACCCACCTTCTTCTTCCAGCAGGATAACACGTAGCCTTCCGGTTCGAGGAGTTCTATCATTGTAGCATGTCCCATTGGTCGCGTGCACAAGAGCTTCCATGCTGGGTCTATGTCTAATGGAACCCATCAATGATCATCCACTACAAGCAGGGCGGCCCTCTCCCTCGTAGCCCTCCTGTCTGCAAGCCTTCGCCATCGCAGATGGCATCCCCATCCGCCTCTTCGCTTTTTGTTCATGCACACAGCAGGGAATTGCTTCTCAACTTGCCGCGATGCTCTGTGTGTGTGTGTGTGTGTGTGCGCGCGCGCGTCCGCTTTGGATCCACACAACACCACACATTGCAGGCATCCACAGTAATGTCTTCACCACACTATATATGGTTTCTGGGCGTGCCTTCACCAGCTGCATAAGTTCGAGAGCAGGACCAATCGCACAAAGATTGCACCCATTCATAGCTTCACTGGCTGGTGACTTCATCATATACCTCGTAGCTTAAGGCAGCGTCGCGAGGGCTTCCATCCGAGGTTTTTCTTGCAATCGCGGCTACAGTGAAATGATCGCACAAAGGAAAATCTCTCTCTCTCTCTCTCTCTCTCTCTCTCTCTCTCTAGTCTTGCACGTGCCATGTCTTCCCTTTTTACCCTTTTAAAAAATGAAAAATCTCCACACCAGAGATTTTTGGCACGATTGAGAGTTGCTGCACTGCAAATAGGAGAAAATCAGGTGAAGTGTGGGTCGAATGGGGCAAGTGTTGGGTCAACTGTGTTTGAGGTCTTGCAAGCATGCACTCTCAACAAAATTGGGATGGTGCAGGAGAGTGAGAAGCAAAGATAGAGCTGCTGTCTGTGCGGTCTTTGTCAACACAATGCATCAGGCAGGCACACACAATGAGATGGCATGTTTGAGGAGAGATGGCTTTTTCTTGCTTTGGTTGGTCCGATGACGATGAGTAAGACTACCTGCTAGACTAGCCTTGGTGGAGTTTTCTACCTGCATGGTGCAGTCAAACTCTTGTAATCTAACCAACCATTTAGAGATCCTAGATGAGACATCCATGTGTCGCATTACATACGGAAAAACCTCCTCCATTGTCAAAATTACAATTGGTGTAGGAAACAGATAAGAGCAGAACTTTGTAGTAGCAAACATTAATGCGAGCACCATGTGCTCTACTACGGTGAATCCCTTTTCTAATGGGGTCATGACACGACTAGAGAAGTGGATAGGACGCATGAAAGAAGTTTGGGGGTTCTTTTGCATTAGTACGGCTCCAAGCGTATCACTTCCTACACTGGGGTTCACATAAAATGGCTCGTCCCATTTGGGGGTTGAAAGCACATAGACAAAGAGAGAGGCAAGGCCATCAGTGTGCCCAGTGTCGTTTATAATGGACTTGCAAGAGAGAGACGGGGAGACAACGGTGCCACTAGGCCTGTGTCTAGGCAGACAAATGTAGAAGTAGCAAGGAGGCAAGCAATAGTACTACGGACGGTGCATGTACAAACGGGGTGCGGGGGGATTGCACAAAGTGCTGATTGCGACTCGTTCACAGAGAGAGATGTCGTGCGTCGATGAGTGGGAAGAGAGACGGAGATTTTTTGCTTAATTGTGGTTTGATCACAGTCTTGCATTAGGATGAGTTGCAAA